>NC_138734.1:30342437-30942437 GCF_965113295.1 Leuciscus leuciscus
CTGATGACCGTTCCTGTCAGAGTCCATCTGAAACGCAGATTCAGGCCATCTGAAAGCCTTTACGACACTTGTTTATTGAACCTCGACATTGACAGGTCTGCAAAATAAGTTTCCTTCCTCCATTAGAGGAGGACGAGAGCGATTGGGTTGTCTACGTGTGGCCTCGCCAACCGCTGAATGACAATCTGTGTATATGTCTGCTCTGCCATGACTTTACTCACTGGTCTGGGACATATGGGGTATGTAAATAGGGCAAAGTTGAAGGAATGGATGTGAAGACTGCAAAAGCTTTGAAGGTTCTTCCTTCCTAGACCTCTGTGGGAAGAGAGCGCTGCACCACATCCAGGAACATGGGGCCAGCTGCTTAGATCTCAAACCCAAAGATGTGAAAATCTTTCTCTGATGTCTCAGTCTCCCTCAGAGCTGGGGACACAGCATATATACAGCATAGATAACGAAATCTAAAGGTCATGCCATTCGAAATTACACCAGTCCTATCTAATAGGCATTTAGGGAACCGTCAGAACTGGAGATTGACATTAAAAAGTAATAAGGAGGAATGGTGGTGATGATTCTGGGCTTGACTAAGTTATGAATTCTCTAAGCGTCTCTTCCTTCACTTGAACTGAATGAAACGATTTTTTTTATTTTTTTATTACAGTTAAAGGCACAGTATGTCATTTTTGCCACTAGAGGTCGCATATTCAAAAGTGTGGCTTGATGACACTGTGGCCCGGTCCCAAATGGCACAATTCATATGCACTTTCGGTCTTGTGGACTTACAATGGCTGCCGCGTGTGCGTGTCCGTTAAATCCGTGAGACCGTAGGGTGTCCCATTTGTCAATTTAAGCCCCAAAAGGATGCGCGCGAGCGCCCCCTTTGCGGTCGATATGCGCCCTCGATGCGCACTTTTGCCGAGCCCGCACTGATGCGGACTCCGCAGCAGACTTCTTCCCGACAGTCAAAGCGGCATTACGTCACGAAAGTGCGGACTCCTAGGAAGACCACGAGTGCTTAGGGTGCCATTTGGGACAGGGCCTGTGAAGGAGCGTTAGATGATGGGAGTTAGGGCTGAACGATTAATCGCAATAAAACCGCACGCGATTTGGCAAAGGCTGTGATTACTTTATGCGCAGCTTGTCAGTGGAGTGCGGCTTATTGGTAGTAAATACTGCCCCATTTGAATGCCAGAGAGCGCTCTCATGCAATCACGATTAATATGCCCCGCCGCAGAAGTACAATAATGCGCATCATTCCAGGAAATCCCAATCGCTGTAGCTGAATAAACAGAAGAATGAAGCGCTTTGATTAAACATGACTTATAAATACACGACTGCCTTATTTCTGTGTAAGAAGGCACATCATCTCACAGAAGGATGCTCAACTGTCGTTATGAAGTGAGTTTGGAGTAAATGCATGTTATTAAATGTTGTCTGTTGTTGGACAAGAGATTCATAAATGCTTCATGTTTTGGAAAGATGTTTGACGCGTGTTGTTTTTTCAAATGCACGTTATAAGTGACTCAAACTCACAGTGCTTTCAGATGGAGCAGCGTTTACATAGCCGTACATCAATGACAAGCTGCGCATAAAAAAAAATAATCGCAGCCTTTGCGATTTTAAAATCGCAATAAGCCATCTCGATTTAAGTGCGATTACATGGAAAGTGCGATTAATCGTTCAGCCCTAATGGGAGTTGTCGTCTTCACCTCCACTACCGATGGAAATCAACTACAACTTCCACATTTTTTTTATGAGACTCACTGTGTTGCCAAGGTTTATATGGCAGTAAAAGTGGATACAAGGCGTCCACAAGCATATAACACAGTATTCAATGTCCCAATACAAAACAGATGACGGATACATTATTCATTCCTGTAAATGACTGAAAAGCATGGAGAGTGACAACCTTATTCAATTAGACTGTGTCTAACCCCATTAGCAGAATGATCAGTGGTGTTGGGAAGAGAGAAAGTGAGAATGAGAGTAAAGTCAAAAAGAAGAACAAAGACAGTCAGAGGGGAAAATAGAGAGGCATGTGGTTTAACTCTAGTTCTGAACTGAAAGCCTTGAGTGCGATCAGGAGACTTATTTGGCAATGCAGATAATTAACAAACCTCTCTGGTAACAGTTTACTTTAAGCCTGTATGTAATACATTATAAAAAGTATTCATAAGGCATAATATGGTTTCACTTCACATCCTGACAGGGCTTATTTTGGGATAATGACTATCCGGCTGTACAATATCCTGCTTTTTACACAGCTACTCGCTGAATAAATAAATAAAAGGACATGAAATGTTAATTTGGCTGAAATGATTGTTTTATGTGAGAAGAAAGAGACGGCAGACCAATACAAGAGACATGAAACTAGCACAGTCATGTAGGAAACTGTAAATTGACTTGGAAAGCAGTTGAATATACAGATTAGTGTGCATTTTGCAAAAATAATTGTATAACGCAGAATGATTTTATTCATACCTCATGTCTACTTAATGTGCTTTAATGCAATTTCTTATGCATTACACACTAACACATAACTATGAAACATTATTACAATGCATACTAATATTGTGGTTAAAATGATTCACAAGAGCATGCAATTGATTACAAAGTATACTATTTTTAATGCATTGAGTGCATGTTAATGCACCTTAAATGAATGCATTATACTTTTTCTACATGCAACAGGTCTGGTAGAGTGTTTTTACACTTCGGGAATGTAAAAGTGTGTAGGTGTGGCATAACTCACGCTCAGAAGCAGGCACTTGTTTTCCTTGATGGCGCCCAGGCATCCGAGGAAGCCCGTCACCATGACGATGGCGCCTATGGCGATGACCATGTTGGCAGCAGAGAGGGAAGGGAAGGAGGGGGAGAAGGTGGCGAAGCTGCCTTGAGACACAGACAGCCAGATTCCAACTCCCAGCAGCCCACAGCCACACAACTGCAGAGAGAAACAACAGATTATGAGATATTGATGCATTCAGGAACATCGATTCAGCGAGAAAGCTGTCATTCTGAAAAACATCATTCATTATGAACCACAAAAAATAACTGAAACGTAGCTTTCCATCCCGTGCAGACATCTAAGTCGAAGCCTACAGAGGTCCAATGGAAGAAATAAACAGCAGAATAGTACAGTGAATTACGATACTATTTTCCATGCCAATAGGTTCCACTAGGGGGCGCACACACCATGCAAACTTTGTCCCTTGAGGGCCACACTGTCATTTTTGATGAAACACAGACTGTCCATTGACATTTGTGTGTAGACAAGAGTCCAGCTGTGTGACTGCTTTGGCATATTTGTATTATTCACAGGGGTTCTGATTGACAACGCTGAGAGGAGAGGCTGTTTTCCTCATCAATCTGTGATAAGGGCAGGAAGGAACGACTGACATTTCCTTCGCTGTTATTGGAATATCCAAAGCAATCTCCTCGTGAATAAGGAATCGCACCCAGCACTGATAAATTGGCGGGCGCCACACGGCAAATCAAAAAGCATCAAGAGTGTCTTCCAAGAGTGAAAGCGTTTGTCGCTGAAGTGTTAGCATGTTTCGACAACTGACTAGCAGCACAACGGCGATTAAAGCAAACCAGACATTTTTTTTTTGTTTAAGTAAATAATTAATCGCTTTTGTATATGCTCTCATTCGCTTTCAAGCATAAACGGGCGGTTAACTGCCTGAAAATGTCTTCCAGATTGAAGCAGCAAAGGGATTTGGGTAAGAGACTGAATAAAACTAATTCCATCAGTCATGGTGGTTGAAATTATCAGCACGCTCTTCTGCCGAGAACCTTTCCCACCACGGGCGTGATAAAGAACTCTGTGAGAGACAGAGCCTGTGAGTATCTCACACTTGGCAGGTTAAAAGTGGGTGCTGATGCTCTGTTTGGTGAGGGAGCACTTTAGCCTGAGGGAGAGGGCCATTTTTAATGCCCTGGGTGGTGAGAAACGGCACTGCACTAATGTAACATGGAGAACATGATGTATCAATGTCCACCGTGTGAAGCAGCAAATTGTAAAATAACCTGAGAAGAGGCAGCCTCTATAAACCTTAAAGTAGATACTTTTTTTATTTTGATGCTACTGAAAGTGAGATTGTGAGGGATATCAACACAGATCATGATACATATGTTCAATTCAATACAATGTGATGGATCACGATTTCATAATTGGACGAAAATGGGAGCAAATCTGTGTTGTTGGTTTCAATTTCTCTTGTGCAGTTTGCATCACTTTTGTCCAGACTACACTGCAAGATGTGAATCACATACATATGTGTTCAAAAATGTGAAAAGACATCAATGCAAAGAATCAATATATATAGTGTGATTGTATCAGAACAACCCTTTGAGAATGATTCCATTTACCTTATTGATAATTGTATTTTTTTATTACATACTACTAGTTAAAAGTTTGGGGTCGATATGATTTTTTTAAATAAGTATTTTATGTTCACCAAGGCTGCATTTATTTGAACAAAAATTACAGTAAAAACTGTAATATTGTGAAATATTCTTACAATTTAAAATAACTATTTTCTATTTTAATATGTTTGAAAAATGTAATTTATACCTGTAATGACAAAGCAGAATTTTCAGCATCATTACTCCAGTCTTCAATGTCACATGATCCTTCAGAAATCATTCTAACAAGCTGATTTGGTGCTCATGAAACATTTTACTACCAATTTATTACCAATGTTAAAAACAGTTGTTCCGCTTTATATAGTTTGGAAACCACAACACTTTTTTTTTCACGATTCTTTGTGAATATAAAGTAAAAAATTGTAACATTGCAACATTTTTGTAACATTGCAAATTTCTTTGTCCGTTTTGATCAATTTAATTCATTATTAAAAAAATAATTTAAAATATATACAGTAAATATATATTTTATTTTTTTGATAAAAATAAATAAAATGACTATAATAAATAATAATAATAATAACAATAATAATAATATAGCACTTTTCTAAGCTCAAGGTCACTTTACAACTAAATTTACAACATCCAGATAAATACAGGGTAAAACCAAATTTTTACAAATATTTGTATATTTATATAAAAATATAAAATATAATAAAGAGAACATTTATCACAATCCAGTAATTTCCAAATGGATAAAACACTGTCCTACATTTTTCCCCTTTATTCCCCCCACATTAAATATTCTGTTTCACTTGATACATTATGTTGCAACAATATACCACAAAGCTCATTTGCATTTGAAAAATGTGCAAATTTATCACTAGAAGTTTGCCGGAGCTCTATATTTCTGTATGGGAATGCACAATTGAGGGTTAAGCTAACAAACTAATCTACATTTAACAACACCGTTTTTCAAATCACTAAGCCATTTCGTGTCCATCCATCATGCAGAATTTATGTGTAACAGTGACTGAAGGTCATTAGCACTGGCATGGTCCTACAGCTTCAGCACTGCTTAAAACATCCTCAAACGTTTATGGAGTCAGAGCACGCATGGAAACATCGACCATGCTGCTTACCGGCCCCTACGACCATCCTTCAGGCAATTTCAACTCATTTACCTTATTTGTAAAACCTCTCCTGTGATTGAAACGGGAGCCTGTACCATCACATAAAAAAATCGAGGAAGAAGCAGAGGTGAAACGCAGGGGCAGAATGTGAGAGAACACATTAGAGGGGGGAAAAAGACAGGGGTCGAGGTGTAGCGTTGAGAGAAAGACAGTAAAAAGTGCCCTCGGCGCTACGGCAAAGTCCTGAAAGCCCAGGAAAAGGACGTGAGTGCCTCATAATGGTGCATTAGCAGTGTGTGCCTCAACACATAAATAGAGGCTTTGTTCTTCTCAAATGAGTCTCAGATGAAAAAAAAAAAGGATGAGAGAAAGAGAGACTGGAAGATTCGGGCATCTTGCTTTCTCACTGGACAGACTTAATAATTTAACACCCAACTGAGCTTAGCATTTCAAGAATCTTTTCTTGGCTCTTCTGTGTAGTATTTTTTAGGCTCTCTTTAAAAAACAAAAAAACAAAGCGGAAGACGTCAGAAAATCAATGACACTGTGTTTTTTAAAGATGTCAAATCTCTTGCGTTGAAAAAAAGTAGAAAGTCGTGTGAGGAAAACAAAAGAAAAACAGGGAGAGAACATCTACAACTGTGCCTTTCACCAATTTAACAAAATATTAAGGGGAAAACCTGTTACACTTCTGTTGAACTGTTGACAGAAATATTTCAAACACAGACTTTCGGGCTACTATATTTAGAGTAATATTCATGAATATGTGAAATGGAGATTCTCTTAACCTCCTGATCTGCTTAAAACAGCTTCAGTTATTTAACCACCAGCCCTTTTAGTGTGGACAGTTAAACTACATCAAAATTACATTATTTGTATATAATGTAATATTATTTTCTCTTTTACAGTTTTTCTCAGTCGCTTTGGTGCATTTCTCACATCACTATTTACATTTGCACAACAGTTAATGCAGTTCTCAAAACAATTAGTACAAACTGCAAAACCTAGTACCTCATTCCTCAAAAGCAAGTCTTCATGTCAATGAAAGTGTCAGTGTCATCAAGATGAAAAGTCCTGACACCATTATTTATGAACAAGATAGTCAAATGGCTTTGTCATGTTTTCATTATGACCGTTTACTCTGTAAATGTTTTCCAATGCAAAAAAGTCAGATCTTGGTGACACTACCTGAAAATGCTCAAGACAGCACTATATACTATTTGCACAGCCATTTGAAAAATACAGTAAAGTTACACATTACTGTATTTAGTGGGTAACTGAGTACAAGACACTGAATATGTATGTTTCACATTTTTACTGCATATGCTCTTTGCAATTCTAATTTGTTCACAGCATTGTGCAAAAGAAAAAAATACACCCTTATTTACAACAAACATAAACACCCTTTGGGTAGAGCTGTGCACAACTGGAAACAATATTGCAGTACATATTGGAACTGAACATTGGTTGCAACTAATGCTTCACACACCCCTTCTCATCAGTGAAAGCTGAGATTCACCTGAGAGAAATTGTTCAATTTAGGAGACATTTTCAAAAAAAAAAAAAAAGATTTCAAAAAATGTGTAAAATTTGCATGACAGATTTTGACAACTAGTTCAACATTTTTGTATGTAATGACTCAAGCAATGAAATGAGGACTATTAGTTTTATATGGAATGACTATTCAGCATTCACAAGTATAGTTAATTTTGACTGACATGACATAAGCAAATGATAATGTTATAAAACAGCAGAGAGTTGTATGAAAGCAATTGATGCATGTCCAAAAGCATTTGCAATTTGTTGGAAGGAATGAGAAACTGCTACTATGATGTGCACAAATGACTAAATGTTGTGGAGGTTGAACTAACTGTTGTGCAAATGTAAATAGTGATGTGAAAAATGCACCAAAGCGACTGAGAAAAACTGTAAACCACTAGATTGCACAAAAATTCAGCTCAGCCCTTTTCTTAACAACTGCTTTTGATGATGCACGTGGAAATTTGGCTGATCGCGAACAGCAATCAAAGTTGATTCTGCGCTAATTTGATCTAATATTTAATGTTTTTAAAAATGTTGCAGATTTATGTAGATTTATGCAGATTTATCAGGTCACGATAATTGACATGATAATAAATAACTGGCGGATTTTCCATTTGTTGACATGGCGGTTAGATTCAAATGGTAAATATCATATTTTAAGTTCGGTGTCCACTTTAGCGATAATCACCATTTTTATAATGAAACCATCATATTTAAAAAATATAACATTATATAATATCATATCTATAATATCATATATCATATAATAAAATGTCATATTTATTTGTTACTACTGTAAATCTATATTAAATTATTGTGGGTCTCATCCAATGCTTTCAGAATCTTTACTTTTTTATATTTTTCTGTATTTTGAAAATAAACATTTCAATGACAGCATATTTATTGAACAAAAATGGATTCTTTTATTTATCAAAATAAGCTGAACATAGTACAAACGTTATTAAAATGATTATTTTGAGTGTTAACTTAGCATTATTAAAAACATTATTTTAGCTAATTTATTTGCATCAATACTTTGTGCCTTTTACCCCAAGTGTGGCCAACCTTCAACCTTGCCACCTCATACATTTTTAAACAATCAAACCACTTTTCTAATATATTTCCACTCAAAATCTCTTGCTTCATCAATGTTCAATAAAAAGATTAAAAGAAATTCTGCAATCATACACTACGGGAGTAGTGAAAAGCTAATTTTTCTTAAGGTGTGCCTTTAGCCCCGTTGTACCCTATGTGCAATATATGCCCTTGTTTTTCACATAGACAGTATGTTGTTTACGGTATATATTCATGAGGAAACTGAATCTTATAATTTCCATAAGAATGAGTGATTGCTGTATTGGAGATGGAGGTGTCACTCACAATTCAAGCTAAAGCTGGAGGCTCAGACACCGCTTCAACACTGCCTTAGCGCTGGTATTTCACTGCATCTTCTGAATATGTGTGGGAGAAGCCTTGCATCTCACTGTCAAAGCAAAATTTTCAACAGATGCGCTTCACTGGATTAGAAGCAACATGCAAAATGTGCCTAAGTATATCAATGTGCTTCAAGGTTCGAGTGGATGTGCACGTTTGGGCGCTCTAAATGGCGAGTGTTTGTTTTAAAAGCGCTGCTATATTTACAGCGGGACAACTCTTAACACTAAGCTGTTGCTGGAGTTGAAAGGCAACATGGCAGTTTGCAGACTCCCAAGTAAACAAAGTGTCTCGGAAAGGACATTTATCATGGGAAGCCTGTCTCACAATGCCGTATCCAACTTGCTGTGCCTTAAGCAGAGCCCCTGAGGAATAAACACTGGATGGTTAAACACACTGCCTTTCACCTCACATTTCCCACAGGATGGAGAGAACACAGAGTGTGTAATTTTAAAAAGGTGAGGTATGGTAGACGGTTCTGAAAGTTTGTTTAGGAGGACAGCATCTTGTCGAAGAACTTTTATGTCAAAGAACATGAGGGTTGGAGCTTTGAGAGACGACTCAGTTCGACTGGATAAATGGGGTTTGCAAAGAGGCACGTAGCTTAAACTCAAGGTCAGTGTAATTGAAACTATGGAACGAGTTCTTCAGGAAAGCTGAGGAGCTGAGCAAGAACCTTATCCCATCACTTTGACCACTTTATCAACTGCAGCAGAAGCCTGTTCACTCACACGCAGTCATGCAACTTGAACCTTATTGCAGTCCAGTGATGGACGTGACTCACGCGCCCTGCAGAATGCGAGTCGCCTATATGTCCACTGAGAGAGAGCGATTGACCTTTTCATGCTCTGCCTCAGAAGGGGGTCAAAGTGTGTTTGTCCAGCAAACCAGCGTTAATGAGAGGTTATATCACTCTGACCCACTCGTCTTCACGGTTTATTAGGACACAGAAGCCCTGGAGTAACTCAAAACGGTGTGCATGTGCGTTTTTGAAGGACATTAAAGCAATGTTCCAGGCTCAAAAAAAGTTCAACTTGCTGTGACACGCTGTTGTTTATCAAAGAAAAGAATCTGTTGCAGTCAAATTATTACAATTTAATAAAAAAATGAAAAACGAATTCTATGTATTTATATTTAGGCCTAATAAAAAAATAAATTAAAAAAATTTAAGTTACAATTTACAATTAATAAAAATATTCATCTTTTAAGTATCTGTTTTCTTCATTAGTTCATTTTAAATGGACCTGTGGTGCGACAGCTGATTTTTAGAAAGTACAAATATTTGATGTGATATGAGGTCATAAAAGCTGCATGAGTAATAACAAAATAATTCTATAAATTAAAAAAATATATATAAAGAATATAATTAAATAATTAGCAAAATGCAGTTTAAAATAGGAGCATATCACACAAGTCAACTGACATTAGTCACAGCAGCTTTTGATAGAGCTTAACTTGTATTTAACCCAGAACATTTTCAAGTAGCTGGTGGCTTTAAAAATGGTTTAAGATAGAGTTCATGGATGGCATACTGACGAAGATTAGAGAAACCAAGACAAATAAAGTTGGTAAGTACAGAAAAGGAAAAATCTCATTCAATACATATTGATTGGCATTATTTTGCTTAAAATGAATGTTTATTTTCTCAGATGTGGAGCATTAATAACCTTCTTCATAAGAGGGTGATAAAAAGAAATAGAGGGTGAGATAGAGAAATAGAGAGAGGTTTAGAAAAATGAAGAGAGTTTCACCACCCCAGGGGTTGCGGGCCTATCTTTAAGAAGCCAGTTAGCCGTCATTGATTTTACACTAAAATAAAACAGTCTATTGTAATGAAGACAAAAAGGCTGGTATGCACTCAGGACCAGGAGGGAAATGATACCCCATTACTGAGCGGCCCTATACTGCTTAAATGACCGCTGGCCCTTTATTGCTGGAATAGACTGCAGAAAGTCCCTTGCATCAGGTAATAGCTTTAAATCACATTAATGGGTGTAAGTATACTGTCTGTACAGAAAGAACCAAGTCCTGTAATGTCTCAGTGATAACTGGAATACTGAATTAACTTCAGTATTCAATGTATGATATCAATGTAAGAGATTTGAGACATTCAAACATGTCTTTGATACCATGAGTAGATCAGATGGAGCATATGATGTGATGAAACTGTCCTAAAAGAGCGATCAATATCTGCCTTTCATTTGTTAAGCCACTGCCATCCATCTCCGAGAATGTCATGAATGGATACTAATAAGAAGTCAAGTCTAAATAATCAAATCTCACATCTGAGCAGATAGACAAAACAGATTTAGCTTGAGAGGATGAGATATAAACAACTTTCAGCCATTTATCTTCTATAATAGCAAAGCTTCCCACA
The DNA here is from genome assembly GCF_965113295.1 of Leuciscus leuciscus. Classification (NCBI taxonomy): domain Eukaryota; kingdom Metazoa; phylum Chordata; class Actinopteri; order Cypriniformes; family Leuciscidae; genus Leuciscus; species Leuciscus leuciscus. Next base: position 30,353,295 of record NC_138734.1, read on the forward strand.
GATTTCTAAACAGTCATACAGAGGGGTCTTGCATTAGAAAATAAAAATGTTCAATGAGCTTAATTAAATTGATGAAAGGTTTTTATACAAGGAAATTGAGCCTTTTTTCAAAAAAATTTATAGTATAAATAAATTATAAAATATAATATTATATGAATATGTTTTTACTAAAATGTGTCTACTGATAATATTTTGTAGCATACAAGAAATAATATTTAATTTAGTAGAGAAATACAATTAAACAATATGAACAGATGATAATTAAAAGATGCTAAAAATGTTTGCACACAATTAAATTTGTTGACAAATTAAGTTGACAAAATGTTGCATTAGCTTATTATTTTGAGTGTGTGGCAGTGTGATCCAGATTGTTATATACACACACACACACACACACACACACACACACACACACACACACACACACACACACACACACACACACACACACACACACACACACACACACACACACACACACACACACACACACACACACACACACACACACACACACACACACACACACACACACACACACACACACAGAAGAACATGGTGCTAGCAACACCAAGGTCATGTGTTCGATTTCCTGGGAATGCATGAACTATACTATACCTTCAATTCATTGTAAGTCTCTTTAGATAAAAGCGTCTGCCAAAAGCATAAACATAAATGTAAATAAAATATTAAACTATATCTGAATGGGTCAGCATTTGCTATGCTCTAAATTAAGCTTTAATAAAAAGTCAAAAACTTTTCAAGAAGGTTCCCAGAGGTGAAATTCTCAGGAGGTCAATCAGAACGGATCATAACTTGAAACATTCAATTTAAAATATAATGGACCGAACAAGTCCAAACCTACAGATAAAAAAGCCAAGAATGATGGGTCCAAATTGCTGCTCTTCAGAGGGTAGCCTGCAGCTTCTTTGGGCAATTATTGGAGAATTAATGAGCACCATAACATCCTGTCGTCTCAGTCATGATGAAAGCTGTGACTGTTCTCTGCTTTCCAGCCAAGACAACTTGATCTGTCTCTCTTGGCTCCTTACATGAGTGGTTTTAGTAAACTAATAAAAAAACGAAAAAACAGCTGTAAACAGTCATGACAAATTCACATAGTCTTTGCTTTCGACTAAACCCCCCGTTGCTTCCACAAAGCACAGTTTGTCCCCCCACGGTGAAGAAGAGAGTCGGGTCTTCCATCGCAGTGTCTCAAAGACAAGCTTGACGGTGAATAATGCAGCTGAACTGTGGGGAAAATGTACCGCTGAAGAGAATCAGTAGTGAGCCTTAAAAGCCCACAGATGCACTGTAGAAGATTAAACAGGAATACTTACAGTTTAAAGTTTCATACAGGAGTGAAATTACATGTCACGAAGACATATTAAAAAACAGTTTGAGTGTTTTTGTGTATGTATTCAATGACATGGATATGATTTGCACAAACCAACTTGGGCAATGTGATGTTTTTCTGACACAAACAGAATATTTAACGAGAAAGACTGTAGCGACGCCAGTTTCATTGAAGCTTGGTGCCAGCTTGGTGCTTTCGACATTTATCTTGAATCTCACATCTGACATTAAATGGGCTCAACGACTCAAAATCAATCAGAACATCCCTGCCAATCAGCAGCCAGCTCTCTCAGCTGACACCTGCCACCACAACTCACTTTCTCACAGTGGAGGATGAGAAGGAAAGGGAATTGGAGCAGGAGGGGGGGAAACTATTAGATACCGTTGGCTAATTTGTGGTGCTCTGCTCCACTGATTTCTAGCAGCTCAACAGAATACTTACGAGAACTACAGGCTTTTTAATTATGGATCGAATTTAGGATCGAGGAGACAAATGTAGAAGATGAGCGATTAAGGAAAACATACAGATCCACTAACCGTCAATGGAAGCTCAAAATCAGTTTTTTTCTGCTATACACTACCATTCAGAAGTTTGGGGTCAGTAAGATTTATTTTTAAATACATTTATTTTTAAATGGTTATTTCTAGAGACGCACAATACGATTCACTAATGTTCAAAATGTTAGGTCAGTAAGAATTTTTTTGTTAAAGAGGTTAATATAAATTCAGCAAGGATGTATTAAATTGACAGTAGAGACATTTATAAAGTTTCAAAAGACTGATATTCAAAGAAAAATGTATCACAGTTTCCATATAAATATTAAGCAAAACAACTGTTTTCAACATTGCTAATAATGAGAAATGTTCTTCAGCACCAAATAAGCATTTGAGAATGATTTCTGAAGGATCATGTGACATTAAAGACTTAAAGACATTAAAGACAGCTAAAATAAAGCTTTGCAATCGCAGGATTAAATAATATTTTACAATATTAAAATAGAAAACAGTTATTTTAAATTGTAATATTTCAAAATATTACAGTTTTAACACATTTTTTTCCTATCGAAAAAATGAAGTCTTGGTAAGCATTGCCAATTCTTATGAAATCAATCAAAAATCTTACCGACCCAACACTTTTGAACGGTAGAGTGCATCAAATGACTATCAAAACAATCCCTCCAGAAGCTGTAGATAAGATAATTCAAAAAGAAAGCTTGTGTTTATTTAAAGTAATATGTATGTATGTATGTATGTATGTATGTGTATATATATATATACACACACACACACAGTGGTTAAAGTGGGATTTGGCAGGTGGGGGAACCCTCAAATTTTGTGTAGGTGCAACAGGGGAAAATGACTCACCGTGGGACAACATATTGAGTATCGTGGTATAGCAATACTTTTTTGAACAAGAGTGTCACTGTGGCACTAACTATCACAATACTTATTTACTTGATATTTGAATGTTTTTATTTTGGTCCATCTACATCTACACTGATATGATGACGATACTATGTTAAAATTTACTGGGCTGAAAATGGACTGAGACAAAAATTCTGCCCTGGCACTGTAACCACACCAGCCCATATTACCATCCACAGCCCACCCAGACCGCATTCAAATGTGAGGTAGTATGGATTTGCGGGCATGCTCCCCCAAGAAAATTTGGATTTCTCTGACCTACATATGAGCAATTTGTTTTTATCCAAAAATGGATAAGAAATAGCTTTAAAACCATGTCAGTGGGCATTCGATTATTCGTCAATACCTGCTCTCTCCTCATCTCCACCAGTCTTTCTTTTTCTCTCAGTCTCCTTATCCTGCCCTATTTCTTTCCCTCCTAAAGCAGAACTTTGATTGATAATCTTTTCATTTTCGTCTGTGTCAGTGAAGAAAGTAAACTCAACTGATATTTATGTTTTTATGAATCATTTTCTTAGACAAGTTATTTGACTCAAGGCTACCAGGAAAGCTGTAGCCTAAGTCAGCATTGCCAATAGGAAATTTCTACAATCTTTGGCATTTGAAAACGTCTGTTTTTAAATGTTAAAAGTAATTTAAAATAATACAAATTATAGGCTACGTTTACTGCAGTTGGTGGAATTGGCAGATGTTCCCATAGGCATCATGCGCTGTGGAAATGCGTCAAAGCATTCTCAGGTATAAATATGCAGCTATAACGCACGTAGGTGATTTTGAATGAATATTTAATGTCGATATACAATGGTTACATAATGTGAAAACTAATCCTGCTATTGATATCTTTGTAAGACTGCAGACCCTATAGAACAGTGGGAAGGGCAAACAAATGTCCGACGAATATCGAACCTAAAACTAACTTTACTGCGCTCAATCACCGTGAGTGCATTTCACGCATTAGTAATCACTGGTGTTCAGCGGGGAGGGGAGGAAGGACTTTGTCTGCATGCATGAACCGGCGTAGATGCACTCAAATCAGACAGGAGAACCGTGACTTAAAACATAACATCGGGAAGCGTGTTTGCCAACCATCAATACCCTACCATCGCGCTATCATTGATATTAATTAATCTATTTATTTATTTATTTATTTATCTGAGGTGCTATATATATATATATATATATATATATGGCACAATACACAAGGAATACTCTTAATCCCCTCACTGTCTCATAAAATAAATATTGGTACTGCAGGTGTCAGTATGAGTGCCAAACTTTAAAAAGCTTTGAACACACCATCAAAAAATGCTGCAAGAGTTATAAAGCTTAGGGTCCCCAAGACAAACAGATGTTGCTGCTCTGGGCAAACAAACAGCAAACATTATTTTGTCCGGCCTTGAAAAGGCTGCACTCTCATCACAGGAAGAGACACAGGCCTGGAAAAACCAAAGGGGATGTTCAGGCAGAGCCAGTACAGAAGAGCATCAGATATGGGTGCAAAGAGCCCAGGAACATGAGCAGTACTGGACTCAGAGGACCAACAATGGCAGAGGACACGTCCAGCACAGTTACAGAGCTGAAATAACTCTCTATAGTACTGCCTGACACAAGATGCAACAAATTGTTACAAAAATATCTATATATGACTACAAAAATAATAATAAAGTATATAATATAAAACAATAAAATATAAACAAATATAAAACTTAAAACCCTCCACAACCCAACTGCATTAAAAATGAAAATGCCACTACATACAGTAGCAATAACACTTTACAATTTTAAATGATACCAGTTAGTGGCAGCTGAAATAAAGTCAAAATAGAAAATCCACATGGATAGAGTGGAAACTAAACTGCTAAAATACTGACAGAAACTAAATAAAAAATATAAAACTAAAATAACCCTGGAATGAGACATTAAAGCTATGGCAGATGGGAATAAATAATAAACTATAAATTGCACACACAAAAAAAAAAATATATATATATAATAATAATATAATAATATAATAATAATAATAATATATATATATATATATATATATATATATATATATATAATTATATATAATAATTATATATATATATATATATAACCATTTAAATTTTCATTTGTTTCTCACACAAAGTTATACGGCTTCGGAAGACTTGTATGGTACTTTTTGTCATCTTTGGAGCTCACCAATCCAATGTCCCATGTACTTTTTTGCAAGTAAAAGAGCAGCCAGGACATCCTGCAAAACATCTCATTTTGTATTCTACGAAGAGTAAATAAGAAGCTAAGCGAAGTCATATAGGCACGTAATGACACTAGGGTGAGTAAATGACTATCATTTTAGGATGAACTTGCAGTGAGATAATGACTGTGTGTGTAGCAACAGGTTATTAGTAAAAGTTTTTAGTGAGTTTAGATGTCGACCATTAGTGCTTGCGGCGTGTTAACCCCTCCACAACAGTCACTCCTGTGAACAGCAACAGAAATTCTAAACTTTATATAAATAAAGGGTTTTATCATGGCAGAGGTTCTTGTGTTTGAGGAACAGCTCTTGTTATTGGAATTCTTCCCTTATTCAACACAATGTGCACATCTATCTTCTAATCTGAGACCTGCTGCCAACCTCACTCTCAAAAACGGTGTGTTATCTAGCAGTCTGCAGACGTAGACCTAACTGAACCGAGCTTCACGAAAACTTAAAACGCCGGATGGGATTTGGAGGAGCCAGGATGCCAATGCATATTTTGTATTCCTTTTCACTTAGCATTTCTGACTCGTCTGACTGACATAGTCATGAGCAGGAAACAGTCAGGAAATTTTCACATTGATTCATTTGAAGGACAGAGCTCTCAGCTGTGAAATCCTCCCACTAGTGCCAACAGCAACCATTTTTGGTTTCAAAGTTCATTTCTAATTCAAAAACACTGTTTGAACCACCAGGTCACAGAGAAAATAAAATGTTATTGGAAAAAAGTCGACTCACTGAAGCAGACTGGCACCTGTCAAGTCCATCTGAAGCCAATGTGGTGATGAAATTTAATCAGAACGTGGTAGAGAGGTGCGCTGGACTCGCTCACCTTGGCTTTATAGTGCTACGATGCTGAGGTGATGAAAAATTCCGCTCACGTATTCATTTGAAGTACTTCAATTTCCCACCCAAGTTCCATCTTGACACACATCTCGAGAGTACTCTACGCTCACGCAACTCGAGTTTTAAAATACAAACATACTTGAGGCCTAAGTGGATGAAATTCAAACCAGAATCAATGCTAAAATAGCTATTATATTAATCCTCTCAGCAGTACTACGTCCATGCAGGATTTCAACGTGTAATAACCGCGAATCATTCAAAGCTGTGATGGATGTGCTTTGTATATCTTGCATGCCCTACATACATGCCAACAGGATGTAAATATATTTATGGGCTTTTATCATGCAACACAAATAGCCCTTGCAGCTACAAGAACAACACAGCATTGCATATCATACCATTACACAGCCCCACAGGAACAGAGCTGCTAAATATGCACATCCGCTTAAGTGCTAAAGGATGATCTCTCTTTCCCTGGAATGAGAGGAAATCCGCTATCAAAGACATACAGCATGATCAATAGTCACTATGCATGACGGCATGTAGTAGCCAACTTCCTTCCATTCTTAAGAGACTGGGACTCTTAGCGAGGTCTTTAGTCTTTAAATCGAGAATGCATCCACCTTCGCTAGTTATAACATTACAGAGATTATTCTCCAAAAATTTGCGACACATGAACTTGTTCCGACGCACACTGACAGTGAATTCTTGCCAGCATCAATGTGACAAGCCTCAGCTTCACTGTTGACTGCTCTTCAGCATGTTTTCAACATTACACAGCGTGTTTTTCAGACTAATTGTCTCTCCTGCATCGTTCACGCCACCAAGCGAACACCGTCCTGGCAGACACTATTTGACATGCATGCTGCATATACCAAACCTCATTCTCTCACTCCCTGCCTGTCTCTTTTTTGTATATATTTTTTTCAGTCGTGTTAAGCAGGAAACAGACTTCAGTCAGTCAAGTATGCAGCACCTTTTTTTCTGAAGTTGGAGCTACTTGTTTTTTCCAGTGCTGGACAGTTTACTAAAACATGCTGTTCCTCATCACCTGCTCCGAGATGTGATAGCAGTGACTGATTAGTAAATGAGCTGATTCTTTTCAATTCACTTATTAAATCGGTTTGCAAATTGCGCCGAACAATTTGTTCGTGAATTGGACTGATGCGATTGCAGCTGTTCTCGAGTCAACAACAACTCAAATGATCCGGTCAGAGCAAGTCTCTAGTTAATGATTCACTCAAAATGAGCCAATAACGGGAGATACTTGGAGCTTGAGTGTGCGCATGACTAAAAACTAGATACTAGTGCAGAATTTTAGGATTGATTATTGTAAATGAAAATCACATTTTGGTCACGACTGTCATTTGTTTGTGAACTAAATCTGCTGTAAAAGGGTGAGATGTATAAGCCCACTGTAATGAATGAATATGGACGTATATGCATTTGTGTATTACTGTCTCAACAGGGTAGGTTTTAGGTAAAGACAATTAAACAAAAGAATAAAATGACACAAATGAATCCCCATGCATCTTGCCCGCTGCCGTAGCTGTTTCAAATGATATAAAACTAGTATGTTTGCATAGCGTACATTCTTCTTAAAATATTATGCATTTTGCCCTTTGCGATGTCTGTTTTTATTGTCACCATAATTATGTGTTGTAGATATTATGTTGATTTTCCAAATTTTTTAATATATGGTAGATTTTTTTTTTTTCTCTTGTTTGCACACTTGAAGTATCAATAACCTAAATTTATATTTTAATATATTTAATGTTTTGTGAATGACAAGTCTTGGTAAAACTTTTTGTGTTTGAAAAGTTTTGGTAGTGTATGAAAAGTTTTGGTAAAAACATTTTTTTTTTTTGCAGATTAATATGTATTGTGTAATATTGTGTAATATACATGTGTATTTGCCTCCACTAATATTCCTAACTAACTAGTGCTGTCTACTTGACAATTTATAATAATTCCTAATGATGTCATATTCAGCAACCCCAGGTACCCCCAGGTATGATTATTAAATAATTAAATATTATTAAACATTGATCAGTAGTTTTTACTTTTAATACTTAAGAACATTAAAAAATAAGTAATTTACTTGAGTAAAACTGAAAAGGAGTACTTAATATTTCTACTGGAGTAATATTTTAATAGGGTATCTGTACTTTTACTCAAGTACTCAATTTGTGTAATTCATCCACCACATTTTTTTTCTAGATTTTGAATGTATGTTTGTTATTTCTAGAGATGCTATAGATTACACTAAAGTTAAACATTTCAGTAAAAGTCAGTAATATTAGATTTTTTTCTTCTTTTTTCTTTTTTTTTTTACAGAAATAACTTTTACAGTCACAGTGTACAGTGAGTAAATGGTAACAGAATGTCTGCTAATCAACTAATCTTAGTGGTTATCACTTTCCACATGACGTTTTCCACTAGATGATTTAATAAAAATTCGCATTAGCAAAAGAATTGCCTATGGCTATGCATCAAGATGGTGTATGCAAACATAAAATTCAACGGTCATAACTTAGCTTATGTGAACACAAAACTAGTTTTAGTTTACAGGTAATCAGTTTTGAGAGTAAACAGACCAAGCGAAAGCGGCTCCATCTGTATGCATGAGGCACTAATGCTGCCGCGGGTGCTAAGGGAATGCTTAGCATGCTGAGACAGCAATAATACCAACTCAATACGACTTTTCCATGAAAACCAGCCTCAAGGTCCTATGAACACACCTCAGAAATAACACTTTCATCCATTGAGTACAAACAAGCTTTAGCAAAAAACATCTTTAGGAAAATAACTCTGCTGTGGTGTACGAAGATAAAGTTTCAATGTTTTGATTTTATCTTAAGAATATCCCCTTACTGTTCTATGTGAAGAAACAGGAAGTCCTTGAGCGAGTCTTGCATTCAAATATTGAACCTGAATTTCTGCCACTACGCTAGCATCCCACTCTCTCTCTCCCATGCTCTCTATTTCAGGCGGAACTCTATATTAATTCCCAAATGGCATAGCTTGGATAAGCAAATAGATATATTATATGTGTGTATGCATGCATGTGATTGAAGCTATTTGCCTCCACATACAGTTTTCTCATTAGGTCTGGCCTGAGTCATGTACTCTTCTCTCCCCACCAGCAGACACACATTGCTCACCTTTGACCTGAAAAGAAGCTGTGACTAATGAAAGAAAGTCCCTCTTCTATTTCATGCGCCTTCACAAGACGCAATCCCATCAGTTTACTAGTAACATGCTAATTATTCTGGCACTCCTGTGAAAATACAATAAGGTTGGAGCCTGTCTATCACTGTAAGTAACTGTCAATCAACACGCCTCAGAGACTCCTCCGTATCTGGATGGCTTTCATAAAGCAGAGGTATTGTATGAATCACCGGGCCTATTCATGAAGTATAATAGGGCCATCACAGAAGAAGAGGTAGGAAATAGAATGAGCTCATGCGTGTCCGCCCCGGTAGTTATGTCCATGCCGAAGCCCATCCAGCAATGTGATATGGAGGGTGACCTCCACCGTGAAGCAGCACGGAAGTCATGTCACATAAGGGGACAATGATGTAGCGGCTATCAAACACCCACTCATGGCCCTCCAGGTCATATCTCACAGATACGGATCACCTGGGTAGAAGTGCAAGAAATTGGTCATGAAAAGAAAAGCCAAGTGTGTCTCAATGCGGTTTTCTGGTCACGCTAATAACGTCAACCTAAGGCATGCAACAGCACTACATGAGGTTTTGATTGCCTTGTTGTAATAATAAAATTGTATTTTATTGCGTGAGGTTAACATAAGGGTCAAGGACAGGGAGAATTTATGAGCTTCCAGTTCTCCCGTCTGACTGATCCAGAATTAATCAATATTCATTATATTCCCTTCCACTCTGGCTGGGCAGTATAACAGCATTTTAAAATATGCCATATTTTGTGCTTCATTTGATCAGTCTACTATTGTCTGCTTCTGATCAAGGTCATCTGACTCTGTTTTATTAACATTTCAGTGGCCAAGCGTATGAATTACAATGGGATGCATCTAGGGTACCGTAGAAAGAGCTGAAATTGGTCAACACTACATAAACAAGCATTCCGCCAGCTGTAACACCACATGCATTAACAGACTCCACAACCACTTGTGTACAGGAATACCAAAGAGATATCTAATATACCAGTGCAGCAAACCTGCAATTGCCCAAAGGCTCCATTCTGTGACAATTTTAGGTAATGTATCACACACTAATACACACCAGCATTGCACAGATTTTGGCTCAAAGAGGCAATGACAGCATGCATGATTAATTCAGCATGGCATTGTGGCAGTGTGTATGTAAGGACTGACCCTCATACCACAGATAATGATGGGTGCTTGCCAAGGCTTAGACCACTGGCAAAATATGATATGCTTGTCGGGGGTCCCATTTGAACAATAAATTATGCAAATCCCTCAGATGATGGCCTCAGATGAAACATTAATCTATTTTTAATATACTAAGCAAGGATCTTCTATATGGCAGAAATGTTTTAACTGGTACAATGATGCATGCATATTAGTAGCATATGTTGTCTATTTTACAATGACTTAAAACATAAATCACTGGAGTTGATGTGCTGAATAGTGTGATGCTGTGTTTGCAATGATGCAAGACTTTTGCAATGATCAAAGACATTCATTCACTATGAATAAGTTGGTGCCCATCTAGTTCCCAAAAAAAAATATATATATATATATTTATTTATTTATATTTATTTATGCGAGATGTACCTAAATATTAGTAAACAATTATACAAAATTATGAACTGTATTATCCAAATTATATAATAATATAACATAACATAACATATTTTTAAATCGTTTTTGCAGGTTTTTTTTTGTTATGCTAGTAAGTGGCAACAAGTGACAATCTTTATGATTGATTAATTTGAATTATTCCCTCACAATTATTTCAGTCAAAATGTTTATTCATTCAGGAACAAAAGTGTGACTATTTTTATGAATGAGTAATTGAATACATTTTTGAGTCTTTTGAAAATTAGTGGATTTAGTGGAATTGCACTAGCATGGTTTAAATCATACTTATCTGACCGTTATCAGTTTGTAGCAGTAAATGAAGAGATGTCATATCGATCAAAAGTTCAATATAGAGTACCACAAGGCTCAGTACTAGGACCGTTGCTGTTCACTCTGTACATGCTACCCTTGGGAGATATCATTAGGAAGCATGGAATTAGTTTTCACTATTATGTTGATGATACTCGGCTCTATATTTCTTTGCGCTCCGATAAAACGCACCAATTCACAAAATTAATGGAATGCAAAGCTGATACAAAAATTTGGATGACTAGTAATTTTTAACTACTTAATTCTGAAAAAAACAGAGTTTCTAATTATTTGGCAAAAAACCTCTGCACGTATTAAACCAGAATACTGTCTTACATTTGATGGCTGCTCTGTCAAGTCTTCGTCGTCGGTTAGGGACCTGGGTTTGCTCTTTGATACCAATCTTTCATTTTCTAGCATCTGTAAAACCGCATTCTTCCATCTTAAAAATATATCTAAATTACGACATATTACACAGTTAGTTCATGCATTCATGACCTCAAGGCTAGATTATTGTAATGCTCTACTGGGTGGTTGCCCTACACGCATAATAAACAAAGTCCAGTTGGTCCAAAACGCAGCAGCTAGAGTTCTTACTAGAACCAGGAAGTATGACCATATTAGCCCCGTTCTGTCAACACTGCATTGGCTCCCTATAAAACATCGTATAAATTTCATATAAATAAACACTCTGTCAGTTTAAATCTAGACTAAAAACACATCTCTTTTACCTGGCATTCATATAGAACATTACATTTCTATTATTCAAATCAGTTAATTGATTATTAGGCTGCATATTAGGTCTGCCGGAACCGGGGACACTTCCCATAACACCTGATGTACTCGTTAAATCATAAGAAGAATGGCATCTACTCTAATGTTAGTCTTTCTGTTTATTCAGAGGTTTACTGAAGTCAGTCGGATCCGGGCCGTATCCAGATCAGATGGTGGACCTGCGCCTGGACCCATCCATGATGCATCCCTGAAGTGCCAACCTCATCCTCCCTGTGAAGGCCTCATCGACACAACAGCCATCGGCACTGATCCTCAACAAAGTCGTCCCCATACCGGCGTGATGACTCCGTCTTCCAACCAGATGGAACTGGATAATATTCTGAATGTTTTGATCCAATCTGACTTCTGACCTGTAATGCTGTCTGAATCATAATAATACACTGTTCGCTCATTGGCCAGAGGAGAACTGGCCCCCCGACTGAGCCTGGGTTCTCCCAAGGTTTTTTTTCTCCATTCTGTCACCTTGATGGAGTTTTGGCTCCTTGCCACTGTTGCCTTGGCTTTTGGCTTGCTTAGTTGGGGGCATTTAATATTCAACAATATTATTGATCTGCCTTACTTAAGGTGGACGATGACACAATTTTCTTCTAGAAACAAACTTTATTGTATTATTTTCATGTTATCACTGTGAAGCTGCTTTGATACAATCTGTATTGTAAAAAGCACTATATAAATAAAGGAGACTTGACTTGACTCGAATCATTTACTCAAACGACTGATTCATTCAAGAACAAATCATCAAACGTAACGATATTGTATGCATAAAACAGCTACTGTATAGTGATATAAAAGAGGTTTTACAGCAATTGATTCGCACTTGTACTGTAACCAGTGCATTAATTTATGTCAATTACATACTTTAGAACATTAAAATAAGATTTGAACTGATATTTGCAGATGCATGGAGTCAAACATGGAAATTTTTCACCAAAAGGGGTCATCATCAAATATGTAAGACATTCTGACAGCTTCTAAGACTTAGTCTCCCTATTTCCAACTAATCAACATCACTGGGAAGGCAAACATCTACATGAAAGGGCATAACTTCAGCATTTTTTTTTTTTAGGCCAGAAGAGGGTAAATTATACAAATTGGGTGACTTTCAGAGAGAAATGAGTTTGTAACTTTGTTTACTGAGACTGTGGCAGATAAGCTGGCATATGAGGATTGGTTAGACGTGAGGCAGAGTACAGATAGACTCGTCAGGACAGCAAGATAAGGGAGCAATATATGATGGAAATTAATATTCATTACATGCCAACAGGAAAAGGTGTGTGTGGAGTTATAATCAAAGACGTCAGTGCTGCCAATATTGCAATATGCTCTGGTAGTGCAAAAAGCAAACAGCTATGTCCTGATTCCTCTAGTATCTCCAGGCCTTTGAACGGGTTTGAAATTCAGGATGGAAAATACTTCCCCATTCAAACAACCTTGGTGTGACCAGCAGAGGCCCAGAGGGAAGTAATTGGCTGTAGGTAGCAGAGGGTCTGGAATGACTGGCCTCTATTCCATATCCGTCTGATACCACTGATCTATTCTGATGCCGTCCACATGTCCAGCATGTCTTTCCATCTCAGCAGGCTGTGTGGGAAGCAGCCCATGGTACCGCACAGTAACTAGAAGTCCCACGTGAAGTGAATCTAATGCACGGACACAAGTAACCCTGACATGACAAACCTCCGTCGGCACTCTAATCTTCAAAGGCCTCATGAGCTTGTGCGAGCACATGGTCGGCGGCGCCGGACATCCTTCGCTGGGCTTTGCGCACATAGAAACTTTAGTCCATGCTAACCTACTTCTTAGCAATGGAAATTTGTGTGACATGGAGAATAATCTTCAGAGGTCACATTGATAACACAGAGCCCCACTAAAACACTTATGCCAGAATGCTGATTTAGTCCAACATATGGATGTGACAGGATCAAAAAAAAAAAAAAAAAAAAAATTGCACGCAGCAAACAATGAGAACAATTTGAGAACTTTGTCTGTCTCTATATTTCAGAATCAAGGTTTTTGTAATGAGTAAATGCCATATATAATCAATATATATGCCTAATGTACCTCTTCCACACTTTAGATGGGACCTTAACAGAACTGAACCAACAACTGTACAGACGATGTGGATTTAGACTCTAAAAACAGGGAGTTAGAGTACAAACTGAAAACTTTAAGAAACAGTAATTTGCACAATCATCAGTTAGAATGACTTGAATATTATATCAGTATCAGTTGCCAAGGTCAGCAAAAATTAAGTTACACATGACAATGCAGCTTATGTGCTCCGATGTGCACCATAAGCGTGTTACATTTGGCACTTGTCAGTCACAAATTGACCTAGTCACCATATCAGCATTTCAACCACAAGCAGTATAAACAACAAAAGCTTCCTCCCTTTGGACCGAAACTGATTGGTGCTAAGATGACGTAAGCCACGTTTGGTATGTTCTGCATGAAAAGTAGGGAGGGTCAAATGGATGACAGGTTCATGTGTCAGAGGTTAGGGGCCAGTCACCTGTGCTTCCTTATACTGGGCCTCCAGGGAAAAATTCCTGGATGTGTACAGTTGGCCGACCCTGCCATTTATGGCCTTGCAGCTGGGTCAACAATTTTAGGACCATGACATGGCAAACCACTGACACAAACTTGCATAGCATGGCAAGTGATAACTGGCCGGGAAAAAAAATCATGATTTATCTTTATTTGATGATCAAAACGGACTCTTTGCATACATTTTTAGTGTTTAGTGTTTTTGTTTTTATCAATGCTGCCTAACACCTTAACCCACTATATCACTATCTTACTTTTCCATGAACAATTCTGCTGAGTTTTGGAAAGTATTTCAATCATCATTTGAGAGCAGCAGAAATCATTTATCTCTACAGGACAGTGTCTGAGTTTGTAAGCTTGTTGTCCTGTAAAAACGGAATGAATGAACAGCCGTTTCAGCAGAATCAGAAGCCACAGCTATTTGACAGGGAAGGTCTTGGTGACCGTATCTTTGACTGTAAAGCCACGAGGCCTCTCTAATCCAAATCACACTGTTAGGTCATCTGAAGTCCAGCCAGACTCTCAGCTGATGGGAGTTAAATTTAGATCCTAGCTCTGACAGGGGGTTGAAAAGTGCTCACTTTATATTTTAAATATGAAATATAACATTTTAATAATAGCCAATAAATGTTAAATTACAGATAATTTACCTATATCAGATTGTGTGAGAAACTAAAATAATGCTAAAGCGCATTAAGAAAAATGGCCTGGAAACAGTATGTAACAGACTTTCTTGGTGCATCAAATTAAAATCAATTCTGATCTGACAAGAAAATATGTCCTGGGCATTGGGATTGGGATAAATATTATTAGTGCTCATAATTTTGACTTCACTTCACGCTCCATGTGATTTTCAGGTGGGAAGTTATTACTATAACCAAAATGCTTTGAAAGTAGAAAAGCTACTACGTTTGAAAAAGCCTGCATTTGATTGCAGTTTCTCTCTTCATTTTCTTCCTGAGAGCATTCAAAGATCGATAGGGTTCCAGTTAAATGAATCTAATGAACATTTTCATTAACTTGTGTCTAATGCAGCCTCACTTTTGGACTAGAAATGACAAAAATATAAGTTGCTGAAAAACAGAAAATTAGAGCTCATCCACAAAAAGTAAAGTTTAAGCAAAAATCGAAAGCCCTTAGGGAAGCAGTTGACAACATAAGGGCTTTTGTTCTCAATATGGTTTTTATGGGTCTGGATTAACAGCGTCTATCGGTAAAAAAAAAAAAAAAAGAAAGCATTTTATGTTCATTTTCAGCTTTTCCTGACCTATCCGTCAATGTGTGTGAGTGAGAGAGACAGAGATATGGTCTCCATTAATGCTTTGCAAAATCTACTGTCAGGCAGACGTGTCCGTGTGGGATGAGTTCTAATCTGGCTGCAGCTTCTTCAGGAGGATTTCCGACACTTGTGTTTGACGCAGCTGGTGAGGCGATTAGGCTGGTCAGTAGAGTTTACCTTGTACGTACATTCCCGCAGGGCTATGAAACGTATGTGCTTGCCTCACGTAAACATCTAAAAAGTGGTTTTATGTGATTACAACAGCACCCTGAGTCGGGAACAAATCAAATCTGTCAAGATGATGTTTCTGAATATGCCACGGCAGGTTTTTGATTGATTTTGATTATATGCCATAGAGATTTGAGTAGAGTTTTTTTTTTTTTTACCAGTTATAGTGCACCGACACTAATCAAAGCAGCACCCTCTTCAGCAAAAACACATCTGAAGTCGTCATTTATTCATTAGAGAGACATATGCATGCAAATACAGGCTTGTTGAGTGTTTTCACATGTTCAAAAGGCACCTCTAATTGTGCAACATGAATAAATGATGTTTACAGAACACATCTCAACCAGTCTTCACCTCGCTCATGCAATGCATAATGGGTGCAGCACTATAAGCAAAGACCTGACATGCTAAGCCAA
Source organism: Leuciscus leuciscus (assembly GCF_965113295.1). Classification (NCBI taxonomy): domain Eukaryota; kingdom Metazoa; phylum Chordata; class Actinopteri; order Cypriniformes; family Leuciscidae; genus Leuciscus; species Leuciscus leuciscus. Next base: position 30,369,542 of record NC_138734.1, read on the forward strand.
GCAAAAGCTTGATTCACTGTCATAAACACCGTTACAAATAAAGCGAATACATCAGCGGCACAGAAAACAGCCATTTTTAAAAGCATCTTAATGTGCAAAGCACGCATTTGGAGAGAATCAACTAATAATAATTAATGTGATTAAGCGACGAGTAGAGAAAGATTAGAATCATTTAATAAAAAAACTCCTCAGCGGACTCCTCTTCAGATGATCTCGACCCCATTCATCTGAACATTCCCTTTATCTTCTTTCAAAGGTTAAGCACCAGCCCACTTGGCCAACAAGAAGCTGTTGCTTGCAGAGCAGCTTGGCAGTAAATTCATGGCCTTGACCAGACTGACTGCATGGCATGCATAATCCGGAAAAGGCGATGTTGGCTAATCATTGGCAATTACATAAAGTCTGATGTGGTGCCCACTGCCTAGAGAGAGGATCAGTGTGTGCACATGTCCACCAGTGCCTTCCTTGACCATGCCAGGATGCCGACTTTACAAAGTAACAGCAGCTGCAGCAATCCAGCCCCATGCCTCAAAGTTTATAAAAAATAGTCAAGCTTAGTTAATGTAAGGGCTGTTCATTTACCACAAAAGTTTATTTTTTAAAAAATGCTAAAAATTGAAAATTTATATGAAATGATCATGGAAATAAATAAATAGATTGCTATGGACTGTAGACCAGTAACAGGCTTATGTTCAATGACATTAAAATAAACAATATATTGACTTCTAAAGCCACTTTTTATAAATATCACTTGATTAATCAACAAAATATTTTAATAAACTGGACATTACAAACAGTTTATTGCCTCTGTGCATCTAACCAATCAGGTAAAAGTCAGAGCAAATGAGTTTAAATGACCATAAAGTAGGAAAGGAAAAAATAATACAATACTATAATCACATTTCTCTAGGTACAACAAGACATAAAAGCCCCAAGGGCTCACTTAAATTGACACTTCTCTATGGCTAGCACTTCCCATAATGCCCCAAAATCCAATCACTGTATGATTATTGTAGAAAGCAATTTCGGTACAGCCTAAATTCTGGACAGTCGCCTCGTGCCCTGCCTCCTGATAGAGATCCTTGAAGAACCGAGTCCTATAAATGCGACAAAATAGAAGACAATTGTACTCAAATGCCTAATGTAGAAAGCAAGCAAGAAAAAGAAAGAAAGAAAGAAAGAAAGAAAGAAAGAAAGAAAGAAAGAAAGAAAGAAAGAAAGAAAGAAAGAAAGAAAGAAAGAAAGAAAGAAAGAAAGAAAGAAAGAAAGAAAGAAAGAAAGAAATGAGTGAACGGTTGTGTTGTAATATTAGCAGTTTGGTTAGGCTTCCTTTCACAAGTGAATTAGTATCTGAGAGTGACTAACGGTGAACATGGTGAGGCACTTGCCTTAATTTAGCTCAAGATGAGGAGAGAGCGCCTCGATGGCCTTCTCCTGATAAGCACATTAGAATCAGTGCTGTGAAGCTCTTCAACCAACACTACCACTTTCCATTTATTACTCAAAGCACACTTTAGCTAAGTACTTGTCAATGGGGTAATACCACAGCAAAAACTACTAGCCTAACTAATAAAGTTCAAACATTATTAAAGAGAACAGTCAGTAAAAAAATAAGAACATATTCACTAATTACAACCATAGATACACAATATAACAAAGTTAAAAATGGTCTAACAGTATTCAGGAACATAAATGTAATCATTAAATGTAAAATAACACTATAGTGTTTACTGTAAATTAAATACAGATTAATATTTGCTAAAACTGTGTTTTGTTGTTTGATTAGCATTAATGACAGATAGCAGCAGGTATTTATAGTCTGTGGTCACTTTAAGACCTACGGCCCTATTTTAACGATCTGAAACGCAAGTGTCAAGCGCAAAGCGCAAGTAACTTTGTGGGCGGGTCTCGGCGCTGTTGCTATTTTCCCGGCGGGATAAATGACTCTTGCGCCAGGCGCAAATCTAAAATGGGTTGGTCTGAAGTAGCTTCATTATTCATAGGTGTGGTTTGGGCGTAACGTGAAATAAACCAATCAGAGCGTCATCTCACATTCCCTTTAAGAGCAGAGGCGCTTTTTCCATAGCGGATTGCTATTGTAACGGCGGATTTGCCAGGCGCGCGCCAGGAGCGGTTCACAGCCAAGGAGAGCAACGCTCTCGTCACGGCCGTAAAAGAGAGAAGTTACATTGAAATGGAGAAACCCACCCAAATTAACTTCGGTTAAACAGGCGTATGATAATTTGGGTAAATGTGTAAGCTAGATGTATGCTTTTATAATAAATTGTCTATCTAATTATCTATCTATCTATCTATCTATCTATCTATCTATCTATCTATCTATCTATCTATCTATCTATCTATCTATCTATCTATCTATCTATCTATCTATCTATCTATCTATCTATCTATCTATCGTAATAATGTATGATTTGCAAAAATGAAAACTGCTGCTTCTGTGTAGATGAGAGAATCAAAGTACGCGTTGTGCACACGCTACATTGATTATGGCCAAGCATGCGCCCTTAAAATAGCATATGAATAACATGCGCAACGCGCCACTGACTTTAAACAATTTTTTCCTGGTTAGTGGCGCAATTGTTTTCTAAACCTGCAAAATAGCATGAAGGAACGTTTGCGCCGGAACACGCCTCCTCTTTGCGCTGAACCGCCCCCGGGAGCGCAAGTCTATTTCTTAGTTAACCGACGTGCTTCTGTGGAGGGAAAAGTCCGCTTTGCGCGGGTGCAAAATAGGAATGATACATGCGTCGGTGTACAAAGTCACTTGCGCTGGGTGCAAGATAGGGCCCCTAATCAGAGGTGTCAAGTAACGAAGTACAAATACTTCGTTACATTACTTAAGTAGAAATTTTGGGTATCTATACTTTACTGGAGTAATTATTTTTCAGACGACTTTTTACTTCTACTCCTTACATTTTCACGCAATTATCTGTACTTTCTACTCCTTACATTTTAAAAATAGCCTCGTTACTCCTAGTTCATTTCGGCTTGTTTTCATTCCGTCTTGTCGTCGTTAAAAAAAAAAAAAAATTGGCCAATTACACAAACGGTTAATAGATCTGAGTCCCGCCTCCTGAACACACATCGCTAAACTGATTGGCTTTGTGTTTTCTTTCTAACTTGTGAGAGGCTGTAGTCACATTTGGTTGTGCGAAGCGCCAAAACTTCTCCGAGTCCTAAGGAAACCTAGATGCGGTAAGCGAGGGAGAAATCAACAGTTCTGTGCTCAAGAATACGGGGCAAATCGCGTCAAATATTGATTTGGGGACAGACGTTTTTACAATATAATGACAATCGTAACATAACACTAACATAATCGTTAGTGTGTGTGTGTGTGTGTGTGAACGAGAGAGTGTGAGTGTTGTGCGTGCGTGTGTGTGTGTGTGTGTGTGTGTGTGTGTGTGTGTGAGCGTGAGCGTGAGCGTGAGCGAGAGAGAGAGAGAGAGAGAGAGAGAGAGTGTGTGTGTGTGTGTGTGTGTGTGTGTGTGTGTGTGTGCAACTCTACATTATAGGGTCAAAATATCCCCACAAAGATGTCAATATTCGAAATCCTTGTCCTTTTTTTTTCTTTCTTTTTTTTCAGAAAACAGCTTATAAATCAGACTTTTGTTTTTTGAAAATGTAAAAATGCAGACAGTTTTCTGTAATAGGTAAAGTTAGTCTATGGGGGGTAGAATACACAGTTTGTTTGTACAGTATAAAAATCATTCTATGGAAAGTCCCCATAAAACATGAAAAAATAACATTGCTTGGTCTGTTGAAGGCTGGTCTTGTTGAAATGAGAGGCCTGTTGATCAAATCATCCCAGTCTCATCAGCTGGACTGAAAGAAGTTTCAGTGCTCTTAGGACACTGAAAACATGGCTCAGAGGTCACAAGTGACACGACAGTATTGCTGTGTGTCGTGTCCAACAGGACAAACTGGACAGTATTGATGTGAAACATATGCCAACAGTTCATTTCTGTTAAATGATTAGTTCACTTAGTTAAAAATGAAAATTCTGTCATCATTTACTCACTCTCGAGTTGTTTCAAACCAGTTTCTTTCTCACATAAGAAGATATTTTGAAGAATGTCGATAACCAGACAGTTGATGGTAGCCATTGACTTCCATAGTATTTTTCTTTTCCTACTATGGAAGTCAATGGGGTCCATCCACTGTCTGGTTATCGACATTCTTCAAAATATATTCTTTTGTGTTCATCAGAAGAAAGAAATTCTTACAGGATTGAAACAGTTTGAGGGTGAGTAAATGATTTTCATTTTGGGGTGAACTATATCACTTTAATGAAAGATGCAGACATGTGTTTGGCTTCTTCAAAAAGCAAGGAACAAGACAGTATTGCACTATTGCATTGCACTATGAGTGGAGTAAAGTTAAGTCTCTGTTAAACTGCCACCATGTTTTATTAGTTATTTGTAACATTACAGAATTAATTAATTTACGTATTGTTAAGGTCAATATAGACTAAAAACCTTAATACATTATCCTATTAGTTTCCTGATTCCTCCGCTTATTTAGCTTATTTATTTAGAAAATTAATTTTCTATGGGCATATATATGGCTGAAACAGGTAGCCTAGTGCATCATCCCAAATTTTTCAACATCAACATTTTAATATAATTATAGTCAAATGTGGCCTTTAGAGAAATGTGTTTTTTTGAGGAGGGGGGTAGTGCACTATATAGGCCCCAGTGGCGCGGCCTAAGCTTTTGTCCTTAATGGCATTTTTTGTCCTTAATGGCATTTTTTTCCTTACATTACTTTTACTTTTTTACTTTAAGTAGTTTTGAAACCAGAACTTTTATACTTTTACTTGAGTAAAAAGCTTGAGTTGATACTTCAACTTCTACAGAAGTCTTTTTAAACCCTAGTATCTATACTTCTACTTGAGTAATGAATGTGAATACTTTTGACACCTCTGCCCCTAATGCGTTTACGTTCACTTCAGACATAACCGACTGTGCATGTGCCCGTTCAAGCGCAAGGAGCCATGAAAGAGGTATCAATTCGATGTCCGTGTGCCTCTCTTTGTGTGTGTGCTTCCGGTGTGTGCGACTGTGTGTACAGAGTACAGAGTTCTCTTTCACCTCTTCTTGTGCTGGAATGGTTTAAAATTGCTTGAACGTGTAAACTGGCAAGACAAAACACATGCAAATGATACATTTTCACTCTATGGTGGTTTGACTATGCAATTAATCCGTGTATCACATGCATGCCGAATCGTAGGGCCTGGTCCATACGGATCACAGATCAACTAGTTAATCTGTATAAGCCAAAAGAGCATATGTTTTGAGTCTGAATGAATGAGCGAATTGGCACTAAACAAGTGAACTAATGAGGCTTTTGAGGCAAATAGGGATATGTTGATCAACAATGACTGAAAAGAAATGTCATGTTGTTCAGTCAGTTTGTTATTCCATTCAACAAAAATAAAAAGAGGACACAAAGTGGTCACAGCCTACCAGTAAGTTTGAGTTGAACTGAATCAAAAGATTGAATGGGATGAATCAAAATCACTACTACTACTAATACAGTAGGGATTGGGATTCATCACAGAGGCTAAAATACTTTGATTCAGTTCATTCCAAACACAGAAACTGAATCATAACTAAATGAAAAGATCCAAAGTCACTGGGCTGAATCAAAATCCGGAATGATTCTACAATAGGGATTTTGATTCATCCTAGAGATGTCATTCTAAAAACATGAACCAAATCAGAACTAAAACAAAATATTAAAAACCCCTACTCTACTGTACTCTGATGTTTTGATACAGTTCACTCCCAAAATTGGTAAATCATTTTCCATAATTAGAAACCTGAAGTAATCCCCCAGAATGGTTTGTCAGCTTTTAAACTACAGCGCTCGAAGCAGATTCCAACAGAATTCCATCTTATCTTTAAAATGATTAGTTTGTATTTGATTCAGTAAGATGTCAACTTTTCTACACCTTAGAGGCTTAACCTTCACTAGCCTTTTATCTTCAAGTTTTAAAGGCTTTGGAAGACTGACATTCAGCAGAAAGACTACCCTTCATGTATCAGCCTCTGAGGCTTGTTTCCTGAACTTATGAGCCGCTGTGAGAGACGCCCACTGTACCCAGGCCTCTCGGGCTGAACTATGATCTATTATGGGAAATGGGAGCTCTTGTGATTAACAGGGCCGACCGCCTCATCCATCAGACCCAATACATTCACTCTGACATGGCTGTATCACTTCAAGGCGGCCAGGCAGATTTCAAGGCTATATTTGCAATTTGACATAATGTCATCCTCCCCAGTCCTCTTGTCTGTATGCTTCCATGAATTAACTAGTACTACTCTTTCATTCTCTGGAGAGGCTACTAACTGCTGAGTCTGCACCAGGCAGGAGTTCCTCAGAAACATGTGAAGAACTCGATTCAGTCCTGACTGAAGACTATACGGTTTCAACACTCCAGTAATCTGTGATAGTGACACATTAGGTGTGTACCAATTTGCGTACTTGTGCACTATTCTATGACATTTTTAAGTATAAATAATGCAAGTAGTGTGTTCACACTGAACATTTTTATTAAAAAAATTGATACTGAAATATTGGAAAAAGTTCCAATACTCCTTTTCTGCAGTATCATTACACCAATACACTTGCTCTCTTCTTTCACTTGGCTGATTTACAGACACCCACCTTATTAACTCTGGTTGAATAGTGCATAACTTTAGTCATTCCCACAGGTTTCGCGCTCACACCAAAAGCACCATTGAATAAGTGGTACTGTCATAAAGTCTCTTAAGCAGCTCCCGAGTACCAAATTGACTTATTTTTTTGTGGCTTATTGCACTTAAAACGGTTAAATACATAAAAAATTATGTCAAAATGCCTGTCTTGCTGAGTAGTAAATACAGTCAGTTTTGGAACGTAAATAGTTGAGAGAAAACGCATGTTGTGCAACAGTATAATGGATCCGTGCACAAGCTCTTAAAGTGACAGCAGTCTAATAAAACCTGCTGCTGTCTGGCATGTTAATCAAAGAACAAAAGACAAAGAGAAAATCACTCTTATGACATGTTTCCTGGTGTGAATGTGGGACAACCTGTCACTTACATCAATAGAAAACCACAACCATCCAACAATCCAATCAATTCCCGAAGGACAAAATTAACTCCTGTTTCACATTTTTTTCCATGGTCGAGAACATATACTTCACAATAGGGAAGAAGACTGTTGCAACATCCGTTTCATGCTGACTTTAATCTTGGCAGGTGATATCGCATTTCAAAGATCTCAAGATTCACAGGGGTGCTCAAATAGAGTATGTAACTTTTGGGAGTTGAGCTCAGAACGGTAATCAGATGTTAAGAAGCTAAAGATCTCCCGAAATAAACCCAAATACTCATGGAAGCGTGAATACTGATTAGAGGAACCATGCTGTGTTTAAGCCCAGTTAACAACCGCACTCTTCACAGAGGGTTACACTAATGTTTATAACATTGATTTTTATGGGTCTCTGACCAAATATCATAGATTACGCGGGCTGATCGTCTTTCAATCATACACACTCCGTTAAACCATAAGATCTGAACAAAAAAGACACATCACATTTAATGTGACACATCGGAGCAATTTGCTACTAAACAAAATGTTTTTACGTCCGAGACAAATTAATTTACTCACACATTGCCAAAGTGTTAACAAGATTATGTTTGATGACAAGATTAATGCTCTGGCCTTGCATAAAATAAATATATTAACATATAAACTATGGTTTAAAAGTTTGTGGTCAGTAAGATTTTTTTTAAAGAAATTAATACTTTTATTCAGCAAGAATACATTAAAAACACTTACATTATTACCCTTTCTTTTTTTTTTTTATAATAAACAGTTATTTTCAACTTTATAAGTTTCCTGAACAGGAATAAATAGAAAACAATAATATTTTATTGTAATAATACATCATATTTATTGTAATAATATTTTACAAGATTACAGTTTACTGCATTTTTATTCAAATAAATGCAGCCTTGGTAGAGACTTCTTTCAAAAACATTAAAATCCTACCGGGAAAAATAGAACATTGTATCTGAAACTGTTTTATGAAAGGCATAGTTAATGGACCTAAGTAGAAATCACTAAGCCAACCTATACATAAAACATTATTAGAAGCTCCACTGTATCATAAACACAAGTGCCCATGTGTATAACTTCAGACTGAATCATGAATCCATGTTTACTGTGAATCTCCGAAAGGATGATGACTTGTACGTACACATTATGAATTCCTGGATTTGAGCCTCCACATAGGGAAATCAAAGGGTGAAGATCATTCTCTCCTGGTGTCATAGACGGTGTTCAAAAAGGCGAATATCCCTCTAGATCACTCCGCTATCTTTTTCATTAGCATATGCCTTCTGATCCGTGATGCAATTTTAATTAAAAATCAAAGAAAGAGAAAGGGAGAGAATTAAAAAAAGTAAATAGAAAAGAATTGGGTGAAATCTTTTTTAATTTTTTTTTATTCCCATATGACTAATTTCCAGACAGCAATAAAGAGTCAAATCAATAGTCTAATATGCATTCCAGTGAACTGAACAGCCGGGGAATTGCTAGTTCATTTCGATATTACAACTCATTATTGAACATAATTAGAACATATGTGACTGGTGTTTCTCTACATGCTGATTGCTTTCTCATAACAACGGACTTAATTACAATGCCCATTTTCTAAACTCTCCTCCTACACCTGTTAGCCTGCTCATTTTAATGCCATTGTCAGCTAAGTCACATATCCAAATGTTTTCTTGGCATTTACTTCTTTTTTTTTACAGAATTGATTCATCACCCAATGAATTATCATTCACTCCCCGTCATGCCGTTCCAAACCTGCTCTTCTGCAGAACACAAAAGGAGATGTTTTGAATAATGTATCAACTGCCAGTGTGCATTGTGCTTTCAATAAATGTTTTATTTTATATATATATATATAATTGCTATTGAAATATGAATAATATTATCATAAATAATTGAAGAGCATAGTTCACCCAAATATGAACATTTTGACATTTTACTCACCCTAATGTCGTTCCAAACCTGAATGACTTGACTTTCCTATATATATGTTCAATTCAATATATATATGTTCAATACTGAATTGAATATATAGGAACGTCAAGTCATTCAGGTTTGGAACGACATTAGGGTGAGTAAAATGTCAAAATGTTCATATTTGGGTGAACTATGCCTTCAATTATTATGATAATATTATTCATATTCCAATAGCAATCAAAAAACAAAAAAGTGGTTTTGGTCTTCCATTATGAGATGTGGCATTATAATATGAAGATTAATAGTTGATCTGCACACAGAGGCAAATTCCCTCCGCCCCTTTGGTGAAGGAGACGTCCAGGTCCCCATATCTGCAGGAAGATTTAAGTTTTATGCCCTCCTGGGTTATTAAGAACCAAGCCAGTGCTAAATCCCTATCCATCCAGTCTACATTCGCTGTGATCACCTGCCACATGGGGATCTCTGGACACCAACTAGAAACCACAAAAAAAAAAAAAAAAACTCTAATGGACCTCACGCTCCAGTGGAAATAAATGAACTATATTCATCCTCATAAAGTGGCCTCGGCTCCCTATAGGCGAATCAACCTCAAGGTTTCTCACAACCTCTTTATTATATTAAATTATTTGGTAGTTCACACCTGGAGCATGTCCCCTCCTCTAAAGTCTGCAGATAATCCTCCTCTGCTGTTCAGAAGGAGATAAACAATGGATTCTCCCTGGATTTAGCCAAATCCAATTTAGAACACAGCGCCGGGCTACCGGTCTCTCCTGTTATTCACAACCCTTCTCTGCCCTCTCAGCAGAGGCCAGCGATTAATACTCTTTAATGGAAGATGAATTACAGGGAGAGTCATTTTTCTGTATGTGACACAGCTCGCAAATGAGAGGGGCTTGGGCCTTTTAATAATTTTCTTGTAAGCACCAAGTGACAGTTTAGAGATTCTACAGGACTGGCCGATAACTAATGTTGCAAGGATCCAAGCCATTACAGGTGAAATATTCATAAATGAACGTATTATTCACATTTCTTTAACATTCGAGTAGCCACTATAGATTTATTCCACACATTACACCCTGTGTGTTGGAGAACCTAAAATGTTGCCAAAATACAAGCTGACAGTTCAAGCTACAATTTAAGTTAGATACACAAATAGTTAAAAAACAAAAAGTCTATTGTTACATTAAAGCAATATAAAAGGAAAATACTTTTTAAATGATACTATTCTCAGATAAAATTATCTTAAAAGACCAGTATCTAAAACGAAAGCAATGAAATTATGAATTAGGGTGAAATTAAAGCAAATACATAAACATGACAAAAAAAAAAAAAAAAAAAAAGTATGTTTTATAAAACAAAAAAAACATATCATAAATACAAATATATATAATATAACTATATTATAAATTGATCAAGTATATATATATATATATAAAATTATATCCTAGCAAACTTCCGCCAAATATCCACTTTACCTTTTATTTCTAAGGAGTTGGAAAAGATAGTGCTCTTACAACAAGTCTTTTCTAAATGATAATAAGATTTTTGAAGAATTTCAATCTGGGTTTAAGGCATGACATAGTACTGGAACTGCCCTATTAAGAGTCCTTAGTGATATTTTAATTGTCACAGATTCAGGTAACTCTGTCGTTTTAGTTATGTTAGACCTAGTCTTCTGCTTTTGATAAAATTGATCACAAGGATTCTAATCTCCAGACTAATATCTTGTGTGGGCTTGGGGGGAACGGTTTTAAAACGTTTTAAGTATTTTTTTAAACAACAGAACATTCTCAGTTAAAATAGGAAACATCACTTCTTCATTGTGATCACTTCTCAAAATGCAGCTGCACGATTTCTGAAAGGATGTAAAAAATGTATGCGTGTTACTCCCCTTCTGAAAGATTTGCCAGTTAATTATAGAAATGAGTTTAAAATCCTATTAATTGTTTACAAATCTTTACATAATCAAACGCCGAGCTATCTGTCTAATTTACTCCACTGATTATAATACATTATAATACATTATAAATATTTAATATATCTTTTTTTTTTTGTTACAAAAAAGATTGTGCAAAAAAGAGTTCTAGTTACAAATCTGAGCAATGAATCAAATTAACCTGTGGATCATTTTATGAAAAAGTTCACTGTTGGCTCAATAAAATTAATTATACTTCAGAAGAAAATGGACAATAGTATAGTATAGATTAATATTGCTCATTCAAACTTAAGGCTCCACAATTAAATCATATTTGTTGGAAAAACAGCTAAACTATACTTTTGACAAAAGATGTTTGTCCTTTACCCCTTACCTGTCAGGGATCACTGGTGATCCTGGATTATTTTAGTTCAAAATATGTTTGAGCTTATATATCTCAATATTAATAACAGTCTGGTTAATATTGAGTCTTGAACTATAAACTCTCAAGGGTTGGCTTTCTAAATGTATGTGTGTTATGTTTCTATTAAGAATTACTTATGAGCAGTAACCTTTTTATTTTGGGCATTTCATGTATGCAGCACTTGCCAAAATTGGGGGTGATGAGGAAGGGGTTAAAAAGGAATGAGACAACTCTTCCGAGGGAATGAGAACACTTTTCCGAGGGGAGTTTTACAGTGCAAACTGTCTAAAAACTGAAATACAACATGCTGTCAGACTCACTGATTGCTAAAAATACAAAAAAGAAAAATATTTAGATCAACTGTGATCCATTCCAAATTAACAACCCTACTAGTATTGTTGAAGCTTCAGCACAAACTAAATAAAATAAAAAAGATATGAATGTTGCACCTTTGAGAATCACTGTGTACATGTGATAGATGTTAATTAACAGCAAGCTGAGAATGTTCCGGCACATAGGCAGCGCAACAGTACATTAAAGACATGAATAAAAGATGAGGTGCACCTATCAAGGGTTGCCTAAGAGACACGGACAGGGATATTTTATCCATCGTCAGTATCTCGGGCCAAAACAAAACTGAGCGTTCTTTCTCATTCGATCTTGCTCTACACACAAACGCAAGACATGAAACCAAGGAGGAGCTCTGATGAAGTCACAGGAGGTGCATTCATCGCCTGTTTACCCATCCTCTAATGTTTAGGAAAATGACTCTGAAGGAAGGCTGCTTGGGATCAGCCTAAATAAAATTAAAAGTGCCATGAATCCCCGAGAACATTCGCTTCAAATTTATTCCTCCCTTTAATTCCCCTTTGTTCATTCTCTGTCAAGCCTTGCAGGTGGTAACGCCAGAAGTAGTGCAGCAGATCGCTTTAGTTATGTCACTCGCAATACACTGTGATTAGTAAATAGGAAGAGGGCCAGCAGTGTTCCTTAAACTTCTTACCACCATCTGTCCCACTGGCCCTTTACCCTGAGATGATAGCAAATCGTGTTTGCGTGTGTGTCTTAGGAAAAGTGTGTGAAAGCAAATGTGCTCGTAACTGAACAAGTGTCAGTAGGTGGATTCAACATCCATAGTGAGAAATTGGCTGAAATCGGAATAACATTCAAGTACATATTCTTATTTCTGTCATTTATAATGTCATAGTATAGAATAAGATAGTATGGTACTCCAGTTTCATACAACATAAAATATAACATAACTCTAAATAGAGAGAGTAGTATGCTATTTTATATCTTCAGTATTCCAAATTCAGCTATTGTCTATGGCTATGTTTGCATACTATACTACAATCATGCAGTATTCTGCATGTTATCATATTCTGTCTATATTACACACACAGTCAGAAGCTTGTCTTAGCCGTTCTCTGATGGGATATGCACACTCATTGACAGTCATGGCCAAAAGTTTTGGCAGTGACATAGGTTTTGTGTTTCACAAGGTTTGCAGGTTCAGTATTTGTAGATTATTTCTTCACGTTTATGTGTGAATACTGGAAAACTATGAAAAGCATTTCATAAATTTGAAAGGATTCTTCATAATCTCTGCAATTCGGCATGCAGGAGATCAGCTTCTAGGCCAAATCCTGACTGATGACAATCCATTCTTGCCTTATTAGTGCTTGGAGTTGAATTACAATTTTTGGGCTTTTGCTTGTCCACTTGCCTTTTGATGATTTACCACAGGTTCTCTATGGGATTAAGATCCGTGTTGCCTGGCCACGGATCCAAAATTTCAATGTAACGATCTCTGAGTCACTTCATTATCACTCTTGCCTTGTTGACATGGTGCTCCATCATGCTAGAAAACTAAATTGCTCCTGGATCGTTGGGGGAAGTTGCTCTTGCAGGATGTTTTGATGTCATTCTACATTCATGGCAGTGTTTTTGGGCAGAATGGTGAGAGAGCCCACTCCCTTGGATAAAAATAAATAAATAAATGAATGAATGAAAAAGCAACCCCACACATGGATGTTCTCAGGTTGCTTCATTGCTGGCACGACACAAGACTCATGGTAGTGTTCACCTATTCTTCTCTGGACAATTGATTTTCCAGATGTCAAGCAGTCGGAAAGGAGCTTCATCAGAGAAAATAACTTTACACCAAACTTCTGCTGTCCAATCTTTGCACTTCCTGCAAAATTTCAGTCTGTCCTTGATGTTTTTCTTGGAGAGAAGTTGCTTCTTTGCAAGGCCATTGTCCAGAAGTCTTAGCCTCACTGTGTGTGCAGATTCACTCACACCTGCTACCAATATTGAGCAAGCTCTGCACTGGTGGTGACACGATTTCATAGCTGACTCCTCATGAGGAGACAATCCTGGTACTTGCTGGACACTCTGTGATGTCCTGAAGACTTCTTCACTGCAGTTGAACCTCTCCCCCTGAAGTTCTTGATGGTTCTTTCAGGTGCAATATTATTTGCAGCAATTTCCTTGCATGCAAGACCATTTTGATTTTCAAAGTGATGATGGCTGCAAGTCTTTCTTTGAAGGTAACCACTGCTAACATAAGAACACAATGATTGGAAGCACATCTTCCCACCTTTTATAGCATCGGTCTCCTCCAGCAATTCAGTCAGAATGATTACTGAATGACTTCCTGTTGATAATATGATTAGTGAAATGATGTTAGCTGGTCGTTTTGTGCCAGGGCAAAAAATCAAAAAATCAAAAACTGAAAGTGAAAGTGAAACTTGGGTTTTTGTGATAAAGTTCAACTTTTTGCAATTATTTAAAATGCATCTGAACACTTCGCACAATAATCTAGAAAAAAAATGTGAATCAACGCCACATAAACTGAAGCAGCAAACTTTGCCACTGCCAAAACTTTTGTCCATGACTTTTGTATAAAGTTCCTTTATTGTCATCTATGGTTTCATGAAGCAAAGGGTTCTTTTTATTTCAAAAGGGTTGTGTAGAATCAAAAATGGTTATTTTATGCCATTGCTATGAAAACCCCCTTTTGGAACCTTTATTTTTAAGTGTACTATATATATATATATATATATATATATACACACACATATATACATATATATATATATATATATATATATATATATATATATATATATATATATATACATATACATATATACATGTACATTTGAGGACTTAAAGGTATAGCGGAGGATTTTCTTTTTCCGGGTGGATCATCAAGACTATTGGTCCTCCTAGTTGTCAATCATTCTGGTGATATGTTTACGTAAGGCCGTCATACGTGCTCGTCGTAGTTTTCGCATTCTGCGCATGCGCACTTTCATGTGTATATGTGTGGTGAGCTATGGTTTCAACCATTCATTGAAGCTCGCCGTTCTCACTGGGTTTTTTCAAAACGTCTGAGGGTTGCAAGAGAAAAAGTGTCTACGAATTGTATGACAAGAAGAGAAAGGCCTCTGAAGAAAGAAACAAGACCAGAGTGTTTTTGGGAGAATATTTCACACGCTGGCGTGCGCTAAAAGCACAGTTTGGGCTTCCCACTGATGCCTCAGTCGCGAAGTTTCTACTCGACAGGTAAAGTTATGGAGAATGGAGAAATGGAGGTAATGGAGGTAATGGAGAAATCCATTTAAAATCACTGCTAGTAAAAGTTAATGTAAGCTATGATTAGCGATGGCGAGTCTGACATAGTGGAAAAAGTGCAAATCTTCTTTTGGAAAGTAGGCTTGTATGAGCCATGCCAACAGCAACTTGTAAACAGAGCGTGCACGAGGAGAACTAGGCTCGTGCATGCTCTCTTGTGCACACGTTTAATAGGCGTTCCCTCTCGGGAGCAGGTAGAGTGTTGCGTATATGCATTTTTTTTTAAAGTGGAGAGGGCGGTTCTTTTCTAAAATTCGGGAAAATCCTCCGCTATACCTTTAACACAAATCAAACTGTGTCTATTTAAATTTTGGATGCAGAAAAAAATAGGACTACTCAAAAAGAGAGAGAGAGAGAGAGAGAGAGAGAGAGAGAGAGAGAGAGAGAGAGAGAGAGAGAGAGAGAGAGAGAGAGAGAGAGAGTAGTATGCTAGTGTGCTATTCCTCATTCTGCCATTGTCTATATGTTTGTACTGTATACAACTACACTATTCCTGCCGTACATAGAATGTAAACTGTGTACAAAATGTGCATTTTCTGTAGGGAATATTCAAATGGCCTTCTACATTTGACAAAATGTACAAAGCAATCCCACAATGCAGTGCACTCAAACTGAGCTTTTTGTGTTATGAACAAACCTATGGAATTTTTTTAATTAAGATTTTTGATATCAAAATTGCAGCTGTACCATTTACTTTGAAGGTGTCTGATTGTCAAAAAAAAAAGGCATTCTTTTTCTTTTTTTTTTTTTGCAGATGTAAGATGTAGACATAATTATTTACCGTGTTTAACACACCTGCCTCTGCAAACATTTGTTGAGCAAATTGAAAGAGCCAATAAAAAGTGAATTTTTAAGTGTTAATCATAACCATAGCTTTCCTGTAGCTCAAACAGTAGAGTGTTGGTGCTTGCAATGCCAAGGTCATGGGTTCGATTCCCTGGGAAAGCAAGAACTGATAAGAATGTAAATGTGTACCTTGAAATGCAGTGCAAGTTGCTTTGGATAAAAGCGTCTGCCAAATGCATAAATGTAAACTTGTGTAGGCTACACATCACATGGTGCTGCCATGTTTATGCCTACACTAGCATATTTCCAGTTCCAAATCCAACAGAAAGTGGTGTTTTTGCATGTTTCCAAATAATAAATTCAGACTTTCCAAATTAAAAGTGCTGTAACGTATCATACACATATAGCATGCTATTGCTTAAAGCATTTTTCACTACAAAATACACACTGATTCAGTTAATACAGAATTTATGAGTAGTATTTCATTCCAAACAAGTAATGAGAAAATAATGTCAGGCATCTTTTTAAAAGTGCGAGTTCCAGACGTTTGACACTTGGAAAACAGCTGAGCACAGCAGAGGGCGAACGATACTACACTAATTAATTGAAAGGCAGATTTCCAGACTTATCAGACAGAGATAATTACTGTTAACTAAACACACCCCCGCTGCTTATCTCAACTTCTCACTTTGCAGCAATGCAAAATTTACACTACGTTATCATACTCTCTCTCTTATTTCCCCTCTGTTTATATACACAGTCACACACACAGTCAGAAGCTTGTCACAACCGTTCTCTGATGGGATATACACACTGATTAGTGCTATTTATTTGTATGCATATATAGGTAATATTCAAATCTACAATACTGTGCAAAAGTCTCAAACACGTTAGTGTTTTCACCCCCCCAAAAAATTTTTTAAGCCAGTTATGTATATCTTTTGTTGTAGTGTGTCAGTAGTAAATATCAGTTTACATTCCCAAACATTCATTTTGCCATAAATTGTAACAATCCAGTGAGATTTTTGAATGTACAAGGAGTCTGGCAACAGCCAGTATGCTCTAACAATAATCGAATCAAGAAAAAACTGAGACAGACTAAATCCAGAAGAACTGTGACAACCTCTCCAAGACGCTTGAAGAAACCTGCCTGCAAAGCTACCTGAAAAACTATGTGCAAGTGTACCTTGGACAAAAGCTGTTTTAAACAAAAAAATTTTTGATTTGATTTAGTTAATAGACGTTAACTAATAAATTAAATCAATTTATGACATTATTTTTCAAAGCATCCTGACTTTTAGGACACTAGCGCCTCAAAACTTCTCATAGTATTGTAGCTTTGCAGATAGGTTTCTTCAAGCGTCTTGGAGAGGATGCCGTAGTTCTTCTGGATTTGTAACCCCAGATGGACTGGATTATTACAATTAATGCAAAATGAATGTTTGGAAAATAAACTGATATTTCCTGCTGACACACTACAGCAAATGATTTAAATAACTGGCTTAAAACCATTTTTTTTCGGTGAAAATTCTAACATGCCTAAGACTTTTGCACAGTAGTGTATATATTATAATATTTGTATGAACATAAAAAGAATCAAAAACTGAGACATATGGTTACATGACTTAAGGATTGTTCCATAGGTGAATGTGCAATAATTGTTTATGGTTCATTGAACAAGCATTAAAAACATTGTTTAAACCACCTAAATATTTTTTTTGTAATTTACACTATCCTAAAAAAGGGGAAAGAGAATTCTGTAATCAGACCCATATCCAAACCCGTATGTAGGTTTCTGAAAACTTGAAATACAGGTTTTATGGTGCTCATTTGTCATTGTTTAAGCTTGACAGCCCAAGTCCCCATACACTTTGAATGTAAAGAAAAAAGCAGCATGAACAATTTGCTAAATATATCATTTTGTGTTCTATGGAAACTCCATTAGAACAGTTTGAAATTGCATGATAATTTTTTTTTTTTTGGCAGAACTATTCTTTGAATTATGCACTTGGAATTCAAACAGACTTGGGTTAGAGCATAAGTGAAAGCCAGCGGGATCACTGGGAAATATTAATATGATGGCCACACTCATTTCTCTCAGGGCTTAAAGTGCACAAAGGTCAGAGATCACAAAAAGGTATGGAAGGTCACAAAGTGATTTAATAACATTTTCATCAATTAGCTTGCATGTGGAGTGCAGATTTCCCTGAGAATAATAATTGTTCGTCGACTCTTTTGAAAAGCTTGTGTAGTTCCCACCCCTCTGTGAGAAAGACTTCAAAAGATGACCCCATTTGCAAGCCATGCGTCTATGCTGTTTGCCAAGACAACACATCCATCACCCATTTCTAAATGCCGTAGATGTGTGTACAGACACAGCCTGTTTGCATTAATCATGAAGAGATGCATATGCATTTATTAGGCTGTAAGGGTTTATTTTTTACACCAATTATTAGAAAGCCTCCAATGTGATGAGGATGGGCGTAGATAAAAACACAGTATCTAAGTGTCAAAGTGTGAGGGAGTGTGTATGTGTGTCCCTGAGGAGGGCTTAGAATGGGAAAAGCCAGTGGTGTGTGAAGCTTTGTTGAGTGGATCGATATCACCCAATCTCCCTATTCTCTCCCAGGACTCCCCATAAATCTGTAGCCAGCCCAAAAACAGAAGGTGCAAAACTAATTAGCGCAAAGCTGCATTGGTGGTGAGAGAGAGCATGCCGAGAGACCTTCCATGCTTACAGGCCGTCTTTAAAAGTGACACTAATCTCTAACATGATTACACTGTATGAGGTTTTATATTCCCATCTGACACAAACTGTCATCCTCTGAAATAAATGCAGGCGCCGATCAAGCCAATTATTTGCCATCTCAAATTTGAGCAAGACCTTCGGAAAGCTATTCTCAGTCACTCTCAAAAAGGTCAGTAGCCACTATGAATGCAGAGCAATGCAAGGATGGGATAAGGACAGAAGCTCTAAATGCTAATTCGGAGGAAAAAGGTTAATCGGGGCTTCCGCTGTAAAACAGATAGACAAAACCGAGGGCGTCACCTTCACGCGAGACCCGACATTGAGATCACCAATCAATGTGGCTAATGCTTCAACAAGACCCAATAGTTCACCAGAGAATGTATATATATAGGGATGGGCATTTCAAGCAAAAATAATATTCGATGATCGCTGGGAATTATTAGACTATACAACCAATTTGATATTCTATAATTAAATCAACTAATCGAACATTCGAAAATCGTGACTCATCCCTAATATATACCAAGATGGTTCACTCATATGACTATGAATGGGAAAAAGTGCAAGCCTGATATGTCGGTATAAAGTCCCACCTTCTGAATAAAACGGCCAATCAACAATAGGGTCATCGCATCACTGCAGCAGCCGTTAAAAACTCAAACAAAAGCTATCATATGGCTTCAGAAGACTTGAAATATAGAGAACAAGTCATTTTATGATACCATAATGGATGGTTTTCCAATTATGAAGCTTGAAAGCTATAGCTGGAATCTTCAGAATTTTTGTTTTTTGGGGTTTCTTAGAACAGAGAAAGTCATACAGGTTTGGTACGACATGAGTAACTGGTGACTTTTCACTCTTCTCTTCTTCCTGTGGTTAACTATGTTGTGGCCTTGAGCGAAGCACCTCATCTCGACTCAAACTCAACACAAACACAGACTCCATTCAGCTCTTGCCTTGCGGCCAACGCAATGAGCTCAAGGGTGGTTTCGGTCAAGCCGAAATGGCTTACACAGAAGATGTAGGCAGGAGATTCTCTACGGAGCCCAGAGGTGCTGCCCCAAAACATTTATTCTGATGTCCACCCCAACCGTACCAAACCATCTGCTCGTGTCATCACCTCTGCGGGTGTTTTTCATTTGTGCCAAGTTCTGTCACTGATGTTTCTTTCATCGAGTCTCCCACATTGCCCCTGAGCCAATGTTTGGAGACCAATTTTTTGCACAACGAGGAGGTGTAGAAAGGGTGACGGTAATTATATTCACAAATTATTACTGGGCAAAGTTCCAAGAACAGTTCGAGCCGTTTCATCATATGTGCGGTTGAAAATGTTTAGCCTATACTTCTGAAGAGGAAAATAAACAGAAGGGGAGGAGAGAAAGCAGCATAAATCTGGGAGGATGGGGGGAGTAAACACGCGTTCCCTGAGGGTGCTCGGCACTCCTGCAGATTCCCTCAATTCTCTCACGGCGTTCGTCGCTTTCTGCTGAGCGTCGAGATCAGTCACGGGTTGATGCTGGGAGCTGTCGTATACCCCAATGTGTCTTCTGATCTGATCTGAGACACAAAACAACCTTATTTTACATGGCATCACGCTGTGCTTGGAATATGAAAGATGGGAAGATGGGAAAAGTGGGAATTTATATTCTAACAGAAGAGACATGCGTTGATAAAGTCACAGAACTGTCATTAGGCTCGCTTCAAAAACCTAGTGAGCTATCTCCCTAGGCAGCATGTTTAGGCATCATATACATTTTTGCATTCGAGGCATTTTTGTTGAATTATTCTGTTTCCTAAAATAACTTATTTTGGCTAAAACAAGCTCAGTGAAAAAATAAATGGCAGATGAATCTTGCTGATTTGTTCATATACTTTCAGTATTCAATGAATACAACATTTGTCACATCGTCTGCCATCTTGAATTTTTGTTTTCACTATTCTGTCAGTTTTTTAAACTAAATACAAGTCATTCAATACTAAACTTAGTAGTTTAAAATAATTCAAAATTAACATTTTAGACCTAATGCTTTACAACAAACTAAATGAAAATATTTTACAAATCAAAACTGTCTAATTCAAAATGGAATAGGTATGTTTAATTTATTCAGTTATAAAAAATTCATAAAAAAAAAAAACCTGACTATTGCACCTAAAGATTATGTTTCTCTTCTCAGAGAAGGCAAACCTAGAAGCTGGAAAAAAATGTGAATGTGAGCGAAGTGCTGATTATAGATTATACTTAAATATAATTTAATTCTACTAACAAAATGCTGTATGAATGCACATGACTCGCTAGTGACGCACTTTCAATCAGCCATTCACAATCACACACCTGTGCTCATTTATTAAATATTTTGGTTAATTTCATAATTTGTTCAGCTACCAATAAAAGGCACAAGTTATAGTCGATAACCGCTAAATGGCTGAAATAAAATGACAAATCGTCTACATAAATTTAAACACTAAAAACTGAAATCAGTTGTTCTAAATGTTAATTTACACATCAACATATTATAATGTACAGTATGAAAAACAAGACATTCAGTTTTATATTTGCTAAAGATTAATAGAGCTTTTGCATTATTATTTCTTTTAGATTAAGATTTAGCATGCATTAGATGATGGCAAAGGTATTCAAAAATCTCTATATAAAAATAAAGAAAATTAGCACTTTTAAAGTTACATGAAAAAAAAAATTACCCATTCTTATTTTTACTATACATTATTTACCCATGCACATACTTTTCTTTAAACATATTTAATTAAAAACAGTAACGTCTCCTTACAAGAAATTGCATCAATTTGCATAAAACAATAATTAAATAAAATTCCGGTGGACAAGTCCAGCCCTAGATTTTGCCCGCATTCGAGAAGCCGTTTGACTTGGATATATATTTAACAATATAGAAAAAATAGATATTCTGTTTCACATCGAATTAAAATGCATTTAATCAGTACAATTAAATGTTTAATATTGACCAATAATGCCAATAACCAATATGTTGCCAAAATATCATGCATCCCTATTTTAACATACATTATAATAAAGACAGGCCTCAAATACAGTACTACTGTAGAGGAACACTTATATCACTGACAGTCAGCCAGAGCCGCCTTAACCTAATGTTAGGCCCCGGGGCTGAGAGGTTTTGTAGGCCCCCCATCCCCTCGATTTATAGAGTCTCGTTTTAAAAAAGTGTAAAATCTAGGTAATCTACATCATAGTTGAGAAATTTCAACTTTATGCAAATGAGAAGCGATTTTTGCAAGCGACAACCAATAGGAAAGAAGCCTCTCAGTGGAGCTCAGCTCCCGTCACCGTCTCGAGTGCAGTGCAGGCAAGACAGAAGAGTTCGAGGGCGATTTCACTGCTTTATATGATTTGACTGTAACTAACCCCAAACATGGATATAATAAAATGATGCATGGAAAATAAACTGTCGACAGTCTCAGTGAGTTTAATTCATACATTTATAGTTCGAGTGTTGTAGTTTTATGATGCAAGTTTAGCACTGCTGCAGTTCATTTGACAGTTTCCCCTGCATTATGTTGACTATTAGGGACAAGAAAATGGATTATTTGTCAAATTCGGATGACGTTTTAGTAATTTATGACAGTATGAGTGAGTTTAATTTGTAGATTGATCGATCGTTAATCTAGTGAATTATTTAATCCACTGAACACTGCTGTGTGGTAATATAAAAACACTCTCCCAACAGCATACTGTTTCTTTTGAGCCTAATTCCTAGTCAAATTAAAATATATAGTTGTATCACTTGTGATGGTGTTTTGTATAGATGTGGCCAGACGAGCCGTCTACCAATAACATTAGAGCGACAGCACTACCAGCGCCCACAAGCGACTTAACAGTATATAGAGACTAGCGACATACAGCGACAAAATCGCTGGCTGTGTGAACGGGGCTTATGGGGCCATGTGGGTCACTCAATCAGCAGACATGTAACATGCGATTAGAGTGATTGACAGAAAACCTGAGAAGTTACAAAACAATATGACCTTTTCAGCTCATCATGAACCTGAACATGGGATGAACCTGAACATGGGAGGCCCCTAGGCTTCAGCCCAGGTAAGCCCGTGCATTAATGCGGCCTTGCAATCAGCCATGGCACAGTGAAGTCAACCTGTTCTCATCGTTGACCCAAAGACTAGCTTAACTCCTGAGAATTAATTCTGTTAAATTTCCAACAGAAGTCCCAAGTACGCAGTTCTCTCTCCCCAACACACTTCTCTGTCTGGGCTTAGAGCAAGGAGAAAGAAGAGCGGTACTTCAGTAAGCTGTAAAACATTATTTGGATGGTGTAAGACATCTGCTGCTACTTCACATGCTGAAAGAGCATCTTGAGAGTAAATCGATATACAATACAGATGGGTACTGAGGGCCCACCATGTTCTGTCATTACAGGCTGGCCTACGACACAGCTAGTTATGCTTCTCTGGCGAGCAATGTTTACCAAGCCTTTTCTACTTGACGACTCTCATGTTTAGACAAGCAGTTGTGGGTGAAATGCTCTGAGGGATTCCAGCTAAGCGTAGATCGAGCTCTTGGGACTGTCATGGATGCTACGTCGACTTGCTACACCTGTCAGTCTTGAATGGTGGACAGCAGCTTGCAGAAAAAGTATTTCAGCACACTACTTCCAGTAGTATGGAAATGCGTGGTGGTTGTCAGCTAATTTTTATCTTAAGTCAGGGAGATGACATGCTACAGGGTAGGTGAATCACAGAGTAGTTATGCAAGCTGAACACAGGTGCCCTAGAGGAGCACATGTCATTGTCATTGGAAGCCCACATAAATTCATAGTCCAACACACAAACTGAGCAGGATACACTGATAACAGCACATATAAATCTGGCTTGTGAGAACAATAAGCCTTACTGGCTCTATGTCAGGCTGATCCATGTTCTGTTGACTTATCAGGCCGCATGCAGACGTTCGCCAAACACCCCCTGGATTACGGCTCATCGTCATACAGCTACTATGCTAAAGTGCAGTTTTTGCACTGTAATCCAGGCCTCTTAGTTTTCATTCCATTACTATGAATGGAGAAGCAGCATGTATTATCATATACTATTGAGATGAGACTATTTAGTGTTTGTCCCCTGAAATCTGCTATGCTATTGTCTATATGTAATGCATTCAGAGTTTGAGCCAGGGAAAAGTAAGAGCTGAGAGGACATGCTACTACCGTATGTTTTATGAATGGCTGGATGTTTAAACCAGTACACAAATACATTCCTTATGAATTTATAATATTGATAGTAGGGGTGTTATGATTTACCGGTATTGATGATAATCGTAACATAAAATAAAAAAAATAAAAAATTATTAACATTAATGTTAATAAGGGGTGTCACATTGTACCAGTATTGTCGATAATCATAATATTTAAATATGAATAGTACACATGTAATAATATGACACAGAATCCAATAAATAGGGTGATGTGAGCATTTAGCTCTAGATAATGCTCATGTGTAATTTATGTTTCATAATATTTGCAGCCGGAGGGCGCACTAATGAGACTCACAGCAGTATGATTGTGATTGAAAACTTATGATGTTCCAGGTAATACCAAATAGAAAGGTAAGTAAAAAAAATTATAAAATACAAATCCCACCCCTTGTAACCAACCACCTATCAATCCCTTAACCAACAACTTAGCAACATCACACAGAAACATGGCTTACTAATTACTATGAAAGTTGTCGAGCTCCAACATCCTAGCTGTAAGTTTGGCACAGGAAAGAACAGCTTCATCAGAAACTAGAAAAAAAGTTGAATGGGTCCACTGTGCTTCATCTAGCATTCGGAACTCATTGCATGCCACTGCATGAGAGCCCATTCTGGTGAAAATACACCTTGTACCAGTGTTTTATGAAGTTGCAGAGGCTAAATCCATTCTACATGTTTTCTGCTTTTTATCAAGCTGACAAGGAGGGTTACACAAAGCATGTGATCAACTGAAAGGCCACCAGTCATATTATGCTAACCGCAGTTTGACCAAATAGATTATACACCACTAACATCAATGCCTTAAGCCCAATTTATACTTCTGTGTCGAACCCCTGCCGTAGCTACGTCGTAGGTTGTGTGTTGCACGCGTACCCTTCAGAGTACCCTGACGTGCACCTCTCCAAAAATGTAACAACACGTCAATTCTACGCGGACCGCAAGCGCTGTGATTGGTTTGCTAGAACCGCTAGCTCCCTGGGGTTTCACATCCTCCCTCTGCATGTGTAATTGCGCGTCAACGTGGACAACGACGCAGAAGTATAAATGAAAACCAGCGGGATGCCTACAGCATATACTGTAGGCTTTGGCGTAGGTCCGAAGCAGAAGTATAAATCAGCCTTTAGGTATTATACCCCAATATAAATTGCATAATAAAGTATAGTCTAATATGGTTCCTTTCTGGTAGGTAGACATCATGGCAGTTTTGTTCCACAGAATCCAAACAAACAGCATAAGAAACTAAAGTGTAAACATCTGTAGCCTTGATACAAATACCACAGTAATGTACTAAGCCTCAAATTATCTTCCTCTCCCAGAGCATGGGGCACATGACATAGATGTGGTCTTCTTAAGAATAGATCAACCGGGCTGCAAAAAGACCTGAACAAGGCCTGTGAATAGCTTTCTTTGTATAAACCTTATTTTCTTCCTTTCATGTCTCATGACCTTTCATTCAGGAGGCTCATCTGGTGCTCAACTAACGGCTCAAACGGCCACACAAAGATGACAAAAGACGGTGAGCCAGACAATTTGAGTATTATCAGAAGGATTCTGGAAAAAAAAAAACATTTCTGGATCTGCTCGCTTAGTCAAGGCTGAAGTGCACAGTGACAGAAATATGCATGAAATCTTACTGACCAGAGAGATTTCACTCACATTGGGGGCGTCAAGGGCAAAATATGGTAGGAACATGTACTTGACCTTCAGAGCAGTCCATGTTCATGCATAAATGTGTGTTGTGCTTCCTTTAACCTGCTCCACAGGGTCAGGCTATAGGATCTGCTCGCAAGGCTTCGGATTTAAAATGCCACCACATGCATCTGGCCAAATGAATTTATAATGCTGCTCAGGACTCTTTAAACCTTCAGTCGATTCACTTGTATTACATGTGTTTTCAAGGCCATATTGACATGCTCTTGCTGATTTTTTCTTTTATTCTCCCTGTTTACTGAGCTACTTCTTTTTACACCGTACTCTTCACATATTCACTTCACTTATTTACACAGTATGTGTAAAACCGATTCCAGACCTGTTACCATTCAATGCCCTCAAACTACTTTAGGTGTTATCAAACTTGCCAATAGACCTCCAAATAGACCCCTAAAAAAGGCACTTGATCCTCTTAAAATATAATGTCAGCTGTATGGTATATATATATATATATATAAAGTGTGATATTATAAAGACACAACAACACATCCCAAATTAAATGCACTAACATGTTTTCACTGAGAGACCAGAGCTGGTTTACTGTTATGACATCGAAGAAAGTACAGAAAAAGGGAAGGTTAATTCATGGCAGGATAAGAACTAAATTATAATTTTTTTTAAATCAACATCCGTGGGTCTGGGAATATTTTGGATTCAGGAGAGATGGTGAGAGCCTGTCAAACTATCGTTACGGCAAAACAGAGTATAGGGGCCATTCACACAGAACGTTTTTGCGGCTAAAAACATGAGACAGGTTTAGAGATGTTTCTTGATTTTTTTTAAATAGTTTTTTTTAAAACTAATTTTACCTTGAGCACTACGTAGAACGCTGCGTCATGTCATGTCAAAACAATGGAACATTATGAACATTTGCTAACTAAACAGGAAGAGATTTAAAAAAGGCATAAAGAAATAACAGATGCAGTCACATGTTTTTTATGCAGTCAATAAAGCTGGCTTCCACAAAAATGATAGAGACAAGTGTGTAAGGAAATACTGTTTCAAAATAGTGATTGAAATCAAAATCAAAATCGAAACATTGATCAAAAATTTTATTTTATTTACTTATTTTTTATTTATTTTTACAATTATTGAAGCATACATTTCTCTATGAAGCCATTGTATGTTGCACCAAAAAAGATTTGTCTCTACTGGAACAAAGATGTGTAGACCAGGCATTCTCAACTTTGGCCCTCAAGGTCCATTTTCCTGCAGAGTTTTGCTGCGTCCTAAAGCTTAAAACTGCTGCCTTCGGTGGATGCATTCCAAGGTAGGAAGGCATCAAGGCACGTCCGAATCCAATGTTAGCTCCACTTCTTGCCTCATGAGATACCTTCATCTGATCGATTTTTGAAGGCAGCATAGATGTATCCTCCTCCGCCTTGGATATCCCACAATCCTGTGTTTTTCATTGTGTGACAGTTAAGCTAAATAATAAAGATGGTGTCTGAATGTTGTATTTGGTTGTCAGTTTGTGTAAAATGTACATGTTTGACCAATGTTTTCCACTTTTGATGTCATATAGCAAGAAATGAGTATAGTAGTAATTAAATATTTGCTTAGTTATCATCAAAGTTCTCTCTATTTTGTTGTACTTCATTAAACCGTTATGCTGCCTCAGAAGTCAGTCCGACTTCTACTGAGTCCACAAAACTGATTTCAGCTGCCTTAGCTTTTGGATGCAGCCTTTATCTATAACCTTCAAACCATCAATCTCACCTGGCTGTAACTTTCCAGCAAATCCTGAAAACCTTGATTAGTTTGCTTATTCCAGTATGTTTAATTGGGTTGGAGCAAAACTCTGCAGGAAAGTGGACCTTGAGGCCCAGAGTTGAGAACCCCTGGTCTAGAAACCTAGAAGGGGTGTCTCCAGTACATACAATAGTCATAGCACTTCTTCAATTTTATTTATATTCAATCGCTGATTCCTTCAGTCACAGCACTTCTTCAATTTTATTTATATTCAATCGCTGATTCCTTCAGTCCTGTTGGCTGAGAGATTTCCCTCCCCATATTAAGCACAGTTAAGTGGAAGAAATCTGAATAAAACAATTTAGTATTCCTCTTCCTGAGGCCTTAGATTAGACAGAAGCGCTAGAAAAAAAGTGCGATTTCTCTCTTAGGGCTTCAAATGACTGTGTTTAAACAGAAATTCCCTGTAGTGCTGTGCAAAAGCTTTGCCATGCTATTAAAGCGCTGTTGCACTGAAATATTTACAGAGTGGTTGATGGGAGCTCAAAAAGGTATTTCTGTCATCTCTCCTCCATATTTCTACATGCTACTAAATGTGAGTCAGATTACAGTGTTTGTTACATCTCTTTCTTGCTGGTGAAGCAGTTTAGAGTTGCTGTTAGGCTCAATGGTCACTCTGGGAGAGGATCTTTTCCATCATGCGTCAGGGCCGGTGATGAATATGTCAATTGAGCACACGTGAGGCAGCGGGATGACTTTACATCGCATTTGCCCTTTCCTGTAGCCTCTCTAGTTACATCCTGCCCAGCTGTCCACTGATATTTCTGGAGAATGGCATCATAAATTGCTATTGACCCAATTATCCAGGGCCATTTGCCTATGTTAAGGTTGGTGCCTGATGTACTCTCTGACCTTTGCTCACTGGTTATTCATTTGTGGAACTGTAACATCACATAAAGGCTGCTCAAAGGGCAACATGAACAGTCAAAATGCATGATGGACTAAGAGACAACACAATTAAGCTCACATTACTTTCATTATATAACAATATATCTCTATAGTGTTTATTTAATGATCCGTAAAACTGTATCTTACAGACAAAACAACTGTCACAAAATCAAATATAATCTAAAATGTAATAAAGCGGTAAGTATTTTGAAACAGCTATTTTAAATTTGAATAATATTTATAATATGATTGTTTTTCTCTGTGTTTTGATCAAATAAATGCAGCCTTGGTGACTTCATTTAAAACAGTTTTAAAAAAATCTTACTTGAGAGACTTACAGCTACTTGTCACTTTACTCTTAGTCAGGACGCACCGTTATGCAGTCAAACACCCAATTCGGTCCAAAGAAATACAAAGTTCTGGCATGAAATGCTAGATGGCGCAGGCTAATAGGTCATTTTACTCACCTATTCATAATCACATCATTATCTATAGGGCGTAGCTGATTGGTTCCTACCGTATCAGTAGCTAATGAGCTCGCTGCTCACCCTTCAAATACTTGGGTTTGCCTTAGCACTGCAGCGCGCTTTCAGAAACCCTACACCTTTCCCAGCTCCACCTGTATAGATCTGTTAGGGGAAATTCATGTACGCTATATTGTACAGCAGCAGCATGTCTTACTTGCTCATAGCAGCGTGTTGTGTATGTATTGGCAGTAGCAAGTCCTGTACTTGCTCTGCAGCAGCATAAATCAACAGCAGCAGCAGCAGCAGCGTAGCAGATATACAGGGTTGGGGAGTAACGGAATACATGTAACGGCGTTATGTAATCAGGATACAAAAATCCAGTAACTGTAATCCGTTACAGTTACGTCAAAAAACGTAGTAATCAGATTATAGTTACATTTTGAAAAAAGAGGGAATACTTTCAGGATTACAATGGTTTCATTTAAAACTAAATAAATAAGTATTTTGGCATAATAACACTATATGAAGCGCTGCTTGATTGTAGTTCCTGGTTCTGTTGCCAGTAATGACTCACGTGTGCCACGCGCTGGTGCATGTGCAAATAACAGCTTTCTACAATCTCCTCAGACGCAGATTGAATCACTGCTGCTAGTAGAAACGATGCTGCCTGCGGGTAAAATTGCTTTTAATTCATGGAAATTCCGCTGCTATTTTGGAGAGTAGCTTTTTTAGTACCCAAAATGTCCTTTCTTATCTTTTCTCACGTAACGGGATGTTCGCTGTCTAGGTAAGGTATAGGGGAACTCCCACTGCCGACGCCCCAAGTTCAGTCAGGCAAATTAAGAAAGATCACGGCTTTAGTCAACATGTAGGCCTATTTTAAAATAAACTAATATGTAGATTGTGTAAAAATTTTAAATGTTGTGTTTTTATTTTTTTGTTACAAATTTGTTAAAAATAAAACAAAATAATCTGTAATACCATACATTAGCCACTAGATGTCTGTATAGCCCGTTACATAAATTTGTCTGTGTGTATATTTTGAAAATATTGTACACTGGACCAAATTCTTAATAAATAAAAGTTTTTTTTATATTTTTTTTATACTATTTCTTCTTGCTTGACTTTATTTATATACGTGACCTTGAAGTAATCCAAAAGTAATCAGTTACATTACTTTCATACTATAGTACTTGGATTACGTTACTGAATACTTTTTTTATGAAGTAATTTGTAACTGTAACGGAATACATTTTTAAAGTAACCCTCCCAAGCCTGCAGATATATTGTCATGAGAGTTGTCAAGAAGCATCATCACAGCATGTGATCGCTAGTTAACCCTTTGACGGGTACGATTGTTCACACCGGTGTGATTAGAACGTTCAGATTGCGTGATCATCAACTTCTAAATTCAAATCTGCGCTTGCACGTTGGCTGGGGCTGAGCCAGAGAGATGCACTCAGCGCTGTCATATATCACACAACTATTCAGTGTTTTCAACCAGATAAGGTTTATTTTCGGTTTCAGACATTTAAATACACATAAGTATTAGCAAAACAACATTTGTAGTTAGTAAAATACACACTGATGTCTATGGAAGCGGCAATAACAATCCTTTCAATTATAAATGGATGACGTGTTTAGATACACATTGTGTAGGTAATTATAAAATTTACTCTATTCTTCTCATACTTCACCAGCCACTTACTTTAATGTATTTCGGGAGAAGTGGATGAACTGCGGTGCATACTAAGATGGCACCCATTGTGTGTTATAGATCAACTAACATGAGTCACGATCATTATAAAGGTTTCTTAAATGACAAAACACATTCACTTACATGTGTTTAAGAATAAAAATATCAGCCAAGGACTGACTGACATGTAACGCAACCATTTTTTTTCCGCGTCATGTTTAGTGTGAAAGATGTAAAGTCGAAGTCCCTACAATAACACACTGGCGTACATCTCATAAATTATTCATTCAAGAACATGCAAATTTACTGCAACAACGGAGCCGTGAACTTCACATACTTTTGAAAATCCAGCCTTCAGTTGATCCTGAGCGCTCATTGCCATAGCTAAGAATATATATATATATATATATATATATATATATATATATATATATATATATATATATATATATATATATATATATATTATGTCATACGTTCTTTAATGTCATTCACCATTGTTTTGAGGCTCTCTCTTTTTTTCTTTTTTTTTAAGTATCGGTTCAGGCACCGTTATAAAAAAATAAAAATAAATAAAAACGATACCCAACCCAGTAATTAGTGAAAATAACATCATGCAATAAATGATGAAAAGTACAGTCAGCAAAGTTCTGCTCACTACTTCACTCTAAGAGCAAATTAAGCTGCATTTGATGCTTCTGTTAATCAACTGGCCATAGTTCTTTTTTACTCCATACATTTTTCAACATCATTAAATCTTTATGGAGGATGAGCATTCTACCAGAAACTTACAAACACACCTTCCCTGTCTAATCAAATGAGATCAGTCACTTGGAGAGGATGTGTCATTTATAGCTTGCAGCAAATTGTTTTCTAATAAAGAATGATTTATGGGAGTATGAAACACCTTTATGACAAAATGATCAAATGAATTGAGCGAATTCTGTCATTCTGATCAGTTAATTACTGAAATGGCCACCTGTTTCCTTTAAAACACAAAAGTGTTTTTCTGCTGTATCATTTCAATTGAGCAAAACGCAATAAATGAAAAGGGAACAAAAAGATCCAGTGTTTTCTCAGTTATGCTGTGCTGAGTTGAGACTTTAAACCACAGTTACAGCCGGTACAGAAGTCTTTTCAGAGACCTCTCCGAAAAAAAGACTGGCCAAAGGCTTAAAAAGACTTTCATAGGCATTGAGCAGTTATTATCAACATAGAATAACAATGTTGGAGGTCAAAGTTTCCAAAGAGACCAAGATGAAAAATATTCACATATCTTTTCAAGCGTACAGGCAATGAGATGCAAATTTCTTCCACTGTGTGGAAATGTTTTCAAGACTCATGATTATGTGGGTGTCAAGTAGTGCAGAGGTCACGTTCCAAACTAACTTGAGTGTGAGCTCATTCGTGGGTTTGTGTTCCCATATTAGCTTATGAAACGATCCACCTCAAGCTGCTCTTTCTTGGCACTCGTCAGGTCGTGTCTGTAATCCAAGCAGAATCATATTTTATGCACACCTGGTTGCTTTTAAAAGTCAAATACGAGCAATTGCAGCATCTGTTCGGAGGAAGAGAGCGTTTTCAGTCAATTAATTCTACAGTTAAATATGTGGCATTGTGTCTTATTTGCAGTAAACATATATGATCAATCGTTTGTGGGTTAAAGAAAACCCCTGGATACGGATTCAAAGTAATGGACAACAAATTGTTAAATGAGATCTCACTATATGCTCTCACTATATCTGCTTTAGATGCTGCGGTCGACCTCGGGCTCCTCTAGAGAGAGTAGCAGCTGAAAAGCACATACAATCATTTGTGAAAAGCAGAGCTATTCAAAACCATAATGTTGCTTTATGCAGGGCTTTATTGATTGAGCATAATTTCGATTTAGAGTGAAATGACAAGACGGCGGGATGCCTATGCATTGATTAGGATGTGCAAGGTCAGTAAAGAAAAAAAGAAAAAGAAAAAAAAAAACAGCTCAGAAAATTTTGCAGAATTTAGATTTTCAACGTTTTTTGGGGGCCGCTGCACTCTATTCAAGCACAATTCACTGCATATGCAAACAATTAGCTTTTAATTAAAATATAGAATAATTTGAGACATCTGGAAGATTCAGCCTTGGGACTTCCTGAGAGTCATTTTGATTGACGTGAGCTGTAAAGTGGGGAAGATTAAGCAAGACGGCAGCTTACCATCTAATAGAATTATCCCACTTATAATAATCATGAAAGTAGAGCGATGATTCATGCCAGGTCATTTTTAACCTCCCAGATCACGTTCGATTTAACTTCATTCCCAACGCACCCTGATCAGGAGGTGAAATATAACATGGAAGGTTTATAAGACTAAACAATATGACCACAATAATGATTTGGCCATTCACATAGTCTTCATTACTCAAGGCTGACACCACGGTGTCTGGCGTTCACAGTGTGGTTGGAGAGGGCCCATATCCACGCTGAGCTTGGAGTCTATTCTCATTCTGACAGTGACAACAACCCACTCCAGAATGCACACAGAATGGTCCTTATCAAAAAGCTGTGCAAAAACCTGTCTACTGAATGCATGATGCCCCAGGGAGTCAAAACAGACTGCCGTGGGTTGAATCTGAGATATTTTTTTTCTCTGAAAAGTAAAGGATCCAAACAAAAAAATCATATCCAGGCCTTTGAGGTTTTGGTAGGAATGCAATCACAGCTACAGTAATAGATCTAATTGAGATTTTTGCTCAAGGGACACAGAGTGAAGATTCCGATAACGACAGCATGAGCCTTCTGGGTGACCTTATGGTGGAGGAGATGCTGGAGGTCCTTATATTATTACCCTGCAGCAGAAACCCAACAGAAAATTCCCGCTTGACTGAATGGAAGGCTTTACACAACCGCTTTGGGTCATTTGAGACCATCACAAAATCAGAGGCAATTCAGAATTGAACTGAGAATGCTTTTTTAAGTTGAGACTCAATTCTTGAATTTGAATTGTGGTAAAGTAGCTTCAATCCAAAAAAAATCTAAGAAATTTGCAACTAAATTTGAACTAGAAAAGCATACGCACTTTAACCCTGAAATGCAAATCTATATCTAACACGGTTGGATCTCTACATGCTGTGATAATATAAAACTCTCCTGATATTAGAGTAACAATTACAGAAGAATAAAATAAATTATATTTTGTTACTTTTTGGAGCTTGCAAGAGTTCAGTTTGAGCAGATGTTTTATACCATCATCACTGTCCTCATCAGAGCTCATTTCCCAGTACATTCTAGCCTGGGTTTCCCCATACTGCCTTGAGCAGCGCGATTTTATTCACGCTGCAAGGTAGTCTGGCTACCATGGGCTAATTTTTCCCCTGAAATAGGGAACCAATCACAGAACGGGGAGGGAGCAGCAAGACGATGACGAAGTATATGCGACACACCGAAGCAGTTTGTTTATCTATGGATCCAACATGACAGACGTAAAAATATATGCATATTTAGTTTAGCAAGCAAACACATCTACAAAAATATGCCTGTATTTCAAGTTGATAAAATAATTTAAAATCCACATCAGTTTATTTGTGCCGACGCGCCACCCCTCCCAGGATCTATAACGTTACCTAGGCTACTTCCACTTTTAAAAATTCATCATAACCGCGCGCGCGATCTGCTTGCAGTCGTCGAGATGGATGCTGAGGAGTTGAAGAAAAGAATAGCTAGTGGAGATTGTAAAGTTGTCGACAATACGTCATCAAAAATCAAGTCCAGTGTGTGGGAGAAATTTGGAGTTATCTGAAGAAAATATTGTAAAAAGCTTTGCTGCAAACATTTTCGTGTTGGATAGCCGCAAATGTGGAACTTCATCCCTGAGGAAGCACGCAGATAACTGGTAACAAAGCCGTTCTATCGAACGGTATTTTTCATATTTAACACTGTTAGTATGTGTGGTGTGCAGGGCGTGTTTGAACCCAAAATTGTCAGATGTAGGCTAGACGAAATTGCGTGGCATATAGTGGTGTAGCCGCGTCTGTTCGATTTGTGTGGTAACGTTAGCCATGTTCTTAATGTACCGGCCTTTTGACAGCTTCGGCTGAAGTTGTCCTTGTGTTAATTGTCGTGTAACTTCTGTATGACCTGGCAATAAACATTTTTGTTAGTGTCTATAATGTGATAGTCTAAACTGATTTTATGTCGGGTGTCGGTTCTATTTTAAGCGGGTCGGGTGCGGATTTACAAAATCGGACCCGTGCAGGACTCTCTGGTGTACACATAAATCTCTGACCCATCGTCGTCTTCTTCGTTGAATATCTGTCGCTCTACTTACGTCATCTGGTATAATTTGAAACGATTGGCTATAAGCTACGTACAGGCGCATTTGATAGACATTTGTAGCGCCCAATAAACGGCTCTGGGCATTCGTAAACCACGCCTCAAATACGAGAAAATGAACATGTAGTATCCAGACCACGTCTCAAAGAGAAAGTGGTCTGACGTTAGCGAGGCTAAGTACATTCAGCATCTGGCTCATATTCACAATCTCAAACAGATTCTCAAAACTATCATTTTCAACATCTTCAAAATCAATATTTTGATCACTAACAGCTTCTTCAACAGATCTACCATCAAGTGATAGTGACACTAATATTTGATTGCGTTCAGGACTTGCTCTGCACTACATCTCTGAGCCATTTCAAGTTTTGCTGATGATACTTCCTATTCTTTTGTTTTCTGCCTGCGATAACTATGAGTGAAACGTCACTTAATCATTGTGTATCAGACACAATGTGGAATAAAGGTGAATTGCACTTATTCAGTCATAAAAGATTCAATTATTGTTGTGAAGAAAAAAAAATACTTGCGACTATACGATTTTTACTAAAAATAATTATTTTATAATTTTATCATTTATTTTCTTGTTAAATTGTTTATAATGAATGAATTGAGATATACTAAGAAGGTTGATGTCTAACTTTAAAAAATGAATAAAGAGGGTAGTGAATGATAACCTGGGTAACCTAAGACCCGAGATATGCCTTTAAAAGTTAATTGTTGGCTTCACAAGACATGTTTGAAAAAACTTTATTTTTTATTTTTTAAGCCTTTAAGTTTTAAGGTTTACAGACATACAACAAATAGAAAAACGATAAAAAATTTGAATGAGAGATTGAACAATAAAATGATCGATTGAAAGATAGACCCATATAATGATAGATAAATGATACAATGATAGATCAAATGCGATAAAAGATAGATAGACAGACCTGGCATTTCAATTTAAACTCTAAGTTAACTTCCTGTTAGGTGTGGACAATTTAATTCAAATTCATATTAATATTCATCAATTAAAAAGGGAGAACTTTTCATTCTGAATTTCTCACAACCCTGTCAAAAATGCAGTTCTCCAGTTGCTGATGCCCCATTAAGTATCCACTTTCCTGTTAATTAAACAGCACAACAGTAACCAAGACAAGCTCTGGTGTCATATCCCAGCACCAGGTGAAAAGTGCAAGCTGGGAGAGTCAGGCACGATCTGACATGTTGGCATCGATTTCCTGCATAATTTGCTTGCAGGTGACAGGGAAAGTGCTGACAGGGGCATGCTACTCTTGCAATCTGCATTCATTTACAGGTTAGGTGAAGATTAGCATTGATTCATCTGCCATGGGTTGAGCTGGGGGAGGGATGGTGAAAGTTTCCCCACTCAGGAATGATCTATGAAAGACTAAATCAAGAATGACTTTGAAAGGAACCATTTCAAACCACTTCATAGTCACATGGCATAATGATGATAGTTTCAGCTACCTCCAAAAAACCAACATGCAGAAACACCCAACAGCTTGTGAGATGTGATATTACCCCACAGTAAAATGGAGTACGGTCAGTTAATTTCAATAAATTGCAAATGAATGCATACAAAGATATTAAACAGCCTCATTCTGAGCAGCGGGCTGCAGCTTTGCCTTTCATTTCAACTGGTCTGTGGTCCTCAGAGGTGCTATGATGTCATTATCAGAAAATGCTTCTTGATGAGCCATGACATCTTCCATATGACTTTGTCTTTGCTGCTAAAATCATCTTGTTCAAATGGAGGGCTGCTTCCCAGGCTTTTTTTTTTTTTTTTTCAGGAAAAAAAGTAGGCTAAATTAATATTAGATTCAAAGTGCTATGCTGCACATTTAATCCTGCTATTTTTAGCATTTCATAAAAGTCAATAAGTGTGCTCTCCTTCCGACACACATTTGGTGCACCGCAGAGCTTTCCATGTGTCCTGAATGAGCATCCATGAGGTAACTGCACTAACACTGAAGGAGTATTGTGATGGTGTCTGATTTTTATCAAATAAAAAGATATACCAAAAGTGTCATTATAATGAGATGCTATATTGTCTTCCATACACAGACTATAATATAGCAAATATATTAAAGGGTTAGTTCACCCCAAAATAAATAATGTTCTTCCAAACCCGTAAGACTTTCGTTCATCTTTGGAACACAAATGAAGATATTTTCGATGAAATCTGAGATCTTTCTGACCCCTCCATAGACAGCAACGCAACAACCACTTTCACACCCCAGAAAGGTAGTAAAGACATAGTTAAAATAGTCCATGTGACTGCAGTGGTTCAACCTTAATGTTATGAAGTGACGAAAATACTTTTTTGAGTGCAAAAAACAATCAAAAATAACTACTTTATTGAAGAATTTCTTCTCTTCTGTGTCAGTCTCCTACGCTGTTTATGTTGTAACCACAGTGCAGCGTTTCCGGGTTCTACATCAGAATGCAGAATGTTCACGTGAGCACCACGACAGTTGCGTGTGATGCTGATGCAGGAGTTGGCCAATACAAAGCCGGCATTCTGATATCTTCATTTGTGTTCCGAAGATGAACGAAGGTCTTACGGGTTTGGAACGACATGAGGGTGGGTAATTAATGACAGAATTTTTATTTTGGGGTGAACTAACCCTTTAAAGAGATCGTTTGCACTTGCCTGACACATTTCACATATTACAAACAGGCATAAAAAAAAAAAAAATCTCACCTTCTTCACCCTTTGGGAGATTCATTTCAATATTAATCAATTACACAAAATGCTGATTAACTGACTTGCAACCAAAATCTTGGTGTTGCATGCTCTACCAATTGAGAAATTGAAACACCTTAATATAATAAAGACGAAAACTGATATGGAAGTCATTATTGTTTGTTTAATTTCAGTGTCATTTAGCATATGCCTATCATGGCATACATGCCAGAGAATGAATAGATGCATTTTTTTTTTTACATATTTCATTTGTTTATTACCATTACACGCCTATTATGTATTTTTTTTTAAAGAGTTCAATGGAAAGCCCAGTCTTTGAAACTTGCAGATGGATACATAAAATGACAAAATACCCAACAGAAGCCTGTGCCAAATTGTTATATCAGCTACAGATAAGTGTTAAATTTAACATATCAGAGAGGACTAACCTATTATTGCATAATTAATATTCATGAGCCAAACCCCACCCATCACGCATTTGTTTTGGTTTTTTAAATAACATGATGCTTATGGTACAAGACACTGACAAAACGGTAAGTCCCATGCAGCACTTACTTGGTTCCTGCATTACATGACACTTCAACAGGATTACAACAGCTAATAAAACACTGAAAGAAGGTGCTGAATGCCCTAGGCTATATTTCTAAAAACACAATTCATCAAGGTCTTAAAAAAGAGCAGTTAAGATTTTGACAGATAGGTCTGTGTTTCTATGGTTGCCTTCGATATGCCCTGTACAGCTCTTTGATTTATTTTTGTACAGGTAAAGTTATTTCCTCATGGGGTAGACAGGAGAAAAAAAAAAAAGAAGAAAATAAAAGACAAATTAATCAACTGAAATGTCTCTCAAGGTGTTATGGAGATATGAGAACATATATTGCCCTTAGGTTAGGGTGAATTTATTTTTAATTGGGCCATGAGCTGCTATGAATCAGAGGCAGAAGTGAAAGGGCATAATCTGACCCGCTCTGTTTCTGAGAATTGGCTCAAACTCTTAAAATGAAGGCCACAATGCCTACAGCCTCAAGTCCACTACTGAACAGGCCTTTATCAGATCACTACCTCTGGGATTCAGGCCAAGTGGATGGTTAAGCAATGCATGTATCTCTTAGTAAAAGTAAAAAAAAACAAAAAAACAAAAAAACAAATAAGGTACAAATAAAGAGCAAACTAGACCATTAACAGTCACAATAGCTTTAATTCTTGTATATTTAAGTAATGTAAGTTTGTGCAGAACTAATTCTATATAAAGATTTTTAACCACTTCACTATGTCATGCCCCCTGTAAAGAAAAACATTTCCAACTGATCCAACCAGATCCCGGAGCTAATGAACCCTTCCAGGAGACACAGGAGGCAATATGGTACAGGAAATCGAAGGTCTAGATGCACTTATTGAGAGAATTTCCCCCAGATACGCAGAAAACTAAGCAGCTAAGCAAATTATGTTAAGGAAAGAATGTGGTAAACAACTATATCAGATGCTCAAATTGGGACTAATTACAAATCTGTCGCATCCAATTCACATTAAATTCGCAGTGCAGACAAAAAAAGGCAAACAGTTCTAAATGAAAAGGACAATTATACTGTGGCGACGATCGACAAAAGTGGTTTATTATTTGTTCAAACGGTGAACTCCTTGTCGTGGTAGTTGCCGCAATACAATCGTCTTTGTGTAGAACTCATTTGCTGTTTTTTTTTCTTCACAAAGTGTGTAAAGATTGCAGTTTGTTAGCGGTGTGAAGTTTCATGTTTTGCCCAACACTCATTCAAAAAAAATTTTTTCTTTTATTTGGTCAGAAAATTAGCAATAGAGCTTAGCCTGATTTGTATTTTTTTATTTTATTTTTATTCATTGAGAATTTTTGGTCACACTTTAGATTAAGGTCCAGTTGTCAATATTAACTAATTATTGACCATGATTTTTGCCTCAAACTCCTAATTACTGCTTATTAGTTAGTATGGTTGTTGTTAAGTTTAGGTATTGGGTAGGATTAAGGGATGAGAATATGGTCATGCAGAATAAGGCATTTATATGTGTTTTATAAGTACTAATAAACAGCCAATATCCTAGTAATATGCATGCTAATAAGCAACAAATTTCGATGGATGGATGGGTGAATGGATGGATGGATGGATAGATAGATAGATGGACAAATAGAACGATTTCTCAGAATAAAAGGTGCAGATTAGCACACTTGCCAGGAGAAAGTGTTGAAGGTAAAAAAAAAAAAAACGATTTATGAAAGCTTGCTAAAACAAAGAAAATCCTGCTGGAAAGAGCGGTTAAAGCTCTTAAATGGATTTCATGCAGAAGAATGAAGTAAAAGAATGAATGAGATAAAGAAAAAAATATATTTTCTACCCTGGATGGAAGATCTATAGGAAAACAGACATTTGCTAGTAGGGGGGGTGGGGGGTGAGTGTAACTGCCGCAGTGTAGACCTCCACTCTACTGCTCATTTGTTCGACAGCACACACCTTTTCCTTTCCAAAGTACCCTGAGACTGCCACTCACTTTGTGAGTTTTGATGAAGCACCCACCAACACCAACATTTCAAACTCCAAAATGTCAACCTAGTTGATTAAATCGACAGACATCCTAATCTTCTGTTACCTTGGACCAAATGGGAGATAAATCCCCTGCAATCCCTGGCGTGAAACTCAGAAACTGCAAAGAGGCAGCAGCTTTGATAAGGAGCAGCACGCCTTTGGAGCAAACTGCTGAGGTGGCAGTATTGTTTGAATAAGAATATGTTTGATGTCATATGATAATTGCGGTGAAATGAGGCAATGCATTCAGTCTTTTACAAAGGATGTTGTGGGGCATCCTGATGTAATGCTTTAGCCAGCCGTAAGACGGTAACAGGATAGGAGGAGGACAACAACAAAAAAACAGCACAGAGTCACTGAAATATTCCTGTGAAATATGGTTCAGCATGATTCGAATGATATAGACAAATTACATCAGCTCACAAGAAATAAATGAGGTTGTAATGAATCTGGTGAGCTTATCTGAATCTGAGAGGTTGATGGTGTTATGAGAAGGTACATGTAGCCCAATCAAAATAAAAAACAATCGATATTCATTTACAATTAAATGATGTCATGAAAGCTGATGCAATTTTTTGTAAAAATACTTTATCACAGCTTAATGTTCAGAGATACCAATATAAATGGTGGGACTGAATGTTTGGGGCATGTTGCTGAGGGTCTGAATTATTAAAATAATTTTTAAAACGCAATCGTTTTTTAAAGCATTGGAAATCTATTGTGAAATGTGCTTAACAAATTGGTAAACAAAAACAAACAAAAAACAATAAAATAATATTAATAAGTTAAATATAAATTAAAAAAATATAAAGATATTAAAGATACACATATTTATACAAAATATATGTACAATAACAACACACTATGTATTACATTGCAAACAGCAACAGTTCAAAACTGACTAAATGACTAAATGTGAATTGAAAAGACAAATAGTTACAGCAGTTTCTTGTCAAGTAGTATTTGTGACATTCCAATTGGTGCAACTAGGGCAAATTATGAAGCATTTCTCATAAATAAATAACAAAAAAGTAGTGGGTCATATAGACATGGTGAGCATTGACCCATTACAGAATCAGGGACACAGCATGGTGTAACAAAGCTCACCACTAAATGCTCTAATCTGTGCTGAAGCTGTCCAGCTCGAACCAAGCTAATCCACCTAAGAAAGACAAGCCAGATGGTCACAAGCAACTGCTGAAGTCCTGTACAGGAGCCTGATGACACGTCTGAGGTTCATGATTCTATTTATCTAGTGCCTTGAGTTACAACCGTAAGATCTGTGAAGAGGCAGCAGGCGGCAGCACCTGGTTCTCTAAAGCGGATGGGGTGACAGGCTTCGGCATTCCACAGAATGGTAACCTTGCAATTCCTGGAGCACCAAAGCACGAGGAGCGTGGTCACAGGGGTGTCATGATACAGAGTCACACTCTCCTATGGAGATCACCAAGCTTCGATCGCCATCACTCTCTGAGGAATGTCGTAACTCTAAATCACACTCACACGCTGGTAACTGCACACGCATAGTTCAAGGACTTTGACTGCTGCCCATGTTGGAACGACCTCATGGGACTCAATTCAGGTCGTGTGAGGAATCATTAAAAGAAAATTACCAGCAGAACATCTAAATTATCTCTCAGCAGGAGCTGCATCACCAGAGGACAAGGTGGTTTTCGCTGCAACTACTCATGCCCACAGACACACAAAACTAACCTACAGCCCTTGTTTTTTAAAGAGCAAGATATTTCAAGATCTTTCTGACAGTGTCATATCAAAGCTCACAACCCTTGACCACAATCCCACAGCTACAGACTGGGTTAATGCCCCGCTGAACTGCGTAAGCACCCATGGGGGTGTCACTCTGGGTTAATCTCTGGTGAAAAAAGATCACACAAGCATCATGATAACAACTTTATTACCTGCCCTTCAACACTGCCACATGTTGTTCTCCTTTGCACACACACCTTTAAGACTTATACCTCTGCCAAGATCAAAACAAGTCTCAGGACTCTGGTAACATGACGGGCTACCCGTCCTGTACTACATTTCACAACTTAGCTGGATTTTACTGAAGCTCTGTATTTAATCTCACATTTCTTTTTGTTGTCATAGACAGAGAGGTGGATAGATGAGGGAAGTATTTTATGCAGTGTCAGACGTCATACCTCTAATAGTGCCCCAGATGCGCCCCAGATATTACTTTCTGAGAGTACGAGTGTGAGGCGAACCTTGTTAGCTTACGCGATTAACGTTTATGCATGAGTGCCTCTGCACAAAAGACTTAGCCTAATGTCCTCCACACACTCTCCCCCATCAGCTTTTAATCCACTACCTCCATCGTTCTGAGATATGCTTCACAAAAACATGCCCTTTTCAAACTGACTGACCATCCTCATAAATCAACAGTAAGCCATATAATACCAAAAATGAATAAAATGCATGAGAAAAATTAAACATAAACACCATAAATTGAGTGTTCATTGAAGCAATACAAATCTAAATGCATTTAACTGAATAAGTTGAAGACAAATCTCTCTCACTTCAGTTCCCAACAAACTTCATAGTTGTTAAGAGTTTTAATTGAATGTGATTAAAGAGAAAACATGGACTGTTTTCTAACGATCCTTGTGTAAACATCACAGCAACTCATCAAAGCAAGTCGCAAGCT
The DNA here is from genome assembly GCF_965113295.1 of Leuciscus leuciscus. NCBI lineage: Eukaryota > Metazoa > Chordata > Actinopteri > Cypriniformes > Leuciscidae > Leuciscus > Leuciscus leuciscus. Next base: position 30,412,134 of record NC_138734.1, read on the forward strand.
AAACCCATTCTAGGAGTGTGGCACAGTTTTCCCAGGGTGCCCCAGGAGACTCAAAGGCAGCCAGAAATAGTAGCGAGTACGTAAATGAGAGCATGGCTAGCCTGACGTAACATTGGAAAAACACATGACAGAAAAGTCCCAGTACCGGCACGGGGCACTCTGAGGGGCATGCACCATGACATCTCAATGTATATTTGTTGCCATCAGAGAACAAGTAAAATAATTCTGACCATCAAGCGGCCGCAAATCTTCAGTACCTCACTACCTGTAAAGGAAGAACAAAGCAGAAGAAAATTCAAAGCGTGACTTACCCAGAAGATGAGGTTGAAGACAAACATCATGTATTTCAGACAGCACAGGCAGCCTCTGGCCATGTTGCACTTCTTGAACTCTAGAAGGAACACAAAGGATAGATCCAGATAAAAGACCACGTATTTGCTGCCTTTAGGAGCCTTGTACTTATTACTGCTTTTGTCGTCGCCAGTCGCCCCGCTCTGAGCAGTGGTTTGCGCACGTGGGCCAGTGGACCCGTAAAAGGCGCCGGCGGTAAAGCCTCGTCCTCCAAACGGCAGCCCGGAGGTGGAGGCTTGGGCAAAGTCTGAGTCGCGGCTGTCCACTGAGGGGCTACGGTGGATGGCGGATTCCTCGCTACTTGACTTCTCCATGCTCTGGAACGGAAGCCACGTTCTTTATTTCATTCTCTAGCATGTCTCTTGGAATAGCCCTTGAGCAGAACCTCTAACTTGTTCTCTAGTGCTGCAAAAATACTAGTCTTTCTTTTTCACACAAAAGATCAGGATTAGGTCAATCAGACAGTGGCTTTGCAAAATCGCTTTAGTGGCAGCTTGCACCGTAGCCTTGCTGTAATATCCAGAAGCATTACTCCCACGAGCAGGTGCACGTTGAGTGTAACTGAAGTTTAAGCAGTATTCCTTCACCCTACGCCCCTCTTTACCCCTCTAAAAGAGTGTCCACCCCCAGCCCAAGCAATGTCCGGCTTGGTTCAGCTGCTGCTCGATCCCACACTCCTGCCTGCTGACCTCAGTTGATGAGTTCCCACAGCCTTCTAACTTCCACCCCCGTTCTCCTCTCAGGATTTTGCGCTCCGAGAGACTCTCTAGATCTCCCTTTATTTATTTTTATCCTTGTTTGCCTGAATCAATCACGCTGCTCTGATTTAACCACTCTCCGGCACGGCATTCTGTTCCTTGCTCCTCTCCTCCTCTCTCTGACTGTGCTCTCAATCACTGCTCTGGTGCTGATTCACGCTATTATCAGCAGCCGCATCTAGTGGGCATTCCCTCCCAACCTAGCGCAAAGCTCTCACCTCACTCTCTCTCTCTCTCTCTCTCTCTGCCTGTACTCCTCTCAGCCCCTCCCCTGCCACTCAGATCGCCAATAAGGCAGCAGCTACTGGTGCTAGCCCCTCCCCTAGCCAATACAGCAGCTTTAATGTGCTTATCATCCCTGTGCTTTATGCCTATACATGTTCAGTGCTGTCAACTGTGCTGACTGGCCAGGGGTGAGTCTGGGAGGGCTACGATGAATTAAAAAAATCATGAGCTGATTGAAGAGGAGTGGGACCGAGGGAGGAGGGGGAGTGGGACCGGGGGAGGAATGGTGGGGTTGGATGGGGCAGGGAGATGAATATGAGACCAAGCACGCAGCTGCACATTTGACTATAGCAAGGGACTGTGGATATGTTCATAAAAACAAGGAGCTTTGAGTTGCAATAAGTGCAAAAATAAGGATCTGAATTTAATAATTTAATCCGTTAGTTACATTCATGGGTTAATCAAAAATGTACTACAGTATGTGATATTTACAGATATGTGGCAGTGACACGAAACCTGTGATCATATTTGGAGGTTGGTGTGTGACAGGTGTTTACTACTGTAAAATCCTTTATCCATACTCTCCCATTGCCGTTTAAGAAGCATGGATAAACTGGCAGTGGATCAGCCTCAGGAATTATGGCACCATTTTAAGCATTGACACTGGATAGTTGCTTGGACACGAAACTTGAGTACCTGATGCATTGCTGTGCGCTCACACCAAACATGTGTTTTATACATTCTGTAGACTGTAAATGTGCATAGTTCCAATTTCCTTTAAAAGAGTTCATAAGTCAAGAAAATAGTTAATTTGGCAATTTAAGTTTTCCAATTTCAGTATCTAGCTCTTGTTAGAGAAACTAAAGTGATGTGTTGGCTTAATAACTTAATAGAATATTTACGGACGGACTATAACTTCCAAATCCAAAGAATAATTGCTATAAGGCTAAATGAAAGTTTACCAAAATATTTTCCTCGTAATCAAAAGAGAATGCAAAATCATCTTTGCTAAATATAGTAGAGTAAAATAATATAAAATATAATATATTATATTATAATAGGCTTACAGGGTCCCAGGTTTGAGTCTGACCTGGGTCATGCTCCAATCTCTCCAATCAACCCCATTGCTCATACTTGGATTAAGGAACCATATAACCCTAAGTATCAACCTTTAAGGAGTCCCATAATGTTTGTCCTGCAAATCTTATATCAGAGTTTTGATCTTTCAGAATAAAAATGCAACCTCTTGTCATTCCAATTTCACCTTCTGAAGGATGTGGCAAATGAAATTCAAATGTATAAATTGAAAGGGAAAAAATATTATAATGTGAATATTGGCCAACCCTATTTTCTATAAAAAAAAAATAATAACAAAAATATACAAAACTTAAACCATGATATATCTTCAGACAAGCATATCATAGAAACTTGGAGGTGGACCACAAACAATGTGGTGTAAGCAACATTTGCAAGCATGTTTTCAATAGAAAATGTAGAAATCTAGTTCATTTTACTGTCACGCCTCAGAGACTCTAGACTAAATGGTCAGCAGGCACTAATGAAGCATTTCAAGCTGCAAGTGTGAAACGGTTAATTTGGCCACTTAGATCAGCGAATCAGCCAGCTGTCATCGATCGTTGTGCTTCATCACAATACTGCCTCTAATTCACTGTGCCATCTTTCCAGCAGATATCCAAAGTGCACCTTGTGTTTAGTAGCATGATTCACAGCTTTAAACATCTCCTAATATCAATGCTATTGACGGCGCTATAGAAGGTCTTGATTGAAGAATCTGGCTTTATTCAGAGCTGGAGACCCCATGTGGAAAGCTCCACAATGCAGAGCCCTTCGGGTTGAAGTCATCAGTCTGCTAATGCCTGATTCAATATCGCCTGCGTCAATGCTGGCAACGTGGGTTGATGGGCATTCATTTGGCCACCTCTCGAGACATCTACTCTTGATTCTGTCCTGTGCAGAGGGCACACGCTCAAGACCACACGCCGAACTCGATACCCACAAGAGACCGAGCTCATACTGACTGACTGACAAAAAAAAACAAAAAAAACACACACACACACACACACACACACAAGCAAGCACGAGTTCTCTTGTGGGCATGGATGCACGCACACACACACATACACACAAAAGTTGTCTTTGAAGTTTGAGAAGAACGGCGGTGACGCAGGGATTGATGGGACTGCAATTTACAGCACTGGCCTAAAGCTCCAAACATGCATTTGTATGCATGGATAACAATTACACAATAATCTCAGTTCTGAAGGTGAAAACATTTCAATTTCATTACTGTAATATGGAAACATTATATAATATTTGAATCTTACAGTATTTATACACAGTTGTATTTATTGTACTGAATTTTAAATATATACATTTTAGTTTAAAAAAGGATGACTTGAAAAGGATGGACAAAAACAGGATGACTTTCATTGCAGTACAGTAATGAGATACCAAAGCTTGTTTTACTCTATGGGGAGTGAATTGTCTTTTAGTACTGAAATAGGTGAAACATGAGAGAAGAAAACAATAAATTGATTAAAAACTGATTTTCATATGACAGATCAAATTGCTAAGGTTCATTATTTGCAGTTTTGTATGGATTATAATTTATGGAACTGCTCAAAGGAGCAACTAACCTCAGCAGTTGAAGGGGGAAAAAACCTAATAGTTAATTAGTTAAATGTAAGTTAGTTTATCCTATATAAGGAAATATACAAAAAATGAACGAGAGTCCATTTAGCTACATAATACAAAATTAGACAATATGCACTTTTACAGTAAAACAGTAAAAATGATAAAAACATACACAAAAATATATATAAATAAATTATCATTAGAAATTTAAAGTAACCTCATAATTTTCAGTAACCTCATAATTTTCAGTAAACAACTATAAATGGATGTTTCCAAAAGTCTTTAATTTAAATGTCTGTTTCTCGCTCCATGTCCTAATGTCCGAAAGACATTTGGGACATCATGGTATTTTTTTATAAAATAAATCTGACGACCAAACCCAAGCGTATATTTAACATGATTTTTTGTTTGCATGTATCTCTGAGAACTTCAAACAACACATACAAAAATTCAAACATTCACATAGGAAGGGACTTTGAGAGATCAAGAGACAAGTAAAAAAAGGCTTCAGAAAAAGAAAAACTGATTTTACACTGCTGTTCTAGTATGATACAAACCTGCCAGTGTGAATCAATTGAGCCTAAATGATAAAACAGAGTGATCACCACCTCAGTAGTTACTTTTTGACAGTTCAGTCAAACAGTGAGGGTAGAAGACAGGGGAGCGCGGGGCACAACCTAACGCGGGGTTAAATGCAACACGGACCTTTTACAGTTAGTCAGGATCAAGCAGGTTGTGTTTCCGCTCTTTTTCTCTCGCTGCCAGAAGACGGTCTCCCGTGGATTTGTGTAAAGTTTTGATAAGATTTCGTGAAGATTCTGGACAAAGAGTGTTTTGACACCATGCAAGTAATTTTTTTCATCATACGTTTTTTTCGGTTTCTGAGTAGGGTGTGTACGTCACCAAATCTAACTTTATATTACCTTAATCACCGTCTTGTTGGCTAAAACATAGCACCATTTTGAAACATATCAGCAACTACTAGCAAATGTTAGCTAGGCTTAAAATATTTTTAGCACAGTGTTACAACTAAGCCGCCAAGTGTACAATGATAATGAAATGAAAACAGGGAGCCACACAACTTTTCAGGTTGAAGTATTTATTTATATATTTATTTTGCCACATTTAACTTTGTTGGACTTTCACAAACAATGTTGGAATTTAAATGTCAAAGTATGATTTTTTTCACATTTGTTTACTATGCATTGATCACTTGTTTATTTATTAAAAATATAGCCGGTTTTTCATGCAATAAACCCTTTAAAATGTGATTTTGAGCTCGTTTTTATTATGATTATGATTATTATTAATTCTGCATGCAGCTGCCATTCAATTGCAATTACAATATTTGATGATTTTATTTATTCATTTATTGCAAAACTGTGCAGCCCTTTCCTATATCTCTATCCATGATATTGATCCATAAAAGAAGGATGATTGGATGAGGGATGGATGTATGGATATACAGATGTACAAACAATATCAAACTATACAGATAAAATAGTACTGAATTATGTGTGTTACACACAAGTGTTTCAACTAAGCCCTCTGTTACAATTAACCCCGCATATGGGGTAAGTTGTGACATTTACACTTCTGCCACTTTCAGTGCAACTGTACGAAAATGGTAGGTCCTAGAAAAAAAACTTTAAGTGTTCATTTGTAGCAGATATATGTATGTTGCTTGTGTAAAAAAAAGATTAATCTAACTTAATTACAGTTTTAATTTAAGCCAAAACCAAAATGTGTTAGGTTGTGCCCCGCTCTCCCCTACTTCTAAGACCCACTAAGAAACATTTTAAAAAAGCAAGTTCAAAGAGTGCCTAAGTGGATTATTGTATTGCTATAGTGATTACAAAGACATAAAAAGAGATCGATGCACACGCAAGATTCTTATCTTCACTAACTTAAATCTTAATTTGCTGCTTTCATAAGTTGAATGTCTTTAATTGCACTGCGTTCGAGATCTGTAGCTTTACCAAGACATTATCTGAGAGATTAAGCAATCTAATTTTGCTGCAACGAGGATGGAATAGTGTTTAGGTCATCTGTAAAAGCTTTAGTTCAGAAACAAGCTCTAAATTGTTGAGGATAGGGCTGTTAAAGACTCCCCCAGATAATAATAGTTGAAACAAATGTATTGGCACAATATATCTATAGGTTTTATACCTAGGGCATAAATGTATATCCAAATACAGATGAAATCTCAAGAAATCACCTGCTGAACTTTTAAGATCAAAATGCATTACAGAAATTCCAGATAAACTGGAATTAATCCAGTGACTGTCATAACTTATTTACAATTTGATATGGTTTATTATCCACTACAGCAGATTCCGTACGAATTTAAACTTCTCAGAAGAGCGAGTGACCTTACCAGCTGGGGGAAACATTAAATTTATGGGAGGCAAACAAATAACACCTGGAGGCATAAATTAATTCAAGGTCATCACATGAACATCACATTCTGTTCAGAAAACCCATTTGAAAGCAAAGACCAAGAGGTCAAAAAGATGTTCATCCAATATGATTTTAAACAGCAATGAGTGGAGTGGTGCAATAATTACATGAATAAGGCCTTGGAAATGCAGAGCTAACTGTTCCGAGACACAGTTGCTTGTGTACATATGCAGGTGTGAAAACAGCCATACCCCCAATCTAGACCACACACCTCCATGAAGAGAAAAATCTCTCTGAACAAACAAATGGCTGTCAGACATTTGTGCCTAATAACAGATCGTCTCCGAAAAGTCTGGCAATCGGCATAGTAGCATCTCGGCAAAGGTTACAATTAGAAATCCACGTCAAAAGGCTCTCTTCAAACGCAAGTGAACAGTCGACACTATCTCAAGACTTCACTTAAGTCACATGTCGATTTCATGTGATATTTGCTGATAAGCCTGGCCTTTTGTGAAGTCTGGATAATTCATCAAAGTATAGACAGGTCGATAACAAGGTTGGTTCTCAATCATTATCTACAGAATAAGGGAGAAAAGATGGACAAATTTGGAGGAACACATCAGTAAAAGTGTCTGAATTGTATATTAGGGGTTTATTATGTGATAAGTTAATATACTCTACTGTAGGGTGTCAATCAATAAGTAAAAGAAAACAAGATGTTGTTCTTTGTAATGCAGACAATGCTGGTCTGATGATGTTCAATATATTAAACTATTTGGAGGGATAATCAAATACTAGCAGGAAATGTCTGCTTTATTGTGCTAATATTTGATTAGCTTCAAAAAGTTGTCATATGTGAAATATCATAAATCCAGCATATACTAAAATACATAGCATATATTTTTATTTTAGTATATTTTTGTCTCCATTTAAGTCAAGAACGACTGTTTGCAATTAATTTAATTCTGTAACTTCTAGTGATTAACAGAAAAAATCATTTAGACCAAGCCCTCAGTTTTACAGGCTCTTACAATAGAAGTAAATAATATATGAAAATGAACATCAAGGGTTTAAATAAATAAATAAACAAAAAAGATCAAATGTGGGCCTATTACTGGAGATGTAAAGTTGTATAAACTGTAATTTTAATGGTGAGACTACTGTTCAAGTAGTTTGGAGATTACTTTAATTAAAACATTTGACATTTTCTATGACATTTTTATTACACTTTATTTCCAATGTGCTGTAACACACGCAAACACATGCAGACATGCAAAAACCTATTCTCTAGCAGCCGCAGATTCCTGCTGTGAAACTATAATAAAAGTATCGTTTCACACTGGCAGTTTTTGTCACACAATCTGAAAGAATATTTCAGATTGTCAGTATGAAATCCAGTTTACTCCAAACTCTTCAGCAGGCAGCATGACTCCGTGACCTTATGCGAACGGTGCCGGGAGACAAACGACAGGGCTGGGCCTCCTGTCAGCTCTGCGCTGACAAAGCAACAGACCACACAGGTAGGCAGGGCAAGAGAGAGAGAGAGAATGTGAATGAAAGAACAAGGGAAACAGGGACCCGGCACCTCAATCTCCAGTTTAAACAGCAAACCCACGGCCTCATCCATCAGCGTAACAGCAGATAAGCATGTAAGAGAGCGAGAGGACAGAACAACCTAAACAAAGTAGAGCAAACAAACTTCAACCCGACATTAGCATTTACAACCTCAGAGGGAACGCCTGGCCTGCAGAACGTAACTAAAGTTGACTTTGTTCAAGCACTGTATATGAATTCTCTAATAAACAAGATGAAAAAGCCTGAAGCATGTGTAGATTAATGAGAAAAGCATGGCTTCCCACTTTTTGGTCAAGAGGGACTTCTCATCCCTTCAAGTCAACGGATCAGAGCGTCAATGCATAATAATAGTGTCTATGAACAAATTATTCACCATTATGAATAATTGCACATGAGAAAAAAAAACATTGAGTCAAATATGTCGGGTATTCATTCATCATCACTGAGTTTAATTGATGTTCACAGAGCAGATTCTGAAAAATAACTTTTTTTTATAAAAGTGCTACAACACTGATACACAGTGAATGTTGAACAGTGTACATAAATGGGCAATTAAAATGGCTAATATAGGCTAATGTTCAGCAAACTGGTCATTATCACAAAATAAACCCTGACAGGATCATCCAGAAGGGGTTTATTCTGAAATAATGACTGGCTAACTGTACATTATCTTGCTAATTACATGACTGCTTACCATATAAATACTGTATGGACAAGAATTATTGATTTGAGCTGAAATTATTTTATTATGCAAGAAAGAGGCTGCAGAGTGATAAAACACTTACAACTATATTTAGAAAATTATACAGATTGGTAGTCATGGAGTGGACAAATTGAAAAGCTCTGCATATACAACAACACCACAGGTTGAACAAACAGCATCCCACACTGGAGACTTAAGGCCCGTACACACCGGGACGAATTTCTCGCGCGATATTCGCCGACGTTTAACGCCTCATGACTAAACAAAGGGCGCCAATGTGAGTGTGCACACCGACGCGAAAAACGCCACGCGTAAAAGCGTAAATTTTTTTTAAACGCCTCGGGTTCGTTTTTTTGGTTTGACGCGCCGCGTCAAAAACTATCCGACCAATGAGATTGCCGCTTTTGCTCACGTGTCTGGAGCTTCTGAAGTTACAGTAAAACACAACTTGGGGGCGCTCAAACACAAAACGGTCTTGCCGAGCACACATACGTAACGGCGAAGAAGATATACGCCAAGTAGCGTCTACACTGCCCATAGACAGACACTGCCGGGAAGAAATGACGAGGAAGAAGCAAGGCAAGATGAATGTAGAGCTGTTGGTGTCGGAATAAAGAACTATATGACAAACGCGACAGCGACTACAAAAATCTTGTTAAAAGAGAACTGTTATGGAGTGGTATTGCAGAGTATAGACTGTTATGGAGTGGTATTGCAGAGTATAGACTGTTATGGAGTGGTATTGTATTTCTGTTTTACATTAAGCGCCATCTAATGTCAGGGATTGAATTTGCATGTTCACTCGGCTCATCGTCAGCGAAAATCGCTTGGGTGTGAACACAAAAAACGCGTTGAAAAACGCTGGCGAATAACGCGCGCCGATATTCGTCCCGGTGTGTACGGGCCTTTAGGGGCTGTTTACACGACAGTTTTCAACTAAAAAATGCTAAACTTTTTATGGGTTTTGGCCATTTACATGACAACAGCGTTTTGGAGGCCTGAAAATGCAAACTTTTGAAAACGTGTTTTAAAGTGCAAGTTTTCGAAAACGCTACTCGTTATCGTTTTCGTGTAAACAACAAAAAAGCGAATTTGTGAAAACGGTGATGTCATGCACATATGTATTACGTGTTCAGTCTATAGGCGCAAAATTACTGCCAGCTACTGGCCTGTCATGCACTATACAATTATTATTATTTTTGTCATTTTTGAGGAACCGTGTTTTTAGTACATCTTTGTCATAATTGATTTCAATGGAGTTTGATCTTATGTTGCTAAGCTAATGGTGTCAAACTCTAATAAACAAATATGCATTGCATGCACAAATATTGGATAAATTTATTTGAAATAAAAACAAATAATTTAACAATTCTTTTAAGTATTTAATTGCAACTGACATTTCTCCCACTTCACTAAGCTTGTTGCTAAGCTTTATCGAATTACAATCAAGATGCCTACTTTTTTAAGCTCCCATTCAAACCTACTCTCGGTTTGAATGAATGATTCAACGACTCACTCAGAAAGACTTCACTTGTTTCATTACTGGATGAATCAGTGTTTTTGAACAAATCTATTAAATGATTCAAATGACAAATAATTTATTTTAAAAGTTACTTGTCGCCACCTATGTAACGATGTAATTGATACAATCTGAATTTGAAGCGTCAGGTCACTTTCAAAAGGTGATTTAACTCTATATTGATTGCTACCGTAAACATCAGAGTTTATATCTGAACTAAAAACTTTTAACACAGTCCTTCTTTGATAATTTGAATTATTGTAACACAAAAATAATGATACCGTGTGGTTAAAAAAAAACTGTTTCACCTATACATAACAACTGATCTCTCTTGCTCAGAGCCAATGCAGATTTGAACGTTTGCTGTGATCGTACTTGTCAAAGGCTTAATAGACAGACATAGCCAAATCATTGACATTTAGGAATTAGATTGCATGGGTGTTTGAATCGAGAACGGGATCTTTTAACGATTAATTGTGCAGCTCTACTTTATGGGTTCAATGGCTTGTGACTGTGTAGGTTATCTCTGTACCTTATCTTCCCCTAAATAGTTTATATTAGTTTGTATTAGGCATAGATAAGGTACGGCGGTGTACCTATGAGGGTACTGCGCCAGTGAGAAGCTAAATGGACAATTTTTATACTTAGTTCTAACAGTTTAGGCAGCTCAATAGTTTTTGGAAGAAAGTAATAACCAAGAACAGAATAACCAAGAACATTCGATCTACTGCTTCAATAATTACTGTTAAAAAGCAGCCTAGCTTAGACATACTTCAAAAAAAGTGGATTATTATGCTTCTTGAAGTGCACAGATGATGAAATCTGATGGAAACAGCACATATTCTTTTCCAGCACACAATATGGGATGTCAAAATCTGCAATGGGACTGCCAAACTGTCAAAAAGTTAGACCTAGCGAAATGGTTAAGATGACCTTCACTCATCAAATTACAACAGGTTCCTGTTTGCACCTGCAGCCTACTATCTGCTCAGCATGGAATATGGCACTCAGCTTTGAGGCATTTTATAGTACAGCTATAATTCATCCATCAAATGCCAGTATGGACACATGGTTGTTGTCTGCATATTACCTTCGTGTCCAGTGTCAAATACAAACTGGAGGACCCCAGCCAGAGAAACACTTCCCCCTTCTATAGATAGGCATAGTCAGTCATCCGTTACCCCCCAAGATTAGAGGAGAAAGAGAGAGCGGGTCACTTTTATTTTGGGAATCTGAGAGGGGGGTGAGGCGGATAAAAGTGTTGTGGTTTACGGCCAACGCTCCCCACCACGTGTGCATCCTTGGGGAGGGTGACGCCGGCCAGCCGGTTCCCTTCACCTTTTCCGAAGAACCTGCGGATGCTGCGGTCACAACTACAACCTATTTCCAGCTCTGCAGCTATGTGATTATACCAATGATCCCTTCCGCCATCGCAAAAGCCTATAAGGGGCAGTATTCCTGTGGCGCCTGTCGGGCAATTCGACACACACTTAATCCTCCTCTGTGTTTCATGGAAACAGCAATAGAAAACACATCAGGAGGTCTGGAGATAGAAACACCCAATGTCCACACAGGGACTGGAAACCTTTAGGAAAGTTTTGTAAACGGAGCTTATCAAGAAAAGAAGCTGTCTATAGTTATTGCTTGCTTCTGCTGAAGGTGGAGTCTAGAAACTTTGGAGGTAGGCATGGTGCCCATTGGCTCCAGCCTCGTCTTTGTGGTTTGCGGGGGCATTTTAACATGCGGTTCAATGTAAGCAGCTGGTATGTAGGAACCGGAGCTGCTGATACAGCTCCTCGAGGTCAAAACCGTTATAACAATATATCACTGCCTCTAACACTGTGGATGCAACACAGCAGGAATGGCTTATGGCATACCACTCTTTTATCCAAAGCTCCATTATATGGAAGATTTATGTGTCTATTCATTAAGCTCGCCAGATTTAGTGTGTATAAGGATTCATGTTTCTAGGTAAAAGGGAAACATAGATAAGATTCAAGACACCAGATGCTATAGAGATTTCCCATCATGTACATCAAGAGGCAAGTTTTTTTTATCACATCAAAACTACTCAGAAAACTAGGGATGCACCAATATGAAAATTCTGGCTGATACTGATAACCGATAATTCTTCATATTTGAAAGCCGATAACCGATATAATGGGCGATAAATCTCAATCCAATTTTTTACATAATTTTTAAGAGCCTGATTACAAAAACAAAAGTCTCACCATCAAAACCCATGTCCCAAACACACAATTATAATGATGTTCTCATTATAATTGTATGTAGCCTATATGAGAGAATTGACCTGCACGTGTTGCAGTTAACTGTATTTTCCTTTTTGAAGTGATTTCAATCATATTTCAAACAATTCAAAACCATCATGTCGAACAGTGTGCATCTGAGGTGTCTCAGCTGAAAGAAACAATCCATCATTTATCGGCTTTAATATATCGGCCAAATATTCTTATCGGGCCGATAACGATAACATCAAATATGAACATATATTGGCCGATACCGATATGGTGGCCGATATATCGTGCATCCCAACAGAAAACTGTTGCATACTAAGAAAAAACTTTGAAATGCCTTTACCAACCATACACTGTTCAAGTGTTGAGGTCAGTAAGATTTTTTTCTTTTTTACGTATCTTTTTTGTTGTTGTTGTTCTTTTCACAATACGCAACATTTCAAAGCAGCTTTAAACAAAGTCACACTGTTGTGTCAATAAAATGTTAATAAATGTTTGTTAATGAAGGGGTTGTCAATTATAACAAATATCAGACAGCAAAAATAAACATGAGCATCATGATAAAAACTAAAAAGCGAAGAAAATTTGTAAAAATGAACATTAAGCTTGAAAACAGCACTCCTGTGTAACAAAAAAGGACCAAAAATGTGTATTTTACAAGTAAAAAATATTCATCTGAGTCACTGTAGTTCATATTCAGTTAAGCGGCTGAGCCCTCCTAAAAGAACCGCAATGTGGATAATAACTGGCTCTCATGTATTTCAAAGAAGAGTGTCTGCTTTTTTAGATGCACTATATATTTTATGCTTCCGATGTTTATAAGAGGTCTTCACTTCAAGCCATTTTTTATTTTTTTTATGTGTGTAGTATAGCACACTTGTGGGCATAAAGTTAGAGGCATTAGGGTCTTCCTGGTATTATGAAACTATAAGACTCATAAATAAGGTTTAAAGCGAAGACTTCACAAATACATAATTACCTCATTCCGAGCTACTTCACAGCTAATGAAACATTAAACTACTCATTATTTTGTCCACTTGTAATGATTATTAAGCTATGCTAACCAAGAGGAAATTAGCTTGAGAAGAGCATGGGAGACAAAAGTCACTGGTTACAGGCATATAAACCAACCAGCTGGCCTACCAGCATTGCAATATGGCCAACTCCCTGTAGAATATGATCTGAGCTGGCTTAAGACCAGAGACTCAAACTATGGCAGACGATAGGTCCTATGTTGGACTGTCCACTGTTTACTGAGGCCCAACTAAGCTGTTCGTTCCTTTACGGGGTCCGAAGAGGGCTGCAGATGGCATGGAGGGGCGAGAAGGACAGGCAGTGGAGCCTAACATCACGCCCCAGAAAACCTCAATTAGGATTAGCATCGGTGAGTCCATCCAATGGAAGATTAGAGATTCTCTCCTGGGATAGAGCCAAGCTTCAACAATCAAGATGGTCTTACCTTGAATAAACTCAAAAACATTCCACGATAAAACAAACTCATAGTTTGAGCATTTAAAAGTCTAATTGGAAGAACATATAGTTCTCAAAAGGTGGTTTTATCGATCATGAAAGTTCAAAATAAGTCAATATTATCACAGGTTTAATTTATTGAGCCACTAATAAGCAGATACCATAAGTTCCCCTTAAATTCTTTGTGTTTACATGCAGGAAACATTTTAATGGAAATTGCAACAGATTTTTTCACACCCACCTCCACAACAAGTCTGTACACGTTAACACAAAAACCATTTAGTTTGTCACTGATACTAATGAGCATGTTCTACAAACATGTCAAACTTATGGTTCGCACAACATCAGCGGATAAACAAAAGTGATGAGGTTGTTAACAAGTCTATTGACTTTGAGTAATCACTACTCAAGTTTGGAAACATTCCTTGGCCCTCTGTTGAAAAAGCCTTTCCTGTACTCAGATACTTTTGTCTGCATCCAGAAGGGTATTTCAAATTAGTCTCAACATAATACTATGGCTGATGTTATGCAACTACAACATATTCTAAAGTGATTTTACATCTCTGGCACACTGATCGCTGCGCGTGGAAATGCAGTGCTAAATTTCAATATTAGTTTTGCACTGTGCTTTGCATGTAAACTGCATCTAAAACGGCATGAAACTGCATGAAAACAAATAGAAAGCAAAGTTTGTTTGAAAGTTTTTGAAGAATTAGAAATTTGAGGCTTTATAGAATAGACTGAAGCTAGATAAATACGTAGAACACTAGAACAATAGATATAACTATAGATTGATAGTATTTGTTGGGAATCATGAAATTGCTCAAAATGTTCATGCTATTCTGGCAAAAATCATTTGAACATATGTCACGCCATATTATAACTTCCAAACTCTTAAGACTAAGTAGCATAAGAGACTAAAGCAAAACCAAGCAGCTGCAAACCAATGTGCAGACACCTGCTGACAGCTGAAATACATTAGAAAGGCCAATAGCACATATAATATCTTCTGCATACATTGACACCATCATTCTATACCTTGAGCAACAGTGATCTAGATGAGGTCTGACAGATCACCGCAAACTTCAGAGACATGTGTGCACGAGGAAAAATATTCAAGCTTTCTTTGCCATGATACCATCATTTTTAAATCACTCTCTAGAGGGGCAAATCCTCACTCAAAATGATTTATAGTATAACATTCCCGCAACCCACCGGCTACGGATTACAATATCTGCCTCCCATGTGTAAAAATCATCATCTGTGTCATGAAAAATTAAGCCAGTTAGGGTGAAAAAGTGCGTTTCAGCCAAGCTATCGTCTGTCTTTGATTGTTCGAGTCATAGCTGGAAGTTTAATTTCACGCAGCCGATCTTTTGACATAAAATTGGATTCAACGTTGGGCTTTACTAACAGGTTGCAAAAAGCAGACCCTCAAGTTAAGAGACATCAGCTATATGCACTTTTTTCATATTCTCATACAAACATCCCAGATGTGAGGCTTTCGTTAGGTTGAGTCACACTGCTAAGGCTCTCTTGACGCTGCGCGCACGTGTGTGTGTGTTATATTGGTGAACATGGTGATGGGTGATACACTGCATATTTTTAATATTCAAAATTATATTGTTATCAATACAAAATTTACATTGTGACTTTGTGAAAATGATTATAATGTTTTTTTTAGTTTCCCGTCACACTTCCTAACATGTGGCAGTTCACTAGGTTTATGTCTGTGTTAAGTATGATTCATGCTTATGACAGCATAAAGCATTTGTAATATATTTTTTTCATTTAAGCCTCATGATCAAAAATGCACAAAAGTTACATTATTTGATTAATTTCTCTAAATTACTGCTTTTGGGCTGACCTTTTCAATGAATCGTTTTTTTATGTAAATAAATAACATTTTCTTCCTTTAGTTCGGTTCGTTCACGCTCAGATCGGCACCAAAACAATCGTTCCGAGATCAACTGAACGAGGTGGTCTTGGCCTGAATGAAAACAAACTCTAGGAGGTTCGGTTAAGTTGACAAAGCAATCCAATCAAATGGACCAACAAACTAAGGTTATCATAATTTATAATGGGAAATGTGTTATATGATAAACATTCTGTGAGTGAACAAATTGTCACAGTTGAAAACCAAAGAGCACCTCCATCATAAAATGTTGTTTAATTGCGCTTCTCAGTACATTGCAAGAATGCTTTGTATATTTCTGTGTGTGTGTGTGTGTGTGTGTGTGTGTGTGTGTGTGTGTGTGTGTGTGTGTGTGTGTGTGTGTGTGTGTGTGTGTATATATATATAATATATATAATATATATATATATATATATATATATATATATAAACCGAACCATAAAAAAATAAAATAAAAAAAATGCAACATTGTAACAAATTAAGTCCCAGAACAAAGTTTCAGAAGTTTCAGAACAAAACGAACAATCTACAGGTCTGAAAAAGCCCTAAAACAATACATCTTAAATACAAATGATTTACTAAAACTACTTTACAAGAATAGCGGATCAGTCCATATTATGGCTGCTCTGATTGCAGAAACTGTAAAATGCAGAAATACATAGATATTGATATACAGTATATTATAAACATTATCAAAATGATGAAAAACATGACAGCATTGTAGCAATGTAGCCACCTTGGTGTTTCGCGGAGATGATGCTTAAAACTTAAAGGAACACTCCACCGTTTTTTTGAAATAGGGCTTATTCACCTTCTTTCCCACATTTAGATAGGTGGGCAAATGCATTTTTGTCTCAGTGCATGCATTGTTTTAGTTTGACAGGGTCGGCGTGAGCTTAGCTTAGCATAATAAATGGAATCCTTTGTTGCCAGCTAGCATGTCCTGAATAAAAGTGATATAAAAAATAAAAAAAACCTTACCTAATTACTTCTTGTGGCCTGCGTATTCACAACAAGTACAAATAGCGATGCAGATTAACACTAGGCGATTTCCTAGGCAGATATTGACTTATATATTAAGGACTATATTAGGGGGAAGCACAGGCGAAGCACTGCTACTTGGGTGTGATATCTCTGCGTCCAAGTAGCAGTGCTTCGCCTGTGCTTCCCCCTAATATAGTCCCAAGTCAAAATCTGCATAGGAAATCGCCTAGTGTTAATCTGCATCGCTATTTGTACTCGTTGTGAATACGCAGGCCACAAGAAGTAATTAGGTGGGGTTTTTTTTTTTTTTTATATCACTTTTACTCAGGACATGCTAGCTGGCAACAAAGGATTCCATTCATTATGCTAAGCTAAGCTAGCGCCAACCCTGTCAAACTAAAACAATGCATGCACTGAGACAAAAATGCATTTGGCCACCTATCTAAATGTAGGAAAGAAGGTGAATAAGCCCTATTTCAAAAAACGGTGGAGTGTTCCTTTAAGGTTCAAACTTCAAACCCAGCATCCTCACCATTTGAAACCAGATACCAGGTTGTGCTCTCAACCTGCCCACAGAGGTGATGTATTTTTAATGCCCTCCAGAACCTCTACCCACATTGACCTTCAATAGAATGAAAACATCTCCAGCTTATCTCCACAACTCCACATTAAGAAAACATAGGGTGTTTACACATGAGTTCATCTCTAATGCTTTGCTCTGGGCCTGAAATATAACAATTTGCAGTAAATATTGTCTACAATTGCACAACCATTGGTTTTATGGAGAACCGCAGCATATTAGAGTACCACCAGCCACGGCAATTTAGAAGATGCCTCACAGATAATCAAGAGTATGTGAGCGCGTGGATTCACTGAGCCATTAAAAGGCAAAACTAAGGTTAAGTAAAATCCGACAAAACAGGGTTTTTTATTTATAAAGATGCAAAAAAGTTGTAACTGTACTAGATAACTTTTTCAAACTTTATTATAATTGAGTAACTGAATAATCAAGCAAGTACATAAATAAATAAATACATTTTTATGCACATTAAAGCAAGAGAAGTGTCCGCATTTAAATAAAACAAATACATGTCTGTAACTTGAAGTCTTGCATAGTCAGCTCAGTAATTCCACTAGTTCTAGATGTCTGCTTTGGGTCCCTTGGCTCCAGGATGTCTGCAAATCTTTGCTATTCCTGATACTCCACAGGTGTGTGTGTGTGTGTGTGTGTGTGTGTGTGTGTGTGTGTGTGTGTGTGTGCGTGTGTGTGTGTGTGTGTGTGTGTGTGTGTGTGTGTGTGTGTGTGTGTGTGTGTGTGTGTGTGTCCGTCCTATTGGGCATCTGTAATCAGGAGCCTTCGATTACCTTTTTATTTATGAGAACACCTAGATGTGTGAGGTTATTTATCAAAAGTGCTGCATGAATTTCATGATTTATAGTTTCCTTGGCTTCTGTGTGACCTTCGAAATGCACCCTAGAACACAGACAGAAGCATAAAACAAAACTCAAGGGGATACAATACATGTTGATGCATAGTCTACGAATGACAAGGACGTGACGGAATTGCGTCTTCAATTCAGGGTCTGTTCCAGCATTTCCCTGGTCCGTCTTTTTGATATTCAGCTTTAAAGCCATTTTGCGATGCTAATTACACCAAAACCTCCTTTGTTCAAGATGACGTTTCACCCAAGGTGAAGTGGCCTCATTTCAAACTCTGATGGTATGATAGAAGGAGCTTCATAATTAGCCGTGATGAAAAGACCAGGACTGAGACACAAGGTTAAATAATTTATTTGTGTTTGTGTGTGAATAAAATACTGCAAGAATTTTGGAACAAAAGCCAAAGTAAAAAGCGGACAGACCTTAAAGGTCAAGCTGAAGAAGCTGTGTCTGTAAAATCTGCGACATCTGCACTCCTTCATACTCATGGCTTCGTTTTGCGTTTGGTGGCAACATTTCATTATTGTCGTGTCTTTCCACCTCAAGTCATATTTCATGGTGTTCCAACTAAATCGGCAGGGCCACGGAGTGCCACCTTGATTGAATTTTCTTTAAAGTCTGCTGACAGCGCAGAGAGAGAACAAGGAGAAGAGGATAAGAACGAGAGAGAAAAAAATCCTAGAAAATACTAGAGGTAACAGTAAATATAGGAAACATTGCCTAATCTGTGAAGCAGGAAATTGTATTTCCCGACACATGTTGAAACTGAAGATCAACCAGTGGGAGACCCCAAAAACAGTTAAATTCATCTTAAGCAACTGTTTTAAATGTTCAAATACTTACAAGGAGAACAAAAAGTAATTTGCACTCATTGATGAATCGTCCCTCACCAATGAGCAAACCTGACATCCCCTAGAGCTCCATGATTTTTTTTTTTTTTACAAAAAATGTGCCACACATGGGTATTGGGCATTTTACTTAATATGTACTGTACCTAAGCAATAGGAATAGATGAACCACAAAGAAAGAAAAAACACAAAGGAGATTTTAATTTTAATTTTGCTTTCTCCGAGGCACAAACTATTTTAATGGGAGAGAAAATGTTGCTTTTCAGATTTATTAAAAATCCAGTAATCTCACATGTCTCCAGTCTATAGAGTTTCCCAAAAGTTTCTCGACAATGTCTCAAACTGTGCTAGATTTTACCAAGACAACACTGTAAAAAGGCAATAATTTCAATATAAAACTTCAACATTTCTCAAATTCTCTTAAAAAGAGCAATCAATCTGTGATCCACATTTATTTTATAGCTCTACAACTCCTGAACTCTACACTGTGCATCAACAATCTTCTAGTTTGTATCTGTTGAGTTCTAAAGAATTCAGGAGAATTAAGACAAAACATCTGTGACAAAAGCAGATAATTACATTCACGAGAATCAAACATAATTATCAAACTATTTAAAAAAAAAGACATCTGAGCAAAAATCCTCTAGAGATGTCAAGAAAAGAAAGGTGTCCATATATAAATAATTATAGGGGAAACCTATAGGAGAACAACCCCTGCAAAAACTACAGCAAGAACCAAAGAAAAATCTGTTTTGTCTCAGAAGTATCTTGTATATCATTTGTGTTTCTTTTTACTTTTCGTAAAGAATGTTTCGAGAAAAATATGCATAGTTGTTTCATTTATTTCAAATCTTTCAATTGTTTTCATTAGAGAATCACCACAAAATCTCCTTAGCTTTAAAAGTCAAGTCAAGTCACCTTTATTTATATCAGTGGTTCTCAACCTTTTTTGGGCCAGCGTCCCCTATCCATTATCCAGGCCCCTTACCGTATTATTCACGTCTTTGTTTTCTTCTTATCATTATCACTATTATTATCATTAAATCCATAATTTTTATTAATTTAAAATGTACAACATTTATGAAATGAGCGAGTACATCATGAATCCATTTTCCAAACCGTGTTTTTGTCTTATCCTGAATCACTAAGGTACACCTATAATAAGTGTTTATATTGGGACTATTTTAAGGGCCGCACCGCTTTCTCCTCGTTTCCACAAGCGCTTGCGCTCCCGTAGCATCTGTCGTTGCTATGCAACCATGAACTGCGCTCTCCATGACATTAAGGATTAATTGATTTCTAAGCCCTTGCATTAGCTTTACTACTAGATATATTATGGAGATGATACATACAAACTTCCTCTAACAAGAATAAACACATATGAACAATTAAATTATTATTGTATTATTAATCATTTTTAACTATCTTGAAACTATCCAAGCAGCGGTTTCGCGCTCAGATGTGACGGCGGAATTAATACATTACCAAAATGTGATTACAGAATATACTTAAATTATTCATCAAATTGTAATTTTCTCCTTACTGTCTTGCAAGTTAACAATAATGCCTGACCAGTAAATTAATTGGTGAACAAAGAAAACATTTTGGCATTAGGCATTGACATTAGTTAATGCCTAAAAATATAAAAGTTTTACCTTATAAAGAGAATTTAGTTTAATTCATTGTAAAATTCGTCGCCGGAGTGAATGTAACATGATTTATTGAAAATATTAGAAAATGTATAAGTGGTTCTTAAGTCAATACTTTTTTAATGGCTTGTCAACTTTCCATTCCTCCGCTGCGTGATTCTAATCAGCGCTGGATAGTTGTCAGCGCGAAACACATTTGAGGATGTGAATGCTGATTCTTGTCAGCGCTGGATTCTAGTCAGTGCTTGAGCGCTGGTCTATGACTGGAAAAATAATAGAGTAGTTGCAAAATAAACTATACATAGCTTACATGTCGCATTAAACTGGCAGATTTTAGAATGTTGTAGAAAATTATTTTGCAAGTAATTACATGTTTAATCTTCACTTGTCTGGATCTTTAGTGTAAACTCGTGAACGCCCCCCATGAACACCTGATCGCCCCCCTTTCAAAAATCTTGCTTCCAACGCCCCCGTTTTTCTCTGAAACACTAATTTGTTGAGTGTTTTTTACAATACAGATTGTTTCAAAGCAGCTTTACAGTGATAAAAGGAAACTAATTCAACAAAGTTTGTTTCTAGAAGAAAATAGAGTCATAGTCCAGCTTAAGCAAGTTTAGTGATGGTTAATTTTTGTTGTAAAAAAGTTATTAATTCATATATATAGCTCTGAAAAAAATTAAGAGACCACTGCAAAATTATCAGTTTTTGTTGCAACAAGCAAGTTTTCATCCAGGACAACCTTGTATGTAGCAAATCTGCCCGATTGCAGAAGCACCCCCAGATCATCACCGATCCTCCACCAAATTTCACAGTGGGTGCGAGACACTGTGGCTTGTAGGCCTCTCCAGGTCTCTGTCTAACCATTAGACGACCAGGTATTGGACAAAGCTGAAAATTGATGATCTGGGGGTGCTTCAGCAAGGCTGCAATCGGGCAGATTTGTCTTTGTGAAGGACGCATAAATCTAGCCACTTACAAGGTTGTCCTGGAAGAAAACTTGCTTCCTTCTGCTCTGACAATGTTCCCCAACTCTGAGGATTGTTTTTTCCAGCAGGACAATGCTCCATGCCACACAGCCAGGTCAATCAAGGTGTGGATGGAGGACCACCAGATCAAGACCCTGTCATGGCCAGCACAATCTCCAGACCTGAACCCCACTGAAAACCTCTGGAATGTGATCAAGAGGAAGATGGATGGTCACAAGCCATCAAACAAAGCCGAGCTGCTTGAATGTTTGCACCAGGAGTGGCTTAAAGTCACCCAACATCAATGTGAAAGACTGGTGGAGAACATGCCAAGACACATGAAAGCTGTGATTGAAAATCAGGGTTATTCCACCAAATACTGATTTCTGAACTCTTCCTAAGTTAAAACATTAGTATTATGTTGTTTAAAAATGAATATGAACTTATTTTCTTTCCATTCTTCGAGGTCTGACAACACTGCATCTTTTTTGTTATTTTGACCAGTTGTCGTTTTCTGCAAATAAATGCTCTAAATGGCAATATTTTTATTTAGAATTTGGGAGAAATGTTGACAGTAGTTTATAGTAGTCGTCTCTTATTTTTTTTCCAGAGCTGTATATATATAGCCACTCTGGAGAAAACCGTGATGTCATCGTCCAGCTCAGTTCAGTTCTCATATAATGGTGTCAATGCAGGCAGATCAATAATATTGTTGAATATTAAATGTCCCCGGCAAGGCGACATTCATAAGATTTATGAAAAAAGAGCAACTTCTGAGCAACAAAACGACCTCTGGGATTTCAGTTAGATTTCTAAAAACAGGTTCCTTTGCTAAAACAATCCTTGACGTGTGAACAAGACATCTTTCATGCAGCTTTTCACCAACGCAGTGACAATTAAACCTGACAAAAAAATGACAAATGAAAGGCAAGTGTAGCAATTCAGCCCGACAACTGTACACTGTGACATCAAGCTAAGCTTACAGCGAAATGAAATATGACACAATGCACTATGACATCAAACTAAGCAGAGGCGTGGAGGGGTCAGGAACGCCGTTCAGCTCTCTAGGTGATGAGAGAGATGAGGTGAGTTCTCACACAGCTGGAGCAAGCACAGCCCTAAGAATCTCACATTAAGGCAGTGATTTATTGGCTTTGTCAAGAGCAGCTGTTGCAGGGAGACAATGGGGCTCAGATGAGCTTACTTGGAGGAAGGAGGCCCTCAGTATGTAATAAGACAAGGATCACACTCTACCTTCTACCTCAGGGCTTTGACCCAGACTAGAGCATCTTTTCTCGGAGATGACATCTATGGTGTGCCTCCAAAGACTTTGGAGGAAGGTTCAAGATGGCCAGAGAGAAAGTAGCCAGATGTTAGCCACATTTTGCCACACTTGCTCGTTTCATTTGATCCGGGTGAATATTGTTGGTGTTACATGGTTTGAATTTCAGCGTTGGATTGCACGTATTGGGCATAATTTTACTCATTACAGCAGATTTTGAGCTCACACCCAAGTGTACGCATATGATGAGTTTGAGTCGCCTCTCAGAACTAAATTGAGTTATTTTTCACTGCTTATTGCACTTAAACAGTCACATACACACAAAATAATGTCAAAATACAGTTGAGAAAGAAAACGCAAGTGTAACTGTACAATGGATCCATGCCTCAGGTCTTATATACCTGCTGCCAAATTATAAGATAATATTACAAATATCTATAAGCCAAGCACTGGGACATTAAAGTACCCAAGGTTGAAGAAACACCCATTTGTACTTTCAAACAACAATATTTCTTGTTGTGCGTTCCGTATGGCTAAATTAAGACTGCAGTCATCTCTTCCATTCATCTTGGGACCTCTCAGACCTTGAAATAGGGTGCCTTTACGAAAGTAAACACTGCACAGCACTGTGCCCTGTTTATCCAACAAATAATTAAGCAGTAATATGAGTACTGAGTTTACATCTCTTTGTTTTCCTAGAGGCTCAGCCCATGCAATACGGCAGGGGCCTCAGTGTCTCTCAGCACTTGTATACAACATCACTGCAGCTGCGGTTGCATCGCCTTGGATGGATTTGGCCGTAACCTATTCCCACTCATTGTTCTGCTTGTCGTGTGTGCATCAGCACCTCCTTTTTAAATATCAGAGTGACCTGAAAAAAATAATTTTTTGGCTTTCTGTCACACATTCTGTCTGCCATTCTCACACTTCTCCTCTTTATTCTACAGATGGCACACCTTTAGACCTCCCACAGTCTGTTAATTAAAACAGATCGTCTGATGCATTGCTATTGCACACAAAATAGACCGGAAATGGCTGTAACTGCAGCTTCTGATGTGGGTGGCTGGCTTTATGAAACTTAGTGTTTACAAGGTTGTTAGAGTACAACGTTTTAGAGAAGAAATAATCATTGAATTTGTCAAAGTTTCCAAGGTTACAAGATGTCATGTACACTAACTCAGCCCATCATTGTCTGACTGTGGGTAGCCTTAGCTTTTGATGCCAGAATTTAAATCTGCCTTTTTCCAAACTCATCCTTTTCCCTTTTCTCATCACACATCAGCTCGGAGAAGTGATTATTTTAAATACAAATTAAAGGGGTCACGACAAGAGAAATCAAATTTTCCTTGAGCTTTTGACATATAAGAGGTCTTTAAAAAAAATCCTGCAAGTTTCATAGCTTAAAACGTCCTATTTGTTATAAAAAGAACACTTCTTTAATCATATTGTGGGATACATTTGCATATGACTGCCTTTAGATGTAACGGACTAAGGCTTGGTTTTGGTTTTGAATTTGCAGACATTTTATTTTAGCAATAAATCCAAATCAACAGGCAAATAGATGGTCAAAGATCCAGGCTAGGTTCAGAAAACAAAATAGACAGACCAAAGAGGCAACCAAGGCAAAAACAGTAATCAAATAAACATGATATCCAAGAAACAAGCAAAAGGTCATATCAAGAAGCAGTCACAATGGCAATGGAAAGAATGCTTGGTAAGACTGGCAATACTTTGCAAAGTGTTAGTGGAAAGGCTCTATATATCTAACAAACAGAAAGTAACAGTAGAAGAAATGGAGTGTAGTCAGTTTTCATTGTTGAACCTGCCTGGTATATTTTTCCAGGATTCCAGTATTCCTTTTTAGTATGTACTGAAATGGAAAATTATTCAAATTGAAAAACATTTGCACCTTAAGGACTACTGTCCTGTTTTTCTTTTAATAATTCCTCATTAAAAAAGACCATTCAAGCAGCACGTTTTTAATAATTGCTGTCTGTGGTTCTATATGGGCAGTGGAAATATTTTTGGGGAAAAAATAGCTCGTAGCAACATATGGAAAAAAAGAACTATGAACTAGTTCATTTTTGGAACTGTGAACTTAGTTCAAATTTTTTGAAGTATGAAGTATGAAGTATGAACTATGAACTGAACTAGTTCATTTTAAAATTTGTGAACTGAACTTTGAAATAGTTCATGTAGAAAGTGAACTTTCCCAACACTGCCCAAAACACACCCATTACTCATTAAGAGAATAGGGACAACCCTTTTAGACCATGCGCCGCTCGCGCCAACCATTTTTCCCATTTTTAAACTAGCAAAAGTGCACACTTGCGCTGTGCGCTTTAAACCATGAGCTTAGATTGTTAAAATGGGGCCCAAAGTGCCAAACGGGTATATAGAGGCAATAAAGTGTTTAATGGTAGGGTTAGGTGTTGGGGGGCTTAAGGGATCGGGATTTTAACAAATATAATAATATACACTGAATATGTTATTACTGCATACTGTTTTATAATGTACTAATACACTGATGTGCAAATATTATCTGCCACTGTTTGCACTAAGTGTAAATAGCATCTAAATACTATTTACATTTAGTACCAAGAAAATACTGCTATTTTCGCTTGCAAGTAGCCACTGCCAAATTTAGGCACAATTTTTTTTTTTTTTTTTAGATGTTAGTGTACATATTGACAAAAGAGACTACAACTAATGACAATTTAAAGAATGCTTGGTATGAAATAATAAGATTTTTTTTTTTTTTTTGCGTAGCTGTGAAAATAGCCTTGACAATTTCAAGGGAGTTTATTTTCTTGAAGTCCACAAAGCCAATAGTTGAAGAAAGACCCATGTACACAACAAAAACAAGTTAAAAAGAGTCTCTCTGCATGGCCCCACTTACAGGATAATGGCTAGTTTTCTCCCGGAGAATTTTCCTCACACTCTTGATTTCAGTCACACTGAGCAGAAGGCAGTGTGAGTGTGCTACTGTCCAGAGGAAGAGTATCGGAATAGTTCCAAGCCACTGAGAAAAACAAGCTGCCATTTCTCCGCCTGACAGTACCGTATTCATGTGGCCCCCGGGGTGACACTCACACACACAGTGGCAGAGAAATTATGTCAGTCTTCAATGTCTTTCCAACTTTAAATTCAAATTCATACCAACATTTTTTGTGCTTAACCCTAGAAGACACCCAGACATCTACAGACAGCAAAACAAAGAGACAAGGAAGGCATACAAATTCAGGGAGAAAAAAAAAAGTGCAAAAAAGGACTAAGAGAGATTAAAATGTTACAAAATATTAAAATTTCAAAGAAATGCTGTTGCTTTTTTTTTTAAACGCATCACGGTTTTTCTGAAGGATCATGTGACACCGCAAACTTGAGTAATGATGCTGAAAATTTGCCATCACAAGAACAAAATAGATTTTACAATATATTAAACAAGAAAACAGTTATTTTTAAATTGTAATATTTTACAATACTGTTTTTCTGTATTTGATCAAATACACAAAGCCTTGTTGTGCATAAGATATTTGTATCTAAAAAATTTAAAATAAAACAAATCTTACGAACTTTCTGACCTCTGCGGTTGCTATAGACCTTATGTAGCCCCGCCCCTTTTCAGCACTGCGCTCATTGTCTTTTGACTTCCGGTCTGTATTTTCACAGCGATCTTGCGTATTTATGAATGAATGGCTCATTTTAAAATCTTACCGGTCTACTGACATTTGTTAAGACATCTGCTTTAAACATTACAATCCTCATGATAACTTTCGTTAACTTTACATTAAGTAAATCCACTTCAAAAGCGAATTACTCCTGGACAGCAATGCCATAGAAATATACAGAGCAACTGCAAAAACGGAAGTTCAAAGACAATATTCTAAAGATGGCGGCGCCCTCGTTTCTCTGGCGCATAAGGTCTATAGAGTATTATGGTCAGTATTTCCCACCTGATTTTGGAAGACTATGGGGGATGGACCTCGGTCCCTCTAAGGGGGTCCAGGCTGGTTTGGCTACATTGCAAGGGCTGAATTTATGAACCAGTCTGCCCCCTGCATATACGCCTACAATATACATTATTCTCTGTATCGAATCATGTTATCTTGTTACCCACCCCCAGCCCATGATGTTTCGGGCTCAGCCCCTGATGTTTTTAAAACCTAGAAGCTCCCCTGGAAATGACAGGAGGCAACTCGGAGTAACTGCCCTCTAAACCATCAGGAATCAGCGGTGAGAAGAAGTAAGGTACACAGGTGAATGTTTATTTTAGTACACTTCACCAAACCCACACTACAAAAAAATCGTGTAAAACAGTAAACCTTAAGATTATTACTTGTCACATTAGAACAAAATAAATGAATCTGAGAACATAGCCTTTACAACTAAATTAACGATAACTTACATATTTTCTAATTTCACTAAACATTTTCATTTAGTTTCTAGAATTTTTTTTATAAAACATGAACCATTTTTATTAAAAGGGCTTTAATGTCTGCTATTGTAGTCTCGAAGTCGTGCATCTTCGGATGCGGAGCCGCGCGCGCAGTTACAAAATCTGCCGTGCACACCGCCAAGCGAAATGGGCCCTTGCGCACTTTCGCGCTCGTACGGACGCGGTGAGTATAAACCAAGCTTGAGGCGCCAGAACTGCAGCTGATAGAATGTGCGCTGTAGCACGATACTACCATATTTCTTCAAAAGCAGATCGTGGAGAAATTAAATCATCCACGATCAAAAATTGTGATATCGCATAAGCACAAGTATAAAACGACTGTTATCATGTCTGAAAACAAACACAAGTAACAGAGTTTACAAAACTGTATCGCACGCGTGCTACAGTGGTACATTTATTCATCGCACAGACCAATCTTTTCGTAGACATATGTCACACTGTCCAGCCCTGTACAGGACCCTTTTTAATGAACGTTTGGTGTATGGCTACTAGGCATAGAGATATCTGAACATCTTTGCCAAGCGCAAACCAGTACCGAAGTAATCAATAAATTATCGGTGAGTTTCGTGCCTTTTTTCACAATCATTTTGGAGGGTCATAGAAAAATGTATTGCTGGCGAAGGGAGGGTCAAGTCTATTTTGACTATAGATCTCAAAACTCCTCCGGTAGCCCCTTAAAGGGGTGGTTGATTATGATTTCACTTTTCTAACTTAGTTAGTGTGTAATATTGCTGTTTGAGCATAAACAACATCTGCAAAGTTACAAAGGGAAATATTTGCTTTTAAAGAAATCGTATTTTAAGGACTACAACAAACGGCTGGAAGGGAACTACACGAGCTTCCTCCCAGGTTAGCGACATCACTAACCCTAAAATTTACATAAACCCCGCCCCGGAACACGATTTACAGATTATCATAACAGAATATGCTAAACAATGACTAGAAGACAACTACACATAAGGTACATGAATTCATCAACTAACCATTCAGAAATGTCCTGTTGCATTCTACATGTTGTCACTTCTTCTTTAGTCTCTCCATCATTGTCTAACTCCGGTTTGAACATAAAAGGCTAAAGGTTTTAGAAATTATCAGTGCATGTCTGTGTGAGTGCAAGCTGTTGAAGCTCCACCCTCTGTGCCGGGAGCAGCAGCTCATTTGCATTTAAAGGAACAGACAAAAAACGGTGCGTTTTTGCTCACCCTCAAAAAGTGACAATTTTACTTCACATACACACTCTGGGGACATCAGAGACTTATTTTACATCTCGTGAAAAAGGCATTATACCACCCCTTTAAATAAAAAACGAACAGTCCCTTATGAAAAGTTATAAAATATTTTCTGTAATTAATGGAAAGCGCTGATGTTGGTTGTTGATTATTTGCTTGCTGTATGAAGTCTCCATAGCTGTTCATTAGGCAAAATCATTTGTGCAATCACTCAAAATGTATAGAATACAACACCTCAACAAGCAACACAATTAGGTATCATTAGTGTGAGTAACAAACAGTATGTAATAAGTTGCATGCCTTGACAAACAACATTAATAAATGCACTGTACTTCAGCAGAGTCAGCAGAGGTAGGACACAGAACTGAGGGAGTGTACGGCACATCTGCGTACCATCACAAATCCAAGCACGGGGACCAGACACAGAGTGTGTGAGCTTTCACACAGACGGATGTATTTAATCCTCCCTGAAAATGTTGGTAAGTGAAGCAGTTGTCAAAACGCAAATCAGAAACGTAAAGTAGTGGGAGTTTAATTTGGGCCAGAGGCTTCATATGTGCAAATCTGGCATCCCGCCTTGGGTCCAAACGGAGCCTCGACTGCATTTTAATGAACAGCTGCTATGCATTTTTCCCCTCCCTCTTTCTCAGTTTCTCCTAGTTTCTTCTCAAATGATCTATGATAGATTGTGTAATACATGCACATCGACAGGCTTTGCTATCTCGTCCTACCATTAAAATCAGTCACCTCAGAGAAGACCCACTGAACGCCCACTTCATCAATTTCCTCAAGATTATTTTCATCTTCTGGCCCCTTCGCACATGCGCACACAAATGTGTCATAGAAAGCAGCAAGGACACTCGTTACTCACGGGAAAACTCTTGAAAGTTTTGAAATAGCAGAGTGAAAGAGGTTAAGAGAAGGTTGTCAGTACGGAAATGAAGTGAACAGAACTGAAGAAGCCCTTGACCAGATGGAGGTAGGAGAGTGTTGAAGAAAAGAGATGAGGATCATTAAAGAGAGATGGAGTGGTTGATGGAGTGTTTAATGATGGGATGGATTGTGACTGCAGATTCATGTGCTGATATGGATTGCTGAGTTGAAGCGTTATGTACTTAATATTCATTAAATGTGTGATACAGTGGATAAGTCTCCATTATGAGGGGGTGGAGTAGACCAGGGGTAAAGATTACTGGTAACCCTAGGTGTGCATCCTGTACTCTTGCACTAGTCTTAGAGAAGCAGACAAACACAAGCAGACAAAAGCATTTGCAATGGTCAAGTCTCCTCAGAATTACCATAATTACGAAGTGACAACTCCAAAAAATATGGCCCTTCAATGGCATCATTTGTAATGCTACAAGTTCAAAAGCAGCTTTGTTGTTGATTAAAAGAAAATAGGTCATGACTACATTAATTCACCTTGATAACTTGCAAAATATAAAATAATTAAGAAATGTGTATGTTTTTTAAATAAGTCACTTATGCTCACCCAGGCTGCATTATAAAACCAAAAAAAGAAAAGAAAAGAAAAACAAAAACAACAGTTTTCTTCTTGAATATATTCAAGTCTACATGCAATATTTCCTATTTTTGCAAAGCTGAATTTTCAGCAGCCATTACTCCAGTCTTCAGTGTCTCATGATCCTTCCAAAAGCATTCTTTTATGCTGATTTGCTACAGAAGAAACACTTCTTATAATTATCAATGTTCCACTCCATCTCGTGCACAGTCGTGTCCAGCTTTCGAAGTATAATCAAGCACGGATGAACGCGGATGGATACTTTCGGCACATGCACACAATTGCTTTTTTTCATACTCTACCATACATCAGGGGTCAGCAATGTGTCAGCTCATTTAAAGGACATTGGCTGCATTCAAAATGGCATACTTCCCTACTATATAGCAGGCGAAAAACAGTATGTGACAAAAGTAGTATGTCCGAGTTCACAGTACTCATAAAAGAGTAGACAAAAAGTACCCAAATGACCTACTACTACCGGCGAGATTCTGAAGTGAGTATATGATGAACACTTCACTATCCCATGAGGCAACGGGAGAGGATTTATGAATGGCAGTGAAGCAACATAACTGATGCTGGTAGGTCACAGACAACATGAATGTAGTACGTCCAGTTTACATTCATACTATATAGAACATACTTTTTTAGCAGTTGTGAAGTAATTAGTTATTCAAAATAAGAACCTACTCAAGAGAATATTCAATTCCAAACGCAGCTAGTCACTTGAAAGGATAGATGAAGGAAAGTAGCGGATTCGCCATTGCATGCAAAGATTAGAAGAAGAACCAAAACAAAAATGATGGAGAAATATATGCTGCTTTGTTTACTGTTTCGCTTTTTATGCACTTTTTCAAGTACATCACATCTGTGAGTATTGCCTAGCCCTAGAGTATTGCATGCAGACGGTGTGCACGGACATCCACGGACCCTCCCCATGACGAAAATGATGTCACGTAAACGGCTGAAGTATACTTTTGGCTTAAAGCTACCATATCAAATGACCTGGTGCAGTAGTCTCCACAGACCAGCTGTATTCAAATGGCGATTCTGGACCGTGGCTTGGTTCCACCCGGACTGCGAGACGTAATTGCACCATTTTACCGTTTCTACACATTAAAATGAGCAGTGCGTCAAAACAACGGAGCGGTTCACACCACGAGCACTCAGGGTAATTTACGGTAATGGTCTCTCTGTGCTACTTCCTCCAATATTTTAATCTAGAGCTAAACACTCTTCATTCAAGCCCTTTCCGTTCCGTGTGCATTGCTTCTCTCTCCCACTAAAGATGTAAAGATCCATATTAAGAGCTGCAGATGACTTGGTTATTTTAACAACAGTAACAGAAACATACTTTTGCAAAAACGCTGCTGTAAATGAGAATGCAGAAACTACAATTATTTTTATCTGTCAAAGATGACTCCGACCATTTAACTAATCCAGGTTTGTGACAAGTTAACGCATGGCACCCTTAGACTTTTTTTTTTTTTTTTTTTTTACATTTAGTATTATTAAACAGCATATTATGAGCATTTCATAATAAACAATGTTATAATTTGGAAGTATTATTAAACAGCATATTAAGAGCATTTCATAATAAACAATGTTATAATTTGGAAAATGATTAAGAGATGGCAAGGGATGACAGACAACTTTGAAATAACTAGTTATCTTTGTTTTGTGCTCATGATGAGAGTTTTGATTATTATATTATGTACATTATTTGTTTTTAGAAGTTTATTACTTTGGGCAAAACATTTAAAATGGTCCATACTTTTCTTAAGAGGTAAACCCTG
Source organism: Leuciscus leuciscus (assembly GCF_965113295.1). Lineage (NCBI taxonomy): Eukaryota > Metazoa > Chordata > Actinopteri > Cypriniformes > Leuciscidae > Leuciscus > Leuciscus leuciscus. Next base: position 30,444,128 of record NC_138734.1, read on the forward strand.
TATTGGTAACAATTCTTATTCTCATCTGAGATGACTATTTTGAGTGTAGGATTTTTTTTCTTTTATAAAGAACTACAGCTGCCCTGATGGAAATGTATAACTGTTCCAAAAAAATATTGTCTGGACATCCGCTGGGGAGGAAATATAGAGACCGGACCTCTTGGAACTTTAATTGAATACCCCCCTGCCATAGACCATAGTAAAAAAAGTCCAAAAGTAATAGACTGATTATCATACTCTTTAAACAAGACTTGTCAAAATCAAACTGATAAAACAAACCTGTGCACCCTTGACTCATGAATTAATTACGCAGCAGTCAGCCAATTACTCTGTAGCTTCCAATTTCAGACACTTTTCTGTGTGCATACAATTTTAGCACGTCCATGACCAGGGCCAGCACAAGTTCAACTGCTGCTCTAGGCAAAACACTGTTGTGCCGCCCCCACTTCACTCACAATTAAAAACGATCTTTAAGATGCTCCTACACCCAAAATTCACTTGCTTGTGTGTGAACAGCTCTTTGCATCTGTAGCTTTTTGTATATAAATAATATGCACGCAATAAGGTGAGCCACACAGAGGCCTTCCTTTCAGAAGCACGTGTCAGGCTATAAAACTCAGTCTCATCACCAGTGTATTCACATTTTTTATATTCACATCCGGTAAATTTTGTTTCAATTACATTGTTGGACATCAGGATGTTTTGCATGTAGACTAATTGATGCCGCTCTAAAAGTGGGGTGGGGGCGGGCAGGAGTGGCACTACTATGTAGAATGAAGGAAAGTTCATTAATATTTAGATTAACTGATGGGGTAACTAATGTAATAATTCCAAACGAATGTCCAAAAATAAATAATAATAATTCAATTAAATCTCTCTCTTTCTTGCCGCCCTAGGCGGCTGTCTAGTTCGCCTATAGGCACGAGTCGGCCCTGTCATGACATCCTGCAGACGTGGCTCCCTGAGGCTGAGACTAAACTTGAGCAGAACGCTTGAGCCCAAGTCGCTCCAGGATAACTGTCTGTGGGCCTGGTGGGTAATGAACATGCTTTTCCCTTGAGCTCTGTTTGAATCTCTCTTAATTTCTAATCAATCTTCCTGGTGTTTCCTGTCTACTACCACAATATATTCCTGTTCTAAAACAGGAATTGTCTACATCCACTATGAAAGAAAAAATGCACAAAAACTCTACCCTTAAGGTTACAATAGCTTGTCACTGGGGACAACTTTGTACCTCATCTATCTAAAGGCACCCACACACTACACGATAATCGGGCCGATTTTGAGTCCAATTCTCCCCTTCCAACAATCCTAGGAAAAGTCCTGATCATCTTGATGGTTCTACAGATTATCTTTCAGATTTTCCTGTGGTTTGAGGCAAGTTAAGAGTGATTGAATCTGCTTGGAAGAACATCAGGGCCGCGCCGATCTCTAATCGCAAATATCCAACATGTTGAATATTTACGATCAGAAATCCTGTTGTGTGGGGGAACCCCGAGGACAAACGCACACGCAATCTGAAGGTTGGCACGTGGAACGAAACGACACCCAATCAGAAAGCGAGCTTATGTATGAAGTTTGTGATGAATTTCACTCTCCTCCAGCTCACTCTGTAACACGTAAAGTCCACGTTCATGCCGTCTCCACGACTTCATCCAAGTCCTTTTCTTTCTTTTTTTTACGCAAATTTTCTAAATACTAATATCGTCATGCCTTCTTGCCCGTCGCCTGCCATGTTTGTTTACTCCAAAGTCATGTTTGACCGCTGGAGATTTTGCGAGATTTCCTGTGTTCACAGCCAGGATTCTGGTTGTCTGTGAATGTAAATCTGTTAGTGTGTGGTGTGCTGATGGTCACATTGGGGGATGTTTTCATCATTAAAAATAAATGTTTCTTGAGCACCAAATTAGCATAGTATAATGACTTCTGAGTTGCTCTGCATGAACATACTCACTAAAGGTATCATGACAGTTTAAATGCTTACTCACTTGAGGTTAAATGACAGTTTTAATACTGCCTTATAAGAAAGATGGATATTGTATACACGTAGGCATCTCTTTGGGTTTTGGAGCACAGCTAATCTGTCAAAAAAAAAAAAAAAAGAACAAAAAAAAAGGCATTCTTTTGAATTCTCTCATTGATTTATTTCAAACATAAAGCTGATGTTTTCAAGCAAAAAAATGTTGACAGAAAAAGCCCTTACAGCTATTGTGTTGTTGAGGGGAAAACATCATGTGTATATTGTGTATGTATGAGCAGAGTGTCTATTTACCAACATGCAGTACTCCAGTTCATCGACCACACCGCCTCACTTTTCTCTAGGGTGGCCATCAGCCTTATATTTATAGGTATGTTTAAACGCACAGCAGCAACACTGTGCACCAAGTTCCCAACAAACCTCAAGGTTACAAGAGGTAGCAGCACTTTAATGCTGCCATGTGCTCTCGCTTCAGTCTCACTGCACTGGCCCCGAGGGGAAGAGCTGCAAAGCCAGTTGCATCTTCAGCCACCATTAGTATTCCAATCATAACTTCGAAGTATCTGAAGCCTTTCCCAATACTGTCCACAGAATTCCTTTACAACTAAACATGACTACCAGATCAGATGCTACAAGGGTCAAACTCACAAAAAAAAAAAACATGTTCAGGTCACATTTCTCCCTACGGTCTTAAAGGGGGGAGAAACACACACATCCACACCACATACGCACACCACATACACACACACACGTGTAGGGAAATAATTATTACCATGAATTTAATTCACCATTTAATACACATACACAGACTCATTGTTGGTTAATATTAGGTAATGCATTAACTAATTTGAACTAAAGGGACCCAAATGTAAAATGTTGCTGTAAAATCTAAAATGGCTTTTTTTATCTTCTTTTTACTTGGGGTTAAATAAGACTGGATCCTGTTTCATTACTCATTTATTTATTTTCTTTCTTTCAAAGTGGGAAAACTGCAACAGCTCATAATTGATTATAATGTTTTCCTTTTATCAAAATAATTTTTATAATGTCATTTGTTTCTACTCTTATTCATGTGAAAACCTGATGTTGTTTTTTCTCAGTACCAAATAACTAATAAATGCAAGAGGTACAGGTTTAAATTGAGAGGGGAAATTAAAATGAATGCAAGAGTTATAGGTGCAAATAATCATCAAACTGCTCAAAATCATTTATGCTGAACTAAAACACCTGTCCCTCAGATAGTGAGCAGACGGTTGACATAGGACTAGATCTCTCCTTGATGAGAATGATTGCGTAGACACGCATTCATGACTGCAAACGGAGCACAACACTGAATTTAATTTCTGTTTTTGAAAGTTCTTGACATCATAGACTGATCCAATTGTTCACCGAACATGCTACGAGCTAAAAGAAATCTGGGATTTATTGTTGTATTCACCCCATTACCAATGCAGAGACAATTTGCAATGCAATATCACAGGTATGATGGTGAGTGTGAGTGTGAGTGTGAGTGTGGGGGTGGGGTGTGTGGGTATCATTTTACGGAGCGTGGAAGTCATCAATCACCCGATCTGTATGTTCTCACGCTGCTTGAAATGCTACATGGATTCCAGGTCTGTACTTGTGCCTGCCCTGAATGACAATCACACACACACAAATGGAATATTATGAATGTCTCTGGTGACTTTCAACAAAATTAGTCTTTATTTATTTTTTCGGAAGTTGCACTTAAAATTCACTTGGCTCAAAGTTTGCAGATGCATGCTTGTTCTCATCCCTACAATGTAAGGTAGTCTTTGGACAGAAAATGTCCTCAGAGAAACCACTCTAATTTAAGTGTGTGTCTGTCTATTCCCTTATTCAAGTCCATCTTGGCAGGAGCTATTTAATACATTTTCTGATGGATGGTGCATCAGTTTGAATCTATCAGGACATTTAGACGGTGATGACTCTGGACATGGCCAATGGCTCTATATGTTGCCAACAAGATGGAATCAAGGAGAACACTGAGAGACGGGAGGATAGAGAGAGAGAAAGAGAAATAACCTCAGTACAGCAGTAAGTCAATTCTGACAATCTAGTGCTTTCATTCTTCCATCTCCATCACCACAGGGTGAGCAGGGCTCAATACTACACATCGGCTCCATTGTACCACCAACCATCCATGTCATAATTATTCTGCTGGGTCTGGCCCGTCTGTGTTCCAAAGCTAATTAAATCTATTAAGAACAAATTAAGCTCGGCAAGGAGGAGGTGGAAGGCAATTGAAAACCTATAATATGAGGTATAAAAGAGTCATAGCTGACCACTCAGAACATAGTTGATATACTGCTTTACATAAGTGCACTTGGGAGCTTTGATCAATTGACATTACTGACGTCATTTCTGAGCAGACATGATCTGAGATTTTCCATTTTGTGCACCTTAATGAAAGGGTTTAATTGCTAGGCCTCTCAATCAATTCAATTAAATGATTAAAGAAAGACAATGTCACATTCGATAGCAGGTTCAAACTAATTGGCCCGGTTTCACAGACAGGGCTTAGACTAAGCCGGGCTTAGACTAAGCCAGGATTAGGCCTTAGTTCAATTAGGGGATAGTTTTTTTAAACGTGCCTTGAAAAAAAAAATATATACTGTATATAAACTAGGGCTGGGACAACGCGTCGAAGTCATCGATGACGTCGAGGCAAAAAATACGTCGACGCAAAATATGCGCGTCGATTCGTCGACCTGTTTTCATTTCTCTAAAAAACGTTTGCAAATTACTTCACAGTGTGTACCTTATGTGCGCTGATACGCGATGGCCATCATTCTATCCAACGGTAGGCTATATAAGCAATCCAGGGGTTTTCCTGCATTGAATTTTTTTGGGCGGCCGCCAAAGCCTTATTTGATCGGTGAGTGATGTAGAATAGAATGACTGACTGCGCTTGACAGGGCGCATATAAGTACGAGAGAGAGCCCCGGCCGCGCGCGCGCACACTCACCGTCTTCAAACAACACGCGCTGTCTTGCTCTCTCTCTCTCTCCCTCGTGCATATTAATCAAAATCATTAGACACGATAGAAAAAGGGCGGAAGACCAAAGTTTCACGTGGAGCATTCGGAGATTTTTTTCTCTTGAATTACCGCGGAGTGTGAATTGTGGTAAAAAATAAACTGCCAGGATAATCACACAACGCTTGCCGTAGGCTACAGGTCCACTAATGACACGTCCGATTCGCGAACTAATGACTCATTTGAACCGATTCACTTTAATGAATGGTTAAAACAACTGATCTGTACAGTCCAACACTGAACTCACGAGACGTCTGAATCGGTGTATAACAAATCGGTAACACTTTACAATAATGTTCCATTTATTAAATTCTAGTTAAGTAGGCTACTTTTTTTTATTAGTATTTTTTTTTTTAAGAAAAAGGTGAGTGGCAGTGTATTACTATACGTTGTTGTTATTTTTATGTGAATGAATAATTAAAAGATGCACTTTTTTCAGTAAGCTAGGACTATGTGTTTTCAACATAAATGTTCATTTCTGTTGGTTCAGGAAGGACGCCATGACAGGCTGCTGGCTCCCACTGTTCATTTTTATTTATTTTTTGTTGGAAAAGCACTCTCTGTATTACCCCCAAGTTTACATTGGTTACTGTATTCTTTCAATTGCTCTAAACAAGTATTTTGGGTGACCTTTTTATTTTTTTATTGAATGCTAGACATCAAGTTGTTGTTATTTTCATCTGAAAAAAGATTTTTTTTTTTAGTAAGCAAGGCCCTATGTGTTCAGTAAGCTTGTTTCAGTAAGCTATGTGTTTTCAAGGCTTTAAGGTTTTATTGAATGCTACCTCTGACTAATAATGCATTACTATGCACTTGTATAGTGTTTTATTTTGGAATTTTAAGAGCAATAAACATATTGCAATGTTAAGGAATTCATTTTTTTTTCATTCAGATATGTAAATTAACATGTATAAATTGCTATTAGTCAATTAATGGGGATTGGGGAGATAATCGATAATCGAATCGAATCGGACTGGAAAAATGAATCGTTAGATTAATCGATGCATCGAAAAAAATAATCGCTAGATTAATCGTTTAAAAAATAATCGTTTATCCCAGCCCTAATATAAACATTACTGGTGTGCATCTTGAGACAAAATAATGGCACTGACATATTTTAAGATATGTCAGTGCAAGTTGCTTTCAGTTAAAACAGCTCAAACATGCATTTTAGTCCAGGACTAGCTTAAGCATTGTCTGTGAAACCAGGAGATAAACTATTAACTAAGTATTTATAGAAGCAAACTGAGGCTGATTCCAATTTCTTTCCCTCTGTGTGTGAGATACAGTGGTCGGAGTTCAAAGTCTGAGACCACATTGAAATTTTAATAAAACCACATTTAATCATGGGCATAAACAAAACAAATTATGGTGAGAAAGTGTGACATTGGTGATGTGAACACTGTACAAAAGGTCACATCTTCTTTCAAATAAAGATAACATGATCAAATAAAGTAACAGTTATATTCAGTAAGGATGCATTTAATTGATCAAAAGTGTCAGGGTAGACTTACATTACTGGAAAAGATTTCCATTTCATATAAATGTTCATAATTGATAAGAAATGTTTCCTGCGAAGGATCATGTGACACTGAAGACTGGAGTAATGGCTGCTGAAAAATCACAGACATAACCTACATTTGAAAATATATTAAATAAAAAAAGTTAAAATGTAATAATATTTACACCATATTACTGTTTTTACTGTATTTTTTATCAAATAAATGCAGCCTTGGTGAACACAAGAGACTTCTTTCGAATACATCTCGAACAAAATTTTAGTGTGCATACATATACAGAAAGAAACATACACAATTTTTTTTTAATGAAAAAAAAAAAAAAAGTGTTCAAAAGAAATAGAAATATTTTCAATTGGTCTCAGACTTTTGTACCCCAAACACGCACATATTTCCACAACTGCAAGGCAGCACATTGGAATTGTCAGGCTGTTTTGTCTTGGTAAAACCATTCCACAAATTTCAAGATTTCACTAAGTAATTCCACACACCGTCTGAAATCAAAGCTGACGTAAGAAATCTAATAAGCCAATAAGTGACACATCCAGACCAATAAATGCACAAATCAAGGCTCATCAACTGGTGACCCAATAAACCAAATACAAATCAGTTACAAATGTTTTGAAGGCCCTTCGATTGATTTTGATGAATCGTTGTGCTGCCCAATACATCAAAGCGTTTCATGTGCAAATATAAAAGGCAGTTCAAAAACGCTCAGCAGAACCCAATTAGCGCACTGGAATGTTTGAGCTACTCCAATTTCCTAAACCTTTAAGGCACACATTTGACTGAGACTCATCCAATCAAATGTTTTTTTATGCAAATTACGCAGGATGCAGACAAATCTTCAGAAATATAAAAACGATGACTTACAGCAGTTACAAACTTACAAATCATACAGAATGATGTTTTTTGAAAATGTAAAAATGCAGAACGTTTTCTGTGATGGGTAGGTTAGGGGATAGAATAGACAGTTTGTACAGTATAAAAATCTTTATGTTGATGGAAAGTCCCCATAAAACATGGAAACCTAACACACGTGCGTGCAGGGCTGCGTCCAAATTCGCATACTCTCGAGTAGGTACTTACTTTGAATAAGTAATTCCTTAACGACTGCTAAAAAAAAGTATGTTCTATACAGTATAATTGTGTGTAGTATGAATGTAATCTGGATTTACTACATTTGTCATGTTGTCATTATCATGTGACCTACCAGCATCAGTTGCATCAGTTGCTTTAATGCCGGGCCATTGGGAAGTCCTTACTGACGAGCCCTGACAGGTGAGTTTAAACGAGAATGCACGGACATTGTGCAAAGATGTGGAGAGTGTGAAAGCTGTCTCCTAAAGTATATATATATATATATAGTGTCAATACGGTCCTCTGGGGAAAAAAAGGGAGGTGGGCGTAATGCTTTGTGAGCCGCTCATTTAGCAATGTCTCTACACCTTACACAAGGTGGAAAAATGATCCCAACCTTTTCTAGACATAAAAAAAAAAAAAAATCATAGGCAGAGTTTCACTTTTGTGCCTGGGGGGGAACCTAGAATTTAATAAATAATAATAATAATACAATAATTTAATAATTTAATGATTAAAAGGGATTTAAGGGAATAAATACATAAGAATTGTAAAATAATTCAAAGGTCTAATTGTAGCTATGAAGTAATCAATTTAAACTATTTGAAAATAACACTTTATTTTAAAATCTGCACACATTCACTGTTATTTGTATGTGTAATATGTAGAATACGCAAGCATTCCTCATCTCGTCACATTCTACTTACATCTTTCCACAAACTCTCGTTACGTTGTGACAGTGACAGTAAGACCTGCCTTCTTTGATTTGATTGGACATCTCAATAATTTTGACATTGACGAGCGCTGTTAGACCACTGAGGCAGAGCAGTCTAAAATTGTAATCAGCTTAAACATGTAAAGGTAGGGTAGGCAATTGCAGAGAGGATGGCAATAGCAAGTTAGCTTTAAAAGCTTAAGATCCCACCCTCCCTTCAGAGCGTCTTCAAAGCCACGCCTCCTTCAAAACACACCAACGCGTACAGCAGAGTTTCTGCAAAGTGTCAAGAGACGGAGTTAAATTACCTCATGTCTCAAAGCACATAACATTACAATAATAATGAACGTAAATATTACAGAGCTCGCTCTTGTACCACCTGACTGCTGCAGATTCATTTCAGCATTGATAGTGTTGACATAGAAACGCATATATCTGAGTCTGAGGACTTGAACAGCTCTTGGAAGAAAGTCACGGATTGCTGTCTCGTATTTACGGATATGACATGGGGTGAACGCAGCATAAGATCTTTGTTTTGATTCAGGAGAAACTGTGAAAGGCGGACCAAAAGCAATGATTGGACGAAAATGTTTTTGGTCCTGTGACTTCCACAGAAGATATATGCACATGTTTTAATATTTAGACCACTTCTATTATTGATTGCTATCACGATGTGAACAGAGTTTTAACCAGTATAACAAAAGTGTTAATAAAACAAATTTCCTACCCTAACTTTAACTTTTTAACTCCCAAAAGTTTTTTAAACTCTCAAACTCCGCCTATGCAAAACATACAAACCGATAGAATGCATACTTGCAACCTCAAAGCTTGAAAACTGAGGCATAAAGATCTCAAATATGTGGGCATCTTTTTCAAGTGGCAGGACAAAGGGGCATAAATCATTTCCCCAAGCATTCAGCCTCGATTCTTTAGCATCTTGAAATCCCATTCGATTTTAATATAATTCCTCATAGCTTTATCCATACAAAATACAGCAAAGTGTCTCCAGCTGGTTCACTTGAGGTAAATGTGTAGTGACTGATTTAAAACTGATTCTTGAGGCACAAGGGCTCTGACTCATCTGTGGAGATATGAAATGACAGTTTGCAATGATTGGACATGCAATTCACCCAATCAGGCTTTTTGGCCCACATCAAACCTTTACACGCTTGCGCTACTTCAACACCAAAACCCCTTTTCAGTGAGGTGAACATCTTTTGATTTCATTCTATACCTGTTTGATGTTTCCCCTTCATCATTGTGTTTTCCATTTCTTCAAATAAACCAAACTGTAATGCATCCTATTTATATCTTGAGAGGTAAAAGTACTTGGGTCCCTGACACTCATAGTTTGAAATGCTATTATAGCTAAATATAATCACAATATTATGATTCAAACTGAACCTTTACATAACTGTGATGTGATTACAGGCATTATTGCTGTGGTGCAGATATTGCATTTTTTTCAGCTTAAAATTTCAGGACTCACAACCAAATGTTGCACTCGTCAACCTACGTAGTTTCTGTCACATCACTTACATACAAATGGCACAATGAAAGCACTGCACACATTATTTGTTTAGCTTTAAACCGCTCTCAGATTATGACAAATGACAGAAAATAGCATTGCTTGTTGTGGTTAAAGAAATTGCAAATAAATAAAAATGTAAATAAATAGCCTGAAGTGAAAAAAAACAAATAAAAAACAGACAGAGTTTGTGCCATGTATTCTACAAACCATCCATGAGGTTTTCAGGACTGCTTATAAATCATCTCTGTTTTTCTCTGAAGAACCACCGTCCAGTGTACAAACACACCACATAATTAACATGCAAATCATATGCAATGCTTTCCTGCACTGTGGACTCATGCAACATAAATAAAGCCTCTGTAAAGGTAGAGTTTGTAATATGTGCCACTTGCAAATATAAAAACAGTTTTCAAGTAATATAAAAGTCATCAAGCAATGTGCTGCAACATTTAAAACCTATATTTTCACCTCTCAGATCCTAATTAGAACATATTTGACCCTGGATGACATAACCAGCTTTCCATTGACGTATGGTTTGTCATGATAGGACAATATTTGGCCGAGATACAACTATTTGAAAATCTGGAATCTGAGGGTGCAAACAAAACTAAACATTGAGAAAATCGCCTTTAAAGTTGTCCATTTATGTTCCCAATTGTGCTTCAGTCACTCACAAAAATAAATGTTTTATATATTTACGGTAGGATAATAATATCCTAATGATTTTTAGCATAAAAGAAAAATCGATAATTTTGACCCATACAATGTTTTGTTGGCTATTGCCACAAATATACTTTTGCTACTTATGACTGATTTTGTGATCCGGGGTCACATATGTTCATTGCATTACATTTTCATGTTACATCTCAATGTTAATTAACAGTTGATTAACACATACATTTATAGGGGGGTGTACACAATTGTGTTTCTCAGCAACACACAGACATGTTTCCTTACTGAACGAATCAGCTTTTTGAACGAATCAGTTGAATCAATGACTAAAATGGATTAAGACAGTCAAATGCTTCATTCCTGAATAAATCAGCCGTTTGAATGAATCAGTTGAATCTCAATGACTCGCTCGTTAACAGTGACTTGCTGCCACCTACTGGTGGTTTTAATTTCACTTTTAAAGTATCTTTCCGTGTTTTAAATAATTTTAAATATCAATATTCAACGTTTTATGTTTAAAAAATCTAAACATTATGTATGAATTTCAAACGCAAGTTATTCATTTGTCACCTCTTGAGCTGCATTAAACAGTCTGTGTAAATATATCTAAATGCCACTTCAAATACAGCTTCTGTGTTTCCTCTCCATTGCAAAGATGAATTTTGTTGATACTTATTTAATTTGATTGGTAACAACCCTATTGTGTCTCATTATTATAATTGAATTTAATTACATTTATGAAATTGACACATAATGCATAAAATTAGGTTTAAAAAATGGATTTATAAAGGTAAAAATGCCCATAAAATGTAAAAATCTATTGAAACGTATTAACAGAAAATAATTTCTGTCGCTGCTGTGAAATGATCACCACAAGAATATGAAGAATATCAAAAACTTTAAGAGTCAACTGTCCATGGCAGTCCTAAACCTATACCAGCACAATAAACACTCAGCAAAATACCGCCTAAATATCGTTATCGATAAAATCTCAGAAAATATTGAGATATATTATTTTTTGTCAATATTGCACACCTAGTTACACCGTTATAAATTTTAAAAAATTACACATCACCTTTAAACTAAGGGCATGGTGTCTGAATCACCCAAAATAACACGCGATCTGTGATTCATACACAGAGAGAGAACTAGAACTGCTGGAGAGAATACCTGTGTATGACAAGCGAGTCAATCCTTCTGACAGACGGACGGTTTTTCTGTTCTTTCCCTGAGGAACAACAGGCTTTTAATCTGTTCTGTCCTTGACCTTGCAAGACAAACACAAAAAACACATAAACCAAAAACTGACAAACTGGCTCCTTGGTAAAAACAAACACACAGACACACAGCGTGTTGTGTTGGCGCCTTGGCGGAGAGATGGAAATAGAGGTGGAGGAGAGGGACATGGAAGAAAGAATGATGAAAGATCAGATCATTCCTCCGCAGTGGAAAAAATGAACGCCAACAAACGGCGGCAGATTCATCCATCTCCAGATCACCTCATGTGTTAACCTGACTTCACCCCAAGCATACAGAGAGGGGAAGTTAAGACTCCAGAGAGGATGTGGGACGAGAGCCAAGGAATTGAGGAAGGAAACTGCAATGTCAGGTCTGCAGAGATCCCAGGAAGGGCTAAAACTGGCATTAAATAACTTTTTAATTAAAGAAGAAAACATAAATCGTCTTTAATTTACCTGTCAAAGGGGTCTTCAGAAATTGTACAGAGTTCTTCTTCTTATTCACACGTCTCAATTCAATCAGCTGCTCCTATAAAAAAAGCAATGAAGCGAAAATCAGCTGGAGTTCTGCGAAATAATTTTGAATTGATTTCTCATAGCATGATTAGTGTGCACAAATAGAATCAAGGGTGACACTAGACACAAATTACTCCTAGGGCTACGCTTATTAGTGTCATATTACAATGTAAATGTAATTCGAACCAAGTTAAATTTTCAGTTAAAATGTATTTATTTATTTATAGCTAAAATTAATTGACAATATTTAGGTTTTAGCAATTAATTAACCACGTTTTGTTAGAACAGAAAATAGAATTTAATTAAACACAATAAAAGGAAAAAAGATTGTTGTGGCTTCTTGGTATCCAAAGGTTATTTCATTTGAATTATTATTCTTACTTATATATAATCAAGTCAAATTGTAGCTCTATACCAGGAGATATATTTTATCTATTAAATATAGTTTTAGCTGGGGTGCATTTAATTCTGTGATTTGATGCATTTTAGCTGGCAAAGGCGCTTAAACCATGGGCAGATAGGAGCTAGTAAAAATTAAACTCAAATAAGCAATAAAATGAAATAAAATAAATAACAAAATGAAAAGAAAAAAAAAATCATATTTATATGTTATATATATATATATATATATATATATATATATATATATATATATATATATATATATATATATATATATATATATATATATATATATATATATAAAAAACATATAAATATGATTTACACTCACCTAAAAGATTATTTGGAACACCTGTTCAATTTCTCATTAATGCAATTATCTAATCAACCAATCACATGGCAGTTGCTTCAATGCATTTAGGGGTGTGGTCCTGGTCAAGACAATCTCCTGAACTCCAAACTGAATGTCAGAATGGGAAAGAAAGGTGATTTAAGCAATTTTGAGCGTGGCATGGTTGTTGGTGCCAGACAGGCCGGTCTGAGTATTTCACAATCTGCTCAGTTACTGGGATTTTCACGCACAACCATTTCTAGGGTTTACAAAGAATGGTGTGAAACGGGAAAAACATCCAGTATGCGGCAGTCCTGTGGGCGAAAATGCCTTGTTGATGCTAGAGGTCAGAGGAGAATGGGCCGACTGATTCAAGCTGATAGAAGAGCAACTTTGACTGAAATAACCACTCGTTACAACCGAAGTATGCAGCAAAGCATTTGTGAAGCCACAACACGCACAACCTTGAGGCGGATGGGCTACAACAGCAGAAGACCCCACCGGGTACCACTCATCTCCACTACAAATAGGAAAAAGAGGCTACAATTTGCATGAGCTCACCAAAATTGGACAGCTGAAGACTGGAAAAATGTTGCCTGGTCTGATGAGTCTCGATTTCTGGTGAGACATTCAGATGGTAGAGTCAGAATTTGGCGTAAACAGAATGAGAACATGGATCCATCATGCCTTGTTACCACTGTGCAAGCTGGTGGTGGGGGTGTAATGGTGTGGGGGATGTTTTCTTGGCACACTTTAGGCCCCTTAGTGCCAATTGGGCATCGTTTAAATGCCACGGCCTACCTGAGCATTGTTTCTGACCATGTCCATCCCTTTATGACCACCATGTACCCATCCTCTGATGGCTACTTCCAGCAGGATAATGCACCATGTCACAAAGCTTGAATCATTTCAAATTGGTTTCTTGAACATGACAATGAGTTCACTGTACTAAAATGGCCCCCACAGTCACCAGATCTCAACCCAATAGAGCATATTTGGGATGTGGTGGAACGGGAGCTTTATTTTATTTCATTTTATTGCTTATTTGACTATACTTTTTACTCAATATATATATATATACACATATATACATCGAGAGCATGATGCCATCAGACCGCTCACTAAAGTTTAAAATATAAACTGCAGCATTTTACTGAAACTTTTTCCTCTTCATATTTATATGCATGTCTGCTTTTGAGTACCTGTCGCAGCTGCTGTGGTTCTTTTCTCTGTGCAGACTAAAAAAGTAAAATGTTCTATTCATGTGGGGAACGTTGCTAGAAAGCCACAATTGATAAACAGTCACCACACCGCACACACATGAACACCTGTGATTCCATTATTAAGATTTCAGTATTATTACACCAGAATCACATAATCTCCCACTCTCAGGCGCACCACCTGGGACAACCTATGTGGCCGTCTTCGACAAATTGATTCAAGGAAAAATATCACATTTGACAATGTTATTTGCGAGATTGCTGTGTAATGAAGCAATGTCCTCGCTCCAGGTTCATGTGGATTAATCCATCCTATATCACTCAAAGAGCAATTAGGCTGCAGGTGAGTGAAGCAGCCATTTAAAACTCACTTAATAAAACCCAAAACAGGAGCATTTAATGAGTGAGGCCTTTAACTAATGGACACTCTGAAATAATGAAATGTTTAAGCAATGACATACTCTAGTGCAGGTTAAAAGCTAGTGTTCTAAATTGAATGTGAGCACGGGTTCTTCCCAGGATCAGCAGTGGATTAATAGGTCCTCGAGCAGGATGATGAGTGTGTGAGCGATCTGTGATGGACACAATCCTCACTCTCTAAAAGGAATAGGTTTTCCTTTAAAGTATAGCTGGAAAGATTTAATTTACTCAGAGAGAAAGCTTTTGAATGCGGGTTTTTTTTAGTCACAGGCAGCTGTAAATGTTACATCTTTTCTACATACCTGTACATGGTCATGCGACAAATATTTTGCATGTTTGGAAGATTAATGGGCCGACACAGCTTACATGCATATCTTACCCCACCCTCCCCTACACATAAAAGCTACGCAGCTTATTTGTTCTGCAATGGCAACCTGAGCATTCAAATTAATCAAAGCCCAAATGGTCTCATGTTCAGAATAAATGATGCACGTTTATAAATCAAGTGTTGTGTTGACACAAACTTTCATTTATTTAATTGTGTGCCAAATGGCACTTCAATGCCTCCAGTCAGAGGGCATACTCACTTAATGGAAAGCTATTAGTGTTTCAGCCTGGCTAAACGACTCAAGAAAAATCAATTTAGTTTGTTTCTTTAAAGGCTCTAAGCATATCTTTTTTAAGCTTGCATCGAGGTCTTTAGTTCAGTCAAAAGTTAGCCAGATGCAAACAGCATACTAATGCCAGGACTTGGGTGTTTTAAAAGCAACTTTGTTGCTAAAATGTGGCACAAATCTGTGGTAAGCCCAAGTCTAAATCAGAGAAATGTCTTTATAGCAGCTGAGTCTTTATAGCCCTGCAGTAACCCAGTGTGGCACTTCGAAATTGTAGCTTTACAACCTCCCCATCCTCCAGTTTAAACCCTACAGTTATTAAGCCTGGTGGGTGATATTGTTAGCTTCATGTGACAAATAAATACAGAACATTTTCGAAAACCCGAGGGTCAGATAGAGCTTTACTCCTATAAAGAAACCAAATTAAATATGAAGAAACTGCATTTAGAATATTATTTGACTCCTTCAAAGGTATTAGGCATGATCCAAAGTGTAGCATGAAAAATTACTTTACTAGAACCTTAAGGGAGACTGATTTGGAACACTATACATAAGCATTGCTCACAGAACAGTTTGTAAGCATTTTACAATTTGGTGAATTAATACGAATATAATTCCTTTATTTTTCCCTGAGGGTCAGGTTTAGGGCTGGACTTTCATGGCGTAAGTTTACCTAGCAATCACAAGTCAGATCGAACAAATTTATACAAATGCATTTCTCTTTAAGATGAAGTGCACTGGAGACTCAATGCCTATTGACTTGTGTTGTATTATTGGCCTGTGGCGGTATCAATAGACAACAATACATATACTGTCCTTTATCTCCCAAGAACACCTCATTTCATGTGGCTCATCTTGATTACACCACTATCATCCCCCGCCACTAACTTATTGCAAAAATACTGCGTGTGAAGCACCAAAATCAAACCCCCATACATCTACAAACAAACAGCCAAAGCTTTATTGCCTTTACAAAGACGTCAAGGTTATGGTGTGTGTGATTTACAGTGGCCCCCTTGCCTGTATAATGATATATCCGTGAGGTACAAGACTTTACATTCGGTTGAAGCCTTCGCCATTTGAGGCTAGATAAATTTGAAAGGTTCTGCTTTGCTCTCTGTGTGGTCTACCACCATAAAAACATTAGTTATAAAAATATAAGACTATTTATCAGCAGCAGGCCAGGCAGCAGTGGCACGCCAGATAATTCCAAAAGGTGAGAAGAAAGGACATCCGTTTAAATGCCGTAAAGCCCGGGGTGAAAGGAACTTCAGAGAGAGATTGACTTAGGAAAATGCTCCAAGTGTTTGCTGATGCAAAAATGCTGTCTTTTTTGTACTGTGCATGTATTTAAATAAAATTTTTACTGTTGAATAAAAAAGGCTGAGGAGAACAATTACCTTTTTCATTTCATGGATGTGGTAATTGCTGTTTCTTCACAATAGGGTCTTTGAGATCAGCGCAATAGAAATGTTTAAGTTCCGAGGCCGGCGGTCATGCGTGGATTAAGTAAATAAAAAAGGCAGGTCTTCAAATATAAATAGAATGAATAAATAAATACATAAATCCTCCTCCAATCACAGTGCACCAATGTCTCACCTCCCTGTGCATTAGTAGTCCGATTATGGAGCAAATCCTGCCTGTCAGCTACAGTCTACAGATGATAACGTCATTTCAACTTTAATGTCATAACACCTCTAATCCTCTTTGACGCAGATGAGCAGCAGACAAAAGCAGCTCATGGCGGACCGGCGTGCCCTATCTCCTTTCTCTCCCATCCTCCAACTTAAGTCTTCACCCACCCTGACATCTCCACTGCTGATGTCATGAAAGCCCCTGTCTGATTTTAACCTCTCGCTGCATCTGTTCATTCCTAGAATGACAGATAGATTGAACGATAGAATGACAGACAGAACAAAAGTTAGAGCGATCTATAGATAGATAGATAGTCAGTCGTTCGGTCTGTCCGTCTGTCTGCCTGGCTATTGATCGCTGTATTGATCTGTCATTCTATAATTCTATTTATCTATAATTCTCTCGAATTATACTGTAAAGAAGGCTAGAATGACAGAATGGTCGATAGATAAAACAACAGAAAGATACAATAAAATATAGAACAAAAAAATGGCAATGACAGAATGAAAGAACATCAGAACAATATAGAAAGACAGAATGATACACTGTAAAAATTATTTTGTGATTTAGTTATTTCAACTTATTTTTTGTAGACATAACTACATTTTTATAGATTGTCCAGACAAAAAGAAAATGTAAGTTTGAGAAAGAAAGTTAGGCAGCAAAATGAGTCTGACTTCAAGACAAAAAAAAGGGGCAGTAAACAGGATAATAAAAAGGAAATGAGGAAATATAGACAACAGCGAGTCCAGCTAGTATTGGTATTGCTAGCAACGATGGTCAGCTAGATCAAGAAGTGCTATAGGAATTAAATAAACTCCATAAGGAGAATCAAGAAGAACACAATCCCACCAAGATGTCCCATGAGAGAGTGAAGCAAACAGTTAAGCATATAAAATAACAAATTAATTGAACATGAGGATAGAATCAAAAAGGCAGATGAGAGAATACACATGGTGGAAGATACAACGGTACCTGCTTGACCGTGATGTGGATCTTACCGCAAAGTGCGATGAGCTTCAAAATAGAATAAGACGTAACATGAGAATCTTCCAAATAGCAGAAGGAAATTAAGGAAAAGATACGCAAGGATTTGTGAAGTTGTTGCTGAATGATATACTTAAACTACCGTCGGGAATAGACATTAAGATCAAGAGGGCACATCGTTCACTAACATCAAAACCAGAGGATTCAACAGCTCCCCCTAGATCGATAATTATAAGATTCCTGGATGAAGCGTTGAAATACGCAGAGGCGATCCTGACCTCCCTGAGGCCCCAAGCAAAATTCTGTTAAGGGGCCCTCCTACCTGACCCATGAGCCATGTAAACCATTTGCCATTGCCACACAGTCACACCTGACACCCCAGTGCTCCCACTACAATCATCCCTCCTTTAGCTAGTACAAATTAAAATGTAATTCCTGATATCAAATATACATTGTTACGAGAAAAAGTACATTCTTAATATCAAGAATTCACATTTTAAATAGTACAAATTTAATTATTGATATCAATGCATCCTGTTAATGAATAAAAGCTAAAATGGCTTGCCATAGCATGTCACTGTGTTTTGATATAGCCTATAAATCAATAGTTAAAGGGATAGTTCACTTTGAAATTAATTTTTGGTATGTTTTAGTTTACCTCAAGGGTTTTGATATTTTTAGGTCAAACCGTTCTTGTCTGTCAGTCATATAATGCAGGTCGATGGTCATTATCTCAAAACACAAGCACAGAGTCCAAATTAAAACAATTCCCCGTCATCCAAATTAAACAATTCCCCATCGTAAGTACACATTGATGGCCTAAGACACGAAACGAGCGGTTTGTGTGAGAAAACGAACAGTATTTATATCGTTTTTACCTCTTATACGCAGCCATGTCCGAGTGATCTGATCTGACGTGTACGCAGACTGGTGCATAGATACACACTAGATGTCGCCTTGTCTACGGCAGTTCATTGGAACGAATGTCTTTAAGGCGACATCTAGTGTATATATCTATGCACCAGTCTGCGTACACGTCAGATCAGATCACTCGGACATGGCTGTGTATAAGAGGTAAAAACGATATAAATACTGTTCGTTTTCTCACACAAACCGCTCGTTTCGTGTCTTTCGAAACTATCCCTTTAATGTCAATACATTGCTTTCCATCTTGCTTTATTGCAGAGTTGTAACTAAACCTTGACTTGGAGACTAGATAATCAGCCTTCTTTTAAAAGTATGTGCGCCTATAATGAGGAGTGCCATCACGCCCATAATGTACTGGTCCCCACAGATGTTTTGCTGGAAAGTGCGCGTTTCATTTCGTGCACGCGCATATAGACACGTTACCGCGCGACGTGGTTATCTTTTCCGAGCTGGAGTTAATAAACAAACACCTTTGTCGTTTATCAAACGTAATAAATAGTTGGGTATAGGGCTGATCGACTCTGGAAATACAATGCACGCACAAGCCCTGAAAAGTGAAGCCAAAACGTCTCGATCGCCCCCCGGTGACTGGTCTTAGTATAGGTCATAAGCCCCGCCTCCCCGTGTTATTCAACGGGACGTGAGAACAACTAAACAATTAAATTACACTTCAAATATCATTTTTCCAAAGGTGGTTTCTTTCATTTGCTGTCGTTTTTATCACGCTGATGTAAGTTCAAGTGTCTGTTTCAAAAATAAGTAGGTTTTTAGTTAGTTACGTGATGCGGTGGTGTAACGTCATGATTGACAGCTGTGATTGACAGGTTCTCTGAGCGAAGTAGTCACTGAAGCACCAACGGACATTTCTTTCGGGATCTTCGGAGGACTGAGGAGATTGTATTTACTTTATTTTAACAAGCCTCTTGTCGTACTGCAATCAATTTTTAAAAAAGTGTGCAGAATCCACTCTCCCTGAGTGCATTCTGCGAGAGTGAGGGCGGAGCGTTGATTTCGCGGCTTTACTTCCTGCTCACTACTGCGCAGGTCTGGTCCCGAGATCACTACTGCGCAGACTCAAGTTCCAATATGTCAGCGCCATATCGGCACACTGGCGGCTTCAGTTCTCATCAATGGAAGAGAGCGAAGGGGCGTCGTCCATCTTTTTTTACAATCTATGGGAAATACGCTGTCATTAGACAAGCATGGAGCCAGGGTCAGATCCACTTCCAAGAAGGGTGAATTTTCTTCGACCAAAAGAGCAAAAGTCTAGTCTTAAGTCATCAAACAGCTCAAAAATAAGGGAATTCAGGCAAAATGCATGTACCTAGCGCAACTAAAACTTAAACTCAGCACCGGGGAGAAAACCGTGCAACACTGATGGATACAACAACAATATTGAAGGAGCTGGAAACAAAGGTAGCATACACTGTAGAGAGAGAGAGAGAGAGAGAGAGAGAGAGAGAGAGAGAGAGAGAGAGATAATGGAAGAAAAGCTGAAAGAAAGGCCAGGGAGAAACTGGAGAGGAAGATACTCCGATTCAAGAAGTTTATTAGCACCTCAAAATAGAAAATCCAAAAGTTTTCCAAGACTGAGATAATCTCGAAAAGGTACCTATTTGTCAATAGAATGTACAAATATAAACATTATTATATTATCGTGAGTGTCTTCATATGTTATGTTGCCATAAGTTTATACAAGTTCTATGTTAAAAAGACCATACGGATGCTAGATTTGAACGGTCAATGAGTGAAATGCACTCAATTAGACCTCTTAGGTGCATGTATAATAATATACTAGGGGTCTAAATCGCAATGTGTTCAATGTTTTCCCTAGAGAGGATAGCTCACACCTCTCTGCCACAATAACAACAGGAATTAGACACAGAAATGCTGTGTCTAATGGGACAGATGGAAGCTTTCATGGTTATTGAGGGGTTTCATATATTTCACATACAGATATTTATAAAAACAAGGAGGAATGTATGCTATAATATTATACAGAGAGTAGTCATCTTTGAATTTCATTAGGTACAACTAGGGCTGTCAAAATGAACATGATCATATAAAATGTAACACAAGCCAAAGGATGATGAAAGAAAACGAATGCTGCGTTAATTGTGTTAAAAAATGTGAACGTGTTAAACTTGAAAAAATAATTGCATGCGTTAACGCATCATTTTTTTTTCCGCAATTAACATAGGATTATTTTTTTTCCATCATCCTTTTACATTATATGATCGCAATCTTATTAATTCAAATGCTTTTAAACAATTAAAGCACGATAAGACACAAAAGAGTGCAGTACAGTACTGGTGCACATCTGTGAATCTGTGTCGGTGACACACACACACACTCGTGCCCACAGAAAGCCGCTTCAGACAGTGCTTGAATTAACAAAAACACAAAATTATGCCAAAATGCCCATTTTGTTGAGTATCCTCGCAAGCACAGTCTTAAATGAGTTAAATGAAGTTTTAAATGAACGTAAATAGGTCTTAAAAGTGACAGCAGCCTAATAAACCTAATAAACCTGTCATCATGTATCTTACTATGCGGAGTAAGACAGATGTCAGTCACCGAGCACACAGCCAAAACAGCAGCCACCTTTAACAGTTCCTCCTGAACCAAAACAACAAGCTTATGCTGCTTTCACGCCATAACTACCGTAATTTGTAGGAGATGGAAACCCGTGACGTTATATTCAGAGCGCGACTCGAATTTAAGCGTTTCAATGGCAAAACTATCAACGGTGAAATTAATCTCCAGCTGTCAGGTGATACAGGTCAGTGCTCTTTAAATTGTTTATGTTCATTATTATTGCAATATTGTGTGCTTTGAGACATGAGGTAGTTTAACCCCATCTCTCGTGACGCTTTTGTTTGCTCCCTGGTCCATGCGTTTTGAAGGAAGTGTGGCTTTGGAGAGGCACTGAAGGGAGGGTGGGATCTTATGCTTTCAAAGCTAGCTCGCTATTGCCAGCCTCTCTGAAAATCGCTAACCCTACCTTTAAGGATAATCAAAGATCAAAAGACAAAGAGAAAAACACTTTTGTAGCTTTAATAAGGATTAATCTATATTTATTTTTTAAGTAATGCAGTGAAGACTGTAAAGTGTTTGATAACTTTATTACATTTCTGTATATACCCTACCTGTTAGACCTGAAAATCTTAAAGCACTGATTATAAGGTTACATGGGTCAAAAACAACAAAAACTATAATGTTTTTGTGCATTTCGACAGGGCAAGTAAAAATCTGAACCGGTCTGACTGGGCCAATAGAAAAATCGGGCCCTGATATATTGAAGGGCACAGATTAATGTGACATTTATTACAATGGATTTATGTGAAGATTGGTTCACTTAAGTTCAATTGAAATTAAAAGTTGTTATATTTCCTAAAGCCTAATAAATGTTAAAATTGATAGCTTTTAATTATACTGTAATGATGAATGGCTATAATAGCTAAAAATGAGAAGAAAATCTATTTCATAAAGATATCAGTAGCAGTATTGGTATCGGTGATGGCCTTCTTTCATAAAAGGATGCCGTTAAACAAATATTTAAAATATATGCTACTGTCTATGTTGTTTCTACATTAATTTGGAGATTAAATGTGAAATTATTACAATATAAAAATATATTACAGTATAAGTATATATTCATAGGGTTTAGAATAAAGAAACAAAGAAATTCAGAACAACAAGAATATGAGAATGAAATAAAGACGTTAGAGAGGGAACACAATTTTTGTATTTATTTAAGAGGAATTATGTGAGGGGTTTCATAAGGAATTTATATTCAGTTATGGAGTGAATTTGACTGGAAAGTAAAATTTTGATATTTTAATACACCTCATGTGATTTTGCGATCCAATAATGTGTTTGGGGAGCATTGGCCAAAAAATTTACAATGAGGAAAAGAGATATGTACTACAGATTGTCAGTGTTGGGTTTCTGTTGTGTTTCTGTTTAGTTTGTTTTTTCATTGGACTTGTCTTTCCATCATTATCAGTTCAGTTAATTCACCTGTGTCTAGTTAATTATCTGTTCCACCTGTGTTTCTGTAATCAGTGTTCATCAGTGTCTGTATTTAGTTCCCTCAGTTCAGTTAGTCCTTGTCTGTTCTCGTCTATGGTTAGTCCTAGTCCTAGTCCTAGTCCTAGTCCTAGTCCTAGTCCTAGTCCTAGTCCTAGTCCTAGTCCTAGTCCTAGTCCTAGTCCTAGTCCTAGTCCTAGTCCTAGTCCTAGTCCTAGTCCTAGTCCTGGTCACGGTCACGGTCACGGTCGGTGTATGTAAACCTTCTGCCTATCTGAGTGAGTTAGTAAAACGTATGTATTGGAGCCATTGGCTATACAATATCTGTGTCTACACCACACCCTGACACAGATATTGTTACTGATAGCTTAAAGAAAAAAAAATATTACAGTGTATATCAGTGGTTCTCAACTCCAGTATTTACTCCCTTATTTAACACACCTGAACCAGATCATCAGCTCGTCAGGAGAGACTCCATGAACTGATTTGAGTGTGTCAGATAAGAGAGACATACAAAATGTGCAGAGCAGCGGGTCCCGAGGACTGGAGTTGAGAACCACTGGTGTATATTATATACAGTATACAGTGTATTGGAAGGAAGAAGATCTTTCCTGTTTTGTTTAATGGACTCAATTGAAACAAGTTAATATGATGGAAAAAATGACTGCATGCCTACAAATGAAGATGGATGTTTTTCTGCAAAGATGGGAAAGTATTACAATATATTTAGATAGGCTACTGTATGTAACTAAGATGGATTATAAAGAGTATGATGACAAACTGTAACAGTAATATAATCTGTTATTTGTTGTAAAAATGCTATCAGGATGATTGATCGGCAGACAAATGCTGTCAGGTGCCTAAAGATTCTTTGAATTACTATTCAGATCACCATATACAAATGCACAATATGTCATCATTGTTCACTGATCGGAATGCTGTGAAGGTTACTGCAGAGGCTTCACTTTCCCATGCAGATGGATTTTCCAGTGCTGTGCTCAGGACTCAGTAAACGGGCTGTCTGAACTCTGTTCTGGTCTGATACTCTCACAGAGGGCACATCGACAAGGAGATGCCATTACTGCTCATTTCGCCTTAAGCCATTCCCATAAACCTCCACTGATCACGGCTCTTAGTTGCACTTTGAGAGGAGTTCAGAAATGCCTGCCAAAACAATACAAAAGTCCTCTTTGACTCGCTGGCTTTTCTTATTTCTCTGTTTCTCTCTATTTAGCTCTATTGGTTTTATTAGAGTTTTTTTGTTTTGTTTTTGTCTTTTTGTTGCACCATTGCCATTTTCTTTCTTTCTCTCTTTTCTTCAACTCCCACACCACTGGGATAAACGTCTTACTGTCAAAATAGAACCAATTATTGCCTAAATGCCTGATATCTTTGCATTTACTGAATGAGCACTGTGCCGCTGTTCGTCCGACTGTTTGTACTGTACTGTATTTTATTTTATTTTTCTAAACTGTTTTAATTATCCTTATTTCTTTTAATTATTTTAATTTCTCCTATGTCAGCAGGGCATTTAGCCCGAAACTGTAAATGCCCACTCAGAAGGTAAAAGAAAGTGATAATGTGAAAGTGACGTGTATTAATGTGGGTTTGAAAGTAGAACAGTGTTTAAATGACAATATTAAAGTTTTCGTCTGAGAAAGAATGTGAACGCAGTGCTAAAGAAAGTGAAAAGAACGTGTGAGTAAATGAGGGAGAAAAGAAAGTTAAAGGAAAGTTGATAGATGGAAGTCGTAAGAAGATTGAAGGTTAAAAGAAGGAAAGATTTAAGTCTTAAGGGAATCCTTTGAAGGAAAGATCTATAATAATATAATTTTTATTTTTAAAAGTACTGTATTTTATTTAATTTTTCTAAACTGTTTTAATTATTCTTATTTCTTTTTATTATTTTAATTTCTTCTATGTAAAGCACTTTGAATTGCCATTGTGTATGAAATGTGCTATATAAATAAACTTGCCTTGCCTTGCCTTGCCTAAAGATCAAGAGTGCAATTTAGAGAATGGATGGAAAAACTGAAAAGATACAAAATTCTCCAGAGACACTGCAAATTCTAGCTTCTGGCCAAACGGCCATACGCAGTCTACTTACGCCTAATGCACAATTTGTGATGTCGGAAGTACGTAGTGCGTCATGGCGTAGTGTAAATATCAGCAGTATGTCGCATTACTCGCATAAGTTGCACTTAAGTCAAATCCTTATGTTCGTTTGGCCGGAAGCTAGTTATTTTACTTTATAAAGTTTTAAATATGAATATGTTTCTTACACAAACTCATTGTTTTGCTTCAGAAGGCCTTTATTAAGCCCCCAAAGCCATGTGGAGTTCGATTATGACGGATAGATGCACTTTTTTGAGCTTCAATCTGTTAGTTACAATCCACTGCCATTATAAAGCTTGGAAGAGCCAATTACTTTTTTAATATAACTCATATTGTATTTGTCTGAAAGAAGAAAGTCATATACACCTAGGATGGCTTGAGGGTGAGTAAATCATGGGCTAATTTTCATTGTAAAGTGAACTACTCCTTTAAGTTAAAAACTACAAATATTTCTGGAAAGCTCTTCACACACACACATACCCAAAGAGCTGGCAAAATGTAAGATGCTACAGTATCGGTAGGAATCAAGGGTGGCACAGGTTTTTAAAAGTGAACTAGCGAATCAGGTTTCTAAAAAAAACTGTTTCCGTGGAAGATGTAGTTGCTGCTCATGCCGTAAGTAGAAAGTAAACAAGATATCCTCAATTGTTGAACAGCAGTATATAAATGTAGGAACATAGATTTCAGATCTCTAAATATCATGTAAAATCATTAAGAACTAAATGTTGTTGGCAAATAGCCATTTCCAATCAGACAGAAATGGGTCTTCATCAAGTATGCTACTTACCGCCTCAGAAAACCGATTTCTTCATTAGGCAATTCCAATCCTAGGACGTTTCTGTAATCTCAATAAAATTATCTTGAAAATGGTAATCACAAATGACTATGATTAGCCTCACCGCCTATGTGCTACTTTATCTGGTAATCTAGACAATAATTTTCACCTGAATAATCATAATGAGAAACTTTAATAGCCACTGAATTAAAAATTCATAACGAAAAGGAGAAATAACTTGATCAATGGAGACAATGTCCAGACCATTAATCCCTTCCAGCTACAGACTCTTTTACGATAATTGGCACTCAAATGCCAATACACTTATAAAACACAAACAAATTGTGGTTGATTATTATACAGTACATGTTTTCATATGGCCTCTTCCTGTCAAAGTGTGTGGTTATTAGCCAATGTATATGACACTAACACACACTATACGCATTAAAATTGCTAAAAAAAACAAAGAAAGGTAAATTATTGCCTATGCCATTCATATAATGATTAGCATCCATTTAAAAACACCCATTTTATAATAAATTAATTCCCAATTCAATCAAAAAATAAGTATGTTAAGAAATTACTAATGTTATGCCTTAAACAATTTTGATCTGTAAGGAGGATTTTTTTTTTTTTTTTTTACCTACACTACCATTTAAAAGTTTGGGATGAATAAGAATTTTTTTTAAATAAAATTATATTTTTATTCAGCAAATATGTATTAAATTGATCAAAAGTGACAGTTAAGACTTAACATTGTAAAAAAATTTAATAATCTATTTTAAATAAATGTTGTTCTTTTGAACTTTCTTTTCATCAAAAAATGAATGTTAATAAGATGCAAAACTGTATTCAGTATTGATAACTAATGTTTCTTGAAGACCATATCCACATATTAGAATGATTTCTGAAGGATCATGTGACACTGAAGACTGGAGATGATGCTGAAAATTCAGCTTTACCATCACTGAAATAAACGACATTTTAAAATATATTAAAATAGAAAACAGTTATTTAAAAGTGTAATATTTCACAATAATACTGTTTTAAATATTTTTGATCAATTCAATTTAAATATCAATAAAATAAATAAAATAAAAAATAAAATAAAAATAAACACACCCGAAACTTTTGAACAGTAGTGTAGATGTATTCAAACGTGCCGGGTCATATCAGGTTTGACGTCAATGATAAACTCTATTAGTTCCTTCTTTAGAGAAAAAAAGTCATACATATGACAGAACTCCTTTTTGTCTGAATTATTCCTTTAATAATGGTACCAACTGTGTCAACTCTCTTTAGATGTGTTCTGCATTATAAATTCCTCTATAGGGAGTTATACACACTACTCTGTCCACCTAACTCACATTTTAATGTATTTCCTTTCAAATAAAAAATGCAATAACATCCAACGCCCATCATCTGCCACCACTAATGCAACTGTCCATCTGCCTGTACAACTCAATTAGACATTCAATCTAAAATACAGCATCAAAAATGATTTAACATTCATTCCAAGCTACTTTCTAGCTCCATTTTTTACAGTTAAAGTGTCATTTTTTGCACCACCAGCAGCACTGAATAGAATTGCAAAAATCGTTTTGAAATAAGTTTTCTGAACACTTCTCCCATCTGCCATTGGTCATCCAAACAGATAGTCCTGCCCAAAACATGTTTCAGGGCATCACAACTAGACTTCCACTGTTGTCTCTAAACTTGTATATGAGAAAATATTTCTACATAAAAAATAAAAAAAAATAAAAATACTTCACATTTAAACTGATAATGTAATACCATCTTCTTTTGCTTAAGGTTGACTTAAAAAATTATTTCATTTTTGCATCAAATCTTTGCTTTTGAAATCTATCCTTCACACAAAACAGATTTAATTCCAATACAGCATAAACCAAATAAATGTTGGTCTCATTGTTATACAATGTTATACATATATGTAATACATACATTTTTGCACATTTGGATAGATGAAATGTTCAATATGGACGTATTGACAGCATTTAAAATGAAACCTTATTACGTATTTACACATATAGAAACGTAAAATATTTACAAATTTTGTATCAAAGATAATATGATACAAAAGTATAATTGCCCTTTTACCATTTTATAGATAAATTGTAGATCCCTTAAAGGGATGGTTCGGAGTAAAATCAACCTAGGGTCCTTTGCACCATGACTTCGAGCCAAACACCTAACTAAATGTACGTGTGGTAGAACCACACTTTAAGTAAAAATGCATACAAATACTCATGAGATCATGTTGCAGGAAAATACTAATGTGCTTCTGCATTTCATTTTCAAGAGCTGTTTTATATCATGATCTCCTAATCTCTGAAAGGTCTGATTGACAAATCATCAGCACAAAAAAAAAAACCTCCTTCCTGTCAGGATATGTGCAACTGTGCTGTCAGAAAGGTGTGAGATGAGTCTCGGAGCTCAGGCACAGGGTGATAGGGTTCATCTCACTGGTGGTCCGAAAGCGAGTTGAAAAAAGGTGGAGTGAGAAAGGTATATTTCAACCAACATCTCCCACTGCAGGTTATAAGGATTCAATCAGAACCCATGGCGGGAACTAGCCTGTTGTTTTGCCAGCCGTTATTTGTTTTTGTACAAACTTCAGAGTTGGGGTTTATTCTATCAGCAGTCAATCTAATACAACCGCAAGATTGAAAACTATATTAGACTCTCTGCGCAAAAGGATTTCCCCCAATTCTCCAAAATACAGTAAAGTATAAATCGAATTGACAACTTTAAAAATGGTCCTGTATTCCAGCCTGATAAATTAGATGTTATCACCCGATGTGCAATTTTTTTCCTTGTCATGTCTATCTTGAGGACCTATACGATATAGATGCTACATTGTAATACATACAGGCTAAAGCGTCTAAGAAAGGCCATGGATGTTGGTCTGTGATGGATCAATACGAGGCAAACTCAGTCCTTAGAGAGGTAGAATTGAATTGTATCTCACACACTAGCAATATCAGGGGGAGGTGGTCTTTCAGTATGGAGGATTGGAGCAATTTCACCTACGGTGGAGAACTGACAAAGAAATAATGAGACATAGAATACAATCTTTTATCTATCACCACACATAAAGCGCTGGTGGAATGTTTCTGCAACTTTCAAACGGCATTGCTGTAGAAAGTTGCAAGCTATCTTAAAGGCACAGTAGGACAGAGAAGATAAGTAAGTACAACTACGAATATAAAGAAGCTTTAAAAGAATAGTTCACTTAAAAAATTTAAATTCTGTCATCATTTACTCACCCTCAAGTTGTTTCAAACCTGTATGAATTTCTTCTGCTGAACACAAAGGAAGATATTTTGAAGAAAGTCGGTAACCAGACAGTTGATGGACCCCATTGACTTCCATAGCAGGCAAACTGTTTGGTTACCGACATTCTTCAAAATATCTTCTTTTGTGTTCAGCAGAAGAAAGAAACTCATACAGGTTTGAAACAACTTGAGGGTAAGTAAATGATTACAGAATTTTCATTTTTAAGTGAACTATTCCTTTAAACGCAGCTCAGTATTTATTAGTCCAATTCAGCTGTTACATAATCGTTGAGTTATTTTTGCACTGATGACAGGCTTATCATTTGCTAATGTTTTCTTTTAGTCTGTTTCCATCAAGTTCCAAATGAAAATATCAAATGAGATTTAATACCTTTAGTTTGTCAAGTATTTAATTCCCTGGACAATGTGAAACATAGCCAATATCACATGGTTATTAAAATACAAACCATATTTATAATCCAGTAATATTGTTGGCTGTTGCTGAGGAACAGGCTGGGTAAACATGGACACTATTGAATAGATAAACAGCACGATGCCAGCCAACTCTAATAAAAGAGCCTGCGTGTGTCAGCGACTGTGTGTGGTCATTTCTCATAATCAAATGATTTAAACTCTGTTATGACATTCCGTCTGTGTCTGAAGCCGAAGGCACCTGCCAATCCCAGTCAGTCAATGATTTAACAGACAGTTTTGTTGTAAGAAGGTACCTTCTAAAAAAAAAAGTTATTTTAAACACTTTCAGGGCATCATGTCTCACGATCTAGGACAAATTTAAGTGACGTTTGGAGACAACCACAAATATTTCTCAGTGAATGGATTTGCATATACACAATCACAGCAAATATAAAAAAAAGTGTTAAAATGTTAATTTCAGGTAAGCGTAGGTTAATTTTGTGTAAATTAATTTGCCTCTGTCATGACACTTTTTTTTGTTTTCAGTCTTGGACAAGAATCAGCATATATCACTGTATAAAGGTTAAATATATGCAAATATGTATGTATCATTTTTTATAAATATCAAAATCATGACTAATTGTATTCTATTGTATATTGTATACAGTAATATTGTATTCAATTATCATATCAATAACATTATGTTTTCAGTCGCATTTATTAAACACCGTTTACTCATCTACAGTATTTAATACAAAATTATTGCATTTCTCTCTGTTCTATGTGACTTTGGCTGCAAACCTGTTTCGAAGGATCACATAATGTCAATTTAAAACCTTAAAACAAATAGCATTTGTTTAATCGTTTAAACATTATTTATCATGTGATATTTAGTTTGTTTGCCGTGGGACACATAAAGTGTTTTCTCAGTATAGTCCTATGCGGTGGCTGACAATAGAACTATAAAATGTACCAAAAACGCATAAATTGTAGTCTTGTTAAATTGCTAACATTATGTAATCTTTCAAAATACGTGCAGAAGTAGTCACAAAACAGAGCGAAATGTTATCATTGTAAATGTATAAGTAATTAATTTATGTTTTAGTGCTGTCAATACATCACTAATGTACATTTCAGTGTGTATGAAAACGCAACTAAATGTACAATTTACAATTTAAACATAAATTCACAATCAATTACTATTTCAATTACTAATACAAAACTAATACATACGCCAGAGAGGACTGCAACACATCGCCATTTGAACTGCTTTTAGTACAGCTTTTGACATTTTTTTCAATAAATAAATATTTGTGATTACACTTTTTTTATTTTTTATTTTTTTATTTTTTTAAATGGTTTAAAAAATTTTTTTAAACTGCCAAGCACTGCCATTGACATACAGTATAGGGTATATAGGGTATATTTCTTCAGGCATCATACATGTACTTGTTCTTGTCCAAACAATCAAACCAATTGGAATGTTGTTTCCACAACAACAAAAAAGCACCTACACAGAGAAGACAGCAATTATTATATGAATTAATGTCTGCTATAGTTTGAAAATAAATAAATAAAAAGCGACATATTGCGGCATTTATTTCACTTTCAATTCAAGGCATCATGGGTGATGGCACTACATAACATAGGCATAAAAGAAATTAACCTTGCGTTCCAGCTCGAATTC
Source organism: Leuciscus leuciscus (assembly GCF_965113295.1). NCBI lineage: Eukaryota > Metazoa > Chordata > Actinopteri > Cypriniformes > Leuciscidae > Leuciscus > Leuciscus leuciscus. The sequence goes on from NC_138734.1 coordinate 30,475,288, forward strand.
CCCTGCGTATTTTTTAAATGGAAATGGACTGGCACTGAGAAATAGTGAAGCTGGTATAGCTTCATCTGAGCATTGCACTCCGTCTGACTCAATGAGCGCTAATTAAACTTACGACAATGAAAATTAGCTGTCAGTTTATCGTTTTGTCATTTATTATCATTCTCTTCTTCCACCATGAATGTATTACTTAAACAGACAAAGGCTACAGGGTGTTTAAATAGATTCAGTTGTTTTGCCGGTGCAAATGAACAAGTCTGCTTAAATTGTGCCTAAATGAGCATGACCACGCAAGCATATCAAACTTTATCACTACTCCCAAGACAATGAAAACCATTGCAGGAAACCAATTCAGGGCTAAATTAATATCCTCAGAGGGTAGCGCACACGCTTTTGTATCCCTTTGTGCGCTGTCTCTCTCCCACACAAACTCAAACTTCACCATTTCTAGCTCCAGCATCACCGATCTGCACCACAATCATGCACGTCTCTGCATCATGACATCCACAAATAAACACAAACTTACGAATCTTTAGCCTAATCAGGCATCCCCTCCTGCATCATTAATTACTCAGCTGTATAAATAAATGCTGAGTGAATGAGTATTTCCGCCTGTCTTTGTGTCCAGGGCCTCTCCACCATTTTTCTAGACGGTAATTCATTGTCTCCCCTGCCGAAACGTAGTCAATCAATAGCCAATTAAGCAGAGTCTGCCGTTTTCCCTAGAGCAACTGTCCATGAGACAAAGTGCTTGAGGTAAATTTAAATGCAAATGGTGTATAAGGCTGCTTTCACAATTGGTTTGATTGTTTGGTCTGAACCCCCTCCATTTGCAAGTCTCTGTTCACATTGTACTGTTTGGGTCTAAAACAACATCAACCTATGAGAGTATGACCATGAGTACTAGCACAGTAGTTGTTTAAAGGGTTAATTCACCCAAAAATGAAAATAATGTCAATAATCACTCACCCTCATGTTGTTCCAACCCCGTAAGGCTTTCGTTCATCTTCGGGAACACAAATTCGATCCCATAGAAGCCTATGGAGGAGTGATCCAGCTCTCAGATTTCATCAAAAATATCTTAATCTGTGTTCCGAAGATGAACGAAAGCCTTACGGGGTTGGAACAACATGAGGGTGAGTGATTACTGACAGAATTTTCATTTTTGGGTGAACTATCCCTTTAACACTGAGCTAAATAATGAATGACTAATGGAGGAGAAGATGGCAGTTTGACTGTTATTGACATGTGTCTTTAATTTGGAATATTTCTTGAATTTTCTTGAACTTTTGCCATACCTTTAACTATGTCTAAAAATGTCTAGAAAATGAATAGATTTAACCGTTTTACCCTACCAATACTAAACCATGAAAATCCATCAATAAAATAAAAAAATGTGTCCGTTAAAAAAGCCTGACAATTTAAATAAATAGTGAAATAAAGCATTCAATATGTATTGTATGAAAAACCAACACTGTCAGTGAAGAGCTAGAGATTAAATATTATATAAGCGAAAAAAGAAAGTTTTAATATTTGGAAAAAATGTTTCATGCCAACATTAAAGGAAGAGTTCACTTTAAAATGAAAAATGTGTCATCATTTGCTCACCCTCAAGTTGTTTCAAAACATGTATGAATTTCTTCCTTGTGCTGAACACAAAAGAAGTTATTTTGGATGAATATGTGTAACCAAACAGTTGATGGGCCCCATTGACATACATCAGATTTTATTTCCTACTATGGAAGTCAATGGGATCCATTAACTTTGTGTTCAGCAGAAGAAAGAAATTCATACAGGTTTGAAACAACTTGAGGGTGAATAAATGATGACAGCATTTTCATTTTGAAGTGAACTATTCCTTTAAACAAGCTGTGGTCTGAATCAAATGCTCAAGTGTGAAAGGACCCTAAAAAGGATACCACTGCCTCTAGAAGGCCTTGTTTGGTTCTATCCTCTCTGGGTTTGAGTTACGAGTGACCTCCCTGTACTGCGGCCGGAGCTGTGCCGCATGCCTGTGGTCAGGGCAGAACGGGCAGCACAACGCAGAGATGGTGATATTTAAGTGACCTCCACCGTCAATATGCTGATCCACCAGCTGAATACACATGAAAATAGAGTATATATAAATGAGCCCAAACTCATGCATATCACACCACTATACCACATCCTGATACAAAAGCCTAATGTAAAATGAATCCTTAAGTGGTCAAAGCACGCACAGGAAATGCACTGCACTTAGTCATTTAGCCAACACTTACAATCTACCTACAGAACTTATTACAGGGACAATCCCCCTGGTGCAAACCTGAGGTTAAGCGCCTTGCTCAAGGGCACAGTAGTGACGGTTTATGACTTGCTACTTCTAGAGATCAAGCTACACTTATAACTACTCTTAAAAATAAAGGCATAAATTGGCATCTATGGTTCCATGAAGAACCTTTAACATCCATGGAACCTTTCCATTTTACAAAAGGTTATTTATAGAGGAAAAAGGTTAATTAGATTATTAAAATGTTCTACACACTAAAAAAAATTGTTATTTTAAGAACTGTTCACTGAAAGGTTCTTCTGGGAATCATGCTGTGAAAAACTCCTTTTGGAACCTTTATTTTTAAAAACTTATTCTACACTGTAATGGTTGCACTTTAGTTTACAGTACGCAATACAAGTAGTGGGCAATACAAGGTAACTACATTGGTTCAGGTTAGGTTTGGGGGTATGTTCAGAGTTAGTACCTAGTTATTACCCAGTTATTATTAAATATCACTACATTGAGTAGCCTAAATAATATATACATGTGGAACAGGACAGTAAAACAAAATGCTACAGTACTGATACTATGTATATTAAAGGTATATCAGAGTATTACTAGAAATGGGCAGGACAGTCAATTTGTCCAACATCCTGCATTTCTTTTATCTGTTTCTAGCTTTAATATTTTGTAGCAGCAGTGAATTAAATGAGATGAATGAAGGCGCAACTTCTCAAAGAGAGGGTTTTTAGCATGCTGAGCTTTAGAGTCCAGCATTCTCAGCATGGTAAAACCCTCTCTGAGAAGATGCATCTCCAAATTCATTCTCTTTAAAGCACCGCAGCTACAGCCTTCGAAGCAGCAATTATACTGCAAAATTCACTATATTCAATAATAAACTTAAATCACATGCAGGCTACAACAAAAACATTCAACGGTTTATCAAGTACCAACTCAATTCAGAATCCTATGGTGTCTGACTTGACACTCAGCTGCCTTCAAACCGTATTAAATACTCTGTGAGAAGCACCCACGTTAATGCAGCGACAGTACATATGAACCAAAGATCAAATGCACTTCTTGGTCAAAACGCCTGTCATGTCAAGATGTTAATGTGAACTCCAGTGGTACTGGTGGATTTCCGCGGGAAATTCCGGCATGTCTTTGCGTCATTACGTCACATCTGTCCACATAAAGAAGGAGTCCCGGCTAGTAGGCTATATTGAGTGTGAGGATGTTCGAGGTGGAGATTTATAACCTTTTCTCACAGCACTTGAAATAATTAAACTTATAGCAGATCCAGAATGTTTCAAACGACAATCACCAGTGACAACTGGAGATTCACCAGTTGTAAAACCCAAAAGACTTCAGACTTAGGAGTTTCTAGAGAAAAAAAGCGACTGCAACCGGGCCCATGCGAAAACAAGGATAAACATCGGCAGGGATTTTGAAAGATGGCGTGAACTCCGTGTTTTAAAGGGGTTCAAAACGGACGCAGAGACTGCTTTTATTTTGCTAGACAGGTAAGACATTTCAATAGTTTAATTACGTAACAGTAGCGCACTTGTTCGCTTAATTTACACAGTTACGGAGTTTCCTTTGTTGTACCTTTCTCGTTTTACTATTATGGTAAATATGAATTATTTTGTGCTAGCTATAAGAGGGAGCAATTCACCTCTACTCCCAAGAAAATCAAACCCGCCTCCTCCATTGTCAAGTATTGGATCTGAATCAGATCGGTAAAGTGAAAACGTTCCTGTCGTAAGATGTTTATATTATGTTATATTATAACACGTTTATGCATAACAGGGATTCCGTTCATACACCGTTTATTTCATAGCACTATGATTGTTATTTGTTTGTACAAAATAACTGCTCTTCTATGATTTGCACGGTTTGACATGATATGATAAGCGATCATTAGATTTAATCAGCGTGATTTACTGCAATGCTTTTTTTCCCCTTAGTTGGTCAGAACAAAAGTGGATGTTACTTACTTGTTCACAATGGTCATTTTCCGTTGAAAATTCTAATATTGGTCATACTTCCAAAAAGTAGAATCTGTGATTCTGAATGCCCGTATCCACACCGGCGCGGTGATTTGATTAATCCGGTTTCATGCCGATGTACAACCCACGTAAAGTTGATAATTCCGCAAATAACTGCAATTGCAGATTTCGAACAGAGATGGCGACAAAGAGGAAAAGCTACGGACTGCAGCTTTAATATACTTAGAAGACCCTCAGCTGCTGGGAAACCCTAGGTCCGTCCATTCATGTGGACGTAAACTTCACACGTGTCACCTAAACATTTTTGCAGACCAGGTACACCCCTTCATGACAATGCGTTCCCTAGTGGAAGTATCCTTTCAGCAGGATACACCTGCACATATTGTTCAGGAATGGTTTTGAGAGTCCAAGGTGTTGCCCTAGCTTCCAAATTCCCTTGATCTCAATTTAATTGAGCGTTTGTGCATGTTTGGGATATGCTGCACCAGCAACAAGTTCGATCCACAGCAGCTCCACCTTGCAACTTACAGGACTTGTAGGATCTGCTGCTAATGTCTTGGTTCGAGATACCATCAGGGGTCTTGTAGAGTCAATATAGGGTCGGCCATTTCTACGATTATCATATTCATACCATATGGCCCAAGAGCTTAGCATGCACACACAAACACATGAATGTATCCCTAGCCATGCTGACGCCGGCCGGTTCAGCACCCCTTTGATCCGCTGCTGCAGGTTATCTGGCCTCATACTAATTTTAGCTGGCCTGTTTGGCTACACTAGCCTTGATGTGTCAGCCTTCGGGCAGTTAAGAGAACAACTAGAGCACCTTTACACACAGCCAAACTTGTTTTGAATTTAAGGAGCTCCAGAGAGCGAGAGGTCCTGTCAGATCACATGCACTATTTTTACAAAGCACACCGCTAACAGCAGCACTACGAGCGACGCAGCCATGTCGTCAAATATCAGAGCATGAGCCTTGTAATGAGGCCCAATCGAAATATGCAGAACTATCTATAGAGGGTGAGGATATTCATAGAGCTCAGGGAAGCAGCAAGAGATGATTTAAGATACATCTGAGAATCTCTATAAATCATGTCAGCATTATGTGGTAGTATGGGAAGACATAATTTTATAGATTTCAACGCTAATCAGAGAATAATGTGATTTATGATGCTTTGGGGCCGGTCTGCTATATCTCTTGGATCTGAATGGATGTTTCTAATTTAGAGGAAACTCTTAAGGCGTGCCATAAACTATCAATATTTTAATGTCATCCCCGCATTTTTAAATTCCTCACTGGAGCAAATCAGTTCGATCACTGGCATCTTGATAATGTCCATAGGCAAAACATGAACAAAAGCTGAACATAATGATATCATAAAGTGTGCTAAAATTATGGTAAAATAAATGCCAGGGTCCAGGTTGTAGGTCCAACTAATACACATTCTAGAGCAAATAGTCCAGAAAATGCATTATCAATAAAATGTTTTAAAATGAAAAAGTAGCACTTTTTTATACAGCTAGCATTTTGAGTATATTGATTTTGACCATTATTTGTTTCTACAGGTGGTTGGTCTCTTATTTTACTCTTTCTTAATCATAACAGGGTATAATCATTACTAAATGAAGACACACGCTTTAGGAAATGGTAGTCTTACCTGTCCGCTTTACAATAATTCAAGGATATCTGTTATCTCTCCAAAAAAGGAGGCAATTCACAGAAAGCAGGCTCCTGAAAAACACACACACAACACATTTATAGCTACGAATTATGAAAGTACAATACAAGATATGAAAAGAGTGGTTTAAAAAAACCTTTTCTAGATTGTTTACCGAATGAAAGATATCAATCCAAATGTAATATTTAACACGCTTTTAAAAAAACAGTCCCTGGATAGTGTGCATTATTCATTGGTGTATGTTACTCTAAAGATAACTCGATTCAATATCTTCTTTTCAACTGACATAATGCCATTTGCAGAATGAAAATAATATTATCCAACAACCAATATCATAACATTACAGTCCAATAAAATTCAGATTTTTTTTTCTTTAATTAACTTACTTTGTTTAAATTGTTTGTTTATAACCTCATATTAAAATACTATATGAAATGTTTATAGTTTTATTTCACTTGATTTAAACATCCATTTTTATTTAAAATAAAAATATTAAAAAAATATGCTTAAAATTTTGAAAAACTAGCAATATCCTAAACGTTTTCTTATTTATATCAGTATATCTGAAGTACTTGCATATGTGCATGGCCTTCACGACATTCAATATGTACTAGATGGATCGGAATATATATATATATATATATATATATATATATATATATATATATATATATATATATATATATATATATATATATATATATACATACATATACATACATATACATACATATACATATACATACATATACATACATATACATACATATACATACATATACATACATATACATACATATACATACATATACATACATATACACACACACATTTAAAAAAAATAAATTTGTATTTTTAATATACAAAATTGAATTATAATTGTGTGGTTTTTTTTAGAGACAGGCAAGTATGCCTGAATTCAGGAGCAAACAATCATACTCTCACAAACATTCAGTCGAGGATTCATTTGCAGGCTATGCGATACAGTGAGTGCAATAAAGCAGCTGTGGCAGTGTTGAGTGAATGATAGTTCTCTATAAAGCAGCTAAGATGAGGCAGATTTAAAGCTCCAATCTCACACATGCATGCACGCACAGCTTGGGCCACCCCTCTCCTATTGGAGCATGAGTTACAACAGCGCCACCTCCGCCTTCCATTTCCCTCCTAGATGAGAAATGGTATGCCGGCTTTCCCTCCCTCACTTACAATGAATCCATCCATGAGAGCCACAAATGCAGTCGTGGGACTGCTAAAGACGATCCAAATGTTTCCCAATCATTCTGACTCTCCATGCACTAGATCGACATCCATATTAGAGGAGGGTGCCAGAAGATTCCTCGAAATTGGTCTTTCATTTGCACATCCAAAGCTCCATCCTCCTACACTGAATGTCTTTGGACATTGTATCTTGTTATAAAGCTGCAAATCCCTTGCTTTTAAAGTCATAGTAGTGTTCATCTTCTGAGGAGAATCTGACGTGAACAAGGTGGCAAAAGTGTAACCACCAGCCTCTTTTTCAATTGCATAGAGAAAGAAAGGACTGTTTCATTTAACATGAAAAAAAGTCCTTGTACGCTTAGGTTGAGTGAGATTTCCTCAATTAGATCCAAGAGAACAACATGCAATCAGTAAAACTGGTTTTCAAGTTACTTATAAAAAAAAAAGTAATGGTTAAAACATCAAAGCAAAATTAAGTAAATATAATTCATAAAGCTGCAATTAGCCTAAATGAAATTCACCTTGTTGTACCATCCTACGTAATACTCAAGAGTTGCTATGTAAACCCGACTCAATCCAACACTGATCCAAGAGCAATAAACAGGAGTGCACTCTGAGACATCATTACTCAGTTCCGATGTTATTCTAACCGTCTGCGACACTCCGGAAGTGGACTTCTGTCTCCCACCGGTCCAAAGACAACTGGACATCTTAAAAAAAAAAAATACACAGCACATGCTCATTACGCCTAACAGAAGACCTGCGTGGGGGTAGAAAGGCCTGATTCTCTGTTAACTCACACCACTTATCACTGAGATGAGCTTCAGTGCTGCAAGATTACAGCCTCAAGGGTAAATATGAAACAGCGACCGATGTGACCTTTTCACAATGAACTGAGATCTATTATTTTACAAAAAAAAGGAAAGGTATGGGCTTTGATTCGTGAGCCTATCTGAGGCAGTGCTGAAGAGGAAATGCAGTGCATGCTGGGTCTTAGCGGCGGTTGAGGGGCTTAGAGTACTACAGCAGTTGTCCTTGTCACAGAGGCTGTGCGTCAAGGTACATGGGTACAGAAGGGCGCTCCAGGACACCTATAAAGAGAGCGTGCATCTGCCTCAAACAAATCCGATACAGGTGGAAACTGCAGTGGAGTGCGGACATGAGCCGGAACAGGACCGACTTAGCACATCTGTAAGTGATATGCACTGCGCTCTATTGATGTGAATGAGTAAGACTCATTGATTATGCTGTGAAAGCTCCTTGAGAAAGGGAATCCATGCAAACATTGTTGCTCTTGATGGAACTTGCGGGGGTCAAGTCTGCACGCATGCAAACAACCGATCGTGAACATACTGTACACTTTTCTGGCGCTAAACGCAGTTTCAACAGCTGTCGGCATCAGTCTGTCCATTTGCAGCATAGACACACACACAAGCAGTCAACAAGCTGATGCGCTCATGTGTGAATGCTCTCATCCATCAGTGCCATACCACTATCTAATACCACTATTTCTGAGGTAGTTTCTCCTAGTAATCCTGCTCCATAGGGAAGGACACTACACCTAAATCCCAAACAGCTGCAGTTGTTCTCCCCAGTCAGGATGCTTTCTCCTTCTTGTTCTTTATGCAGGAAGAGAATGAAGGACAGGGCCCCAGAGAATGATGACATGCTCGATGAATGTTTGATAGGGAATTTGATTGTAACTTAAAGATCTTTAGGTCTGAAAGTTGTAACAAAGAAAAAAAGAGGCAAGAGTTTTTTAAATGAACAGTCTAGAAAGAAGAACAAAATCAGATTAGTCCGTAAAAGCCAAACTTCTATCCAGTAACAGTAGTAGAAATATCCAAAGAGGTCGAAAATACTTAGAGGGCTATTGGTACAGTAAGTAAAACATCTTTAATTAACATCTCTGCACATTGGCATAAAACTGGTAAACTCTGCCACAGTGACAGAAAAATCCAGTAGCTTTGTTGGTGTAAACTCTACTTTAGACTACATTTTACATGTTTTTGCGATCTATGCAGTGAAGGAGATTTAATGCAGGCCGGCTACTGTAGCATTGGACACGGGCCAGACATTCTGAAGTGCTGAGCGATGGAAGACATGCTTAGATCCAGCCATTTGGTCGCGTTGGGTGATTCAAAATAAGAATTACTGTACTTCCTCTCTTCCATGCCTTTACAATATGTTGATCATGTGCAGCAGCTCCAAAAGTTAAGAAGTAAAGAACTTCGGCCAATCTTAACTCTTTCCCAGCCAGCATTTATTTTTATTTTTTTATAAGTTGCCAGCCATCACCAGAATTTTGTATAATTTGCACAAAATTTTCATGGCCCCCAGAATATTTTGTTGTATGAATATCTGAACATTACCTTAAATAAAAAAGAAAATGTTGTATTCAAGCTTAATACAATCTTTTTTTTATTTTTTTATCAACACTTGAATGATGGTAGGTTTTACACACACACACGTGTTTATGTCAAAGACTACGTCTGGATCGGATTCAGAATGATGATCAAAAAGTATATGGAGTAGATCGAGTTCCTAAGGTTGCACAATCCTATCCTCGTCATGGGTCGACATTTCATTTGGTAACATTATGCAGTTTTTATATGCTGTTTAATGTTGATGATCGCATTATTTTACATATGCATTTGCTTACATATGCTATTGCTAGTTTCTGCTTCTTCTTCACATGTATTTTGATCTGGAGGATCAGTCCTCTTTCAGAAGATATGTCATTGCGCACACTACCGCACAACAGTGTAAATACGGAAAGCCGGAAATTTCCGTCGAATGATGGGGAAGCGTTGTCTCATAAATGACGGGAATTTACGTCAATGGTGGGGAAAGAGTTAATGTCTGCAAAACATTTCACAAAAGAAGTTACTTTTGAAGATTAGAAATGATTAAATTTTTTTATAAAATGTTCCAAATGAAGTCCAAAACTATTAAAGGGATACTTCACCTCTGTAAAGATGAATGTGTATTTAAAATAGGTCATTTTATGTAGAAGAAATGTGAAGACATTTTTGAATTTGGAGCTTTCTAGACTTGGAAAAGCCAGAAAATGTATTTTTGGCGTATGTGGATGAAAGACAACAATTCCCGGAATGCACTTGCTTCGCTGCCCTAGGAGGCCACTCCCAAGCCACGCCTACCAGTTAGAGAGCGCAGTTAAACAACAAGGTTAGGCTACTAGTGAGACTCCGTGACGAGTTTGCCCGAGATCGCCCAAAATGTCCGGGATTCGGCTTTTGCGTTCTACAGTCACCATTCATCATGTTTACTGTGGCGAGCAGGACGAGGCTGAGGGGCGCGGGAGAACGGCGCGAGGCCGGTGGCGTGATTACTGAGACGCATTGGTCTCCTATCTCTCACGGAGGAGTGGGAATTTTCTTAGCAATGTTAAAACGCACATCGACCGATCACTTGTTTAGCGTTCATGTAAACACTACATTCAGATTCACCAATCGGAAAGAATTCAGTTAGATTGAAACAAAAGGTGTGCATGTAAACAATGAATGGCGACTGCCGAAAGCAAAAGCCGAATCCCGGACATTCTGGACGATCTCGACGGCCGGACATGTCCGGGAAAAAGAGGATGGTAACCCCTACTACTCAGCTTTCTCCTAGTACTCAGCTTTCTCCTACTACTCAGCTTTCTCCTACTACTCAGCTTTCTCCTACTACTCAGCTTTCTCCTACTACTCAGCTTTCTCCACAGAACAAGAGCCTACTAGCTTAGCTTCCAAAGAAAGACGGCTGACACTGTGTACATTCTGTGAGTGAGAATCCCACCCTCTATGGGCGGGCTGAGAACATGCGGGACAGCCCCTCCTACTGGCTGTAGTCTTTAGCCTCTGGCCAAAAAAATCCTCCGATGGCGCAAAATGACGATTTTTGCGTCATCTGAGGATTTTTTCCAGACAAAAAAATACATAAATCTCTCGTCTCAGGGGGATATGAGGGTGGAAAGCACGGTAATTCGAAAATACTACAGGTTTTCTACTAATACAAAGCTTAATGCTAAATCCTGAAGTATCCCTTTAACCACACACATGGTCATTCTACTAGGTATATTATAAAACTTCTTTTTTTTAACCACCTGCATTAAACATGAAAATGGCACTATATATCAATTACAATAGACATTTTACTCTAATAAAAATGTTTAACTGATACCCTTTGGTGCATTAACTTAGGTAGCCCTAAAAAAATAAACCACTTTTTGGTTTGATATTTTTTTACATAACAAAATGACATTCACACTTAAATCTGTAAATCACACAGTAAAGTGTGATTTAAGTGTTCATATACTTTATAAAGCCTCTGTATGTTCAAAAAGGACTTGTGCTGCACTGCACAATGAAATCTCCAATTTGTCAAAAGTATCAGCTCAACGAGTGCATTTTGATCAAAGAGATCAAGCAACAGTCCAATGGTGTGACATGAACATCTCTGACAGGTTATTGTCTAATCTGCTGTCAGTAGAAAATCCCTCTCCACAGTCTCGCACATGAGTGATGCACACCACAGTAGCACAGAATCGCCGCAGCATGTCAACAGCATCCTCCCAATAAAATATTCATTTGCAATAGTGTTTTCCATTAAACAGTACGGACTCTGCCATTCAGTGGCGCTCCTAATGGGCTATGTAAATGTCTGCTCATGTGCCGTTTATGGGGGGACTGGGGAGTGAGGACTCAAGTTTGCCAACTGCTGTGGAGAAGGGAAAAGGATAATAAACTCAGAGAGCGCTATGAGTGACATCACCGCAGCTACAGGGAAGTAACGAGGGCTTTGCCCGTTAAGATTATGCAAAGAGAAGAAGCACCAGAGGGTTGTCTAGCAGTGCGGGCAGGATGCGTGAGGAGGATACAGTGCCACATTAAACTGGGAATGAGGCTTTATGTACGAGAGGCAATTAACGATTTGTGGCCGCAAGCTCATCCAGTTTTCATAACGGAGGACAGTGGGAAGAAATAAAACAAGACAGCGAACAAAAGAGGAAAGGAAAAGACTTATACGGCTGAATGAGCCCTGAAAAAATAAATGATTTCACAAAAGGCTCATTGATTTTTCTATCTCAATGCTTTGCATTTCATTCGATGCTACATTTTGAAAAAAAGTACGCTTTTGAACTTCACCATAAAGCACTTCAAGAGACTCAGATAAAACAAACCTTTTGTTTACAAGAATAAAGTCCAATCTCTTTTGTCGATTACTCGTACATCTCCTTTATAAAAGTGTTGTTTTTTAGCAAACAGTCAAAATAAAGTGTGGCTCATGTGCACCTGAGCAGCAGATGGTGGGGTAATTGAAAAGCCTTTGCTGTACGCAGCAAATTCAATAGTTCAGGGAAAGGGGAGATATAGGCGCTGCCGGCAGCAAGGTGATTATCTATGATTAGCTCTTTATTGTCGTGGACAAGATCGTATCCTCAAACTGCACTCAACATGCCCACGGCAACGCAGGCTTATCAGAAGGTAATCTTTATTAAGACCAACCCAGCAGCGTTGGGTGGGCGTAAGAGGGCAGGTGGTCATTGTCTTCACCTTCTGCTTTATAATTAAGACACAAAGCAGCCGTCACCTTTGGCATGGGCTCATGTTGTTTCAGGCAGAGATGTGGAAAGTGAGAATGTGTGTATTAACACATGGCATGGCATATGCATAACCATGTGTCGTTTTAAAAACGTTATAAAGGTTATAAAACTCAGTGATTAAGTGACTCTTATTATAATTTTCATCAGGATGCCAGTACTGTCCAACAATTTACATTTAGCCCTTGGCAAAATAAGCTTTCAGCTTAGCATCAGCTTAGCATCTGACCCTGGAAATAACAAACAGCATGCATTTTTCACCATATACTGTAGTATTAGGATCTCAGCCAATAAAATAACAGCACATGGCTAATAGAGTGCAACAGTCAAATTCCCTTAGTCAAAATCCGATTCATTTTCTCCATAGAGATATTGATTTTTAACAAATCTTTTCAGACAGACCAACCATGGGCTCTGAGGTTAGCAACTGATAGTATGTGCTTCTGGTAAGGCAATCAGTGTGTATTTTCAATTTAATTTGATATGAAAATTTGAAATATTATGAAATATTATTACAATGTTTTCAAATATAATTTAAAATGTAATTGATTATTTTATGGAAAGTAAAAAAAAAAAAAAAATCATGTAAAATAGATTTATAGAAATGTCTTTAGTGTCAATTTGAACAATTTAATTAATGCATCCTTGATTAATAAAAGTTTTTATTTCTTTTAAAAAATCTTACTGACCTCAAACTTTTAAATGGTAGTGTATCAAAAATATTTTTTGTTACATTTATAACCAGTCTTGGTCCTAAACTTCTGGGGGCCCTAAGCAAAACTTTGTGAGGGGGGCCCTGTCAGTGCGTTCATAAAAACCCCAAAAATGACTCCCAACCCCTTAATCTGTTCTTTCAGAGCAGTTCCACTGTCAACCAACAACATTGAGTTGAAATAGTCAATTAATTAAATTACAAACAATAGGACGAATACAATCGAAAAAAAGATACAAATAAAATAAATGTAGCCTACTAATAATAATAAGCCTACTATACAGAAATTGAATTAAGTACTCACATGTGAAAATAAAACACTGCATAGTGTTCACCGTATGAATTAAATATACATTGATTAAAGTTATTCAGTGAAGAGCGGTGAATGATTCTCTCGAATACTTTCCCAAACTGACTGTGCTTAAGTGAAAACTGGCCAAGAGAGACATTTTTACATATTTGTGTGTGTATTTGTCCTTTTAAACGCACACCCAAAAAGCCCAATGTACCTCAGATCACGCACACAGAAAGCCGCCTGGGGAACAGCGTTTTGTTCACAGCTCAACAAAAGTACCTTTCTTTTTTTTACATCTCGAAGTCCGACAGGAGACTGTATATTATGACAGTCACGTTACATGATTTTGATGTTACATAAGAAGGGCGACCGCTTAAAAGTAAAGGATGTGGCATTGTGTTTTCAGAATCGTTGGAATCACACAGCACTAGTAATTAAATCACAAAATTAATCATGGTTTTATTATAGTAAAAGTGTAATAACAATGTTTTTGGCGGATTGATTACCACTTGTATAACCACAGTTTTACTACAAATACCATGGTTAAACTATGGTTGGTGTAGAAAAACCATGGTTAATCTGTGGTAGTAAACCTTTTTGTAGTAAAACCCTTGGTGGTTTGGGGGCCTATACGCAACTTGCGTACTTTGCATATAGGGAGGACCCGCTGTTTATAACACTGTTTACAACCAATAACTATAAATATAAAGTTTTATATCATACCATAATGTTTAATATAATTACGTAAATCAAGCCTGGTGCTTTAGCATTCTACTCTGAAATTGCACAGAAGTGCACACTAGTCCACAGCCGTCCCATCCGTCCCCTTTTACAAAGAATTTCCTTCTTGATCCCCATGCAAATGCTGGCACCGTAAACGGCAACGTAGCTCAGATTCCCAACTCTGGCCAAATTTGAACAAATGTGAATGGTTGAGGAGCCGGTGGAATTCTGAGTGGAATTCTGAGTGGTGTACAGCAGCTGTGAATCCCACCCCATCCCCCAAAAAGCCCCTCTGATCCCGCTCAGACGCTTGCCGTGGCACTGCAGAGCGAGCAGCAAGTGTGGCATAACTACAGGATGAGCTGTCAGCGCCTTGCAAGAGCCCTGATCCGTCCCATCATCCTGAAGGCAGCATGACATCATCGCACAAGCCTCCCAGAGTTCCTCCGTGAACTTAAGGGAAATATGTTCAGCGAGATTTGGTTATTTAATGAGCTATTCTTCAGATAAAGCACACTGGCCATACTCCATTTCCACTGGGATGTAAGCCTTTGCACATTATGGGATAAAACAAAATACAAAAAAACGTCCCAGTGCACCTCTCAAGTGCTATTTAAACTAATAGACTCTTTGTGGAAAGGATTAAAGAGGATGAACAAAAGGTGTTTGAATGAAAACCAAGTCAGTGTATGCAACAGATTATTTTGATGTGTTTGCTGGGAGAATTTAATTTATCCCACCAGTGGTGAAATAGCCCTGAGAAAACATTTGAAGCGTTGTCTTCACAGCGGTCCGCCAACAGATACTAACACACATCAATACTCATGGTTATTTAAAATGCCACAGGAATGTGTGCAGGGATGAATAAAAATACAAGTTTAATAAGCAAAAAAATAAAAAAAGATTATAGTTTTACGTTACTCTGAAACGCTGCTCCAAGGCCGTAGGACAGGCGCTATAAATAGCAAATCTTTGGCTGCTCGTTACGCGTGATTCAAACAGTCCTGCTTGGTAGCTTGATAGCTGTGTGCTAAAGGGTTGAGTACCACAGAAATGCTCAAGACGAGCGCAACGAGGGCTAAATAAGGAGAAGAGCACGCAAGGCAGGAAGGAGAGGAGGAGAGGAATAGAAAAAAGGAGAAGACAATAAATGATCTGACATATCTGGACAAGAGGACAAGACGTGGTTTTCAGCTTCAACTTACTGGTTCCTGTAAGGCAGGTGATATTGAGAAGTCAAAGTGTGAATGGAGAATTCTGAAAGCAACTTTGAAAGATCAGAATAGAGCAGATGAATAAACAAAAATATAAAATATTTTCAGAAGAGGGATGAGCATGTGGGTAATTTTGACTGCAAGTACCATCTGTAATATTTTATATTTACATCTCCATCGGGAGGGCATCTTTAATAACTGCATTGTGTCAAAGACTTTATATATAGAAAGACAGTGCACTCGTATTACTAAAAATGAGAGAAAGTGCAACATGCAATATGGCGGAATAAGTCCCGCCTTCTAAATAAAAGAGCCAATTGCTGATTTGTAAAGTCATCGCGTCACTGCAGCTGCCGTTAGAAGCTCCGGTTCCTATAGAAACAGTCAGTGTTCTGAGATGCGCGCTAAGGACTGTGTATGCGCATTAGCTTGGTCCAGCCAATAAAATGCATTTTTTGTCATGATTTGAGCATTTAGAAACAAATTTTAACATTTGTTGTCAGATTTCATTGGTGATTAGCAAACATTTTTGGAGAATTTGATGTTTCCCCATTCAAAGAGATAGGAGCTGCACTTGAATGCCAGAGAGGCGTTTCAAAGATGGCCGTCGGGTGAAATGACTTGCCTTAAATCAAATCAAATTTTATTTATAAAGCACATTTAAAATCAACCTTGGTTGGCCAAAGTGCTGTACAGGAAAGTAAGAGAGAAAACAAAACAAAGCAAGAAACATAAAAGCTACGGTAGATAAAAGCACAAGAGAAAATATGTGTTTTTAGCATGGATTTTAATTCAGCTAATGTGGAAGCTGTTTTGACATGTAGTGAGTGGCAGGTTGTTCCACAGCTTAGGGCCGACCACTGCGAAAGCTCGATCACTCCTGCATTCTAAGCGAGATTGTGGGACAGACAAGAGATGTTAATCTCTTGATCTAAGTGATCTGGATGGATTATGAGTGACAATTAAGTCAGAAAGATATTTGGGGGCTTGGTTATTGAGAGATTTATAAATGAATAACACAATTTTAAAATCAATTCTGTATCGTACTGGTAACCAATGCAGACAACGTAGGATTGGGGTGATGTGATCTCGTTTTGCGTTTTGGACCATTTGGAGACGAAAGATGGGAGAGAGAGGTAACCCAACATATAATTAGGGCTGCAAGATTAATCGCAATTTACATGAAATCGCACTTAAATCGATGGAGAGATCATAGAAAAGGACTTAACAGAGAGGTTTAAGTTAGAGTCGATAGTTGAGAAAAGCGTTCTGGAACAGTGCAAATTTTTTACAATGATGTCGGATAAGAATTTATTCTTAGCTGCCCTGGCAGCATTTCGAAGGAAATTTGGAGCCTATCGTTCTTCCATTTACGTTTGAGCCGTCGACATTGTTGACATAATAGGTGAATATCAATATTTATCCATCGCTGGGGTGTCAGAAGTCAAGTTTGATTCCTCTGATTGTTTCTCTTCTCCCTCTCCTACATGTGCGCTCTCGCACAGCTGAGCTCATTCTCAATCAGCGTTTGCGCTCCCGCTCTTCTCACACCCGTTTTCCCTTTGCCCTGAATTTCTGGCTATTTAGATCTTATGTTCTTTTCCCCTCTTTGTCGATTTATTGTTTGTTCGTTCATGCCTGTTACAGACGCATCATCATAGTGAATTACTGCTGCTTATTCTTGTCCTGTGTGTGTATGTCAGACGAGAGATTTCACCTGCTATCCTGTGTCAAGCCTGATAGTCTGTGCTGCGGTTTCTGCCTAGTGGAGTGTGTGCTCGTCGTTACCAGCGTGCACTTCCTGACCGCAACTACCTGTGCCTTTCATCCTGCCTGGTCCTTGAGTTTTCGTTATCCCGTTCTGCATCCGCCTAAACGGCCGGTGACCGGCAGACAGCCCGTGTTGACATTTCCAATAAACCTCTGTTAACCAGCTTTCGCTTTTGGGTCCTTATCGAACTGTGACATGGGGCTTGTTTTGTGGATAGATAAGCTCTCGAGGTGCAATGGAGTCTAAGATGTTGGAGCATTTATTATTAAAAGCTCTTTTCTGCTCATCGACATCAAGATATGTAGTAAAGGAGTCAGAGAAGAGAGAATGATCGGCCTCCAAATACATTTCAGAAAACACATCATGGGAATGCGAGGTTAAGGAGCGAGACCAACGTGCGTGGAGTGGTGGGTGGAGCTGGAAGGAATGTTGAAAAGAGCAATGGTCTGTGGTCAGAGAGTGGAATATCACCCATTTCAATATCATAACCCTAACCCTTGCCTCGGGTCTTTAGTGACCCAGGATGTCATTCACTACCCCCCTCCTCATTGATTTTTTTAAGTTAGACATCAACCTTCTAAGTATTCCTTAATCAATTCATTATAAACTATATAAAATTTGGTTTCTGTCCCAGCTTCAATCACGCGGCAATGTACTGCCACTGCAACTAAATTACAGAATAAGCAATTAAATTATTTTAATGCAAATTTGCATTATTTCTGATTAATCATTGCTGTCACTTTCCTCATGTTCATCCCTAATTCGTATAAATGCACAAAGGTGGAAGAAATAAACCTGAGCACTAACAACCATTAGATGGACATGTAATGCACTCTCTCAAGCCCGAAGGCATTTCACTGCCTCAGACAGTTCATTAGTTTCCCTATGGAGTTACAGAGCTGCAGCCCATGTCATCTGACCCCTGGCCATAACCTTGATTCTGCAGCACACGCCAAAAGTCCCTTCACAGACTGCTCTGGACAATAAAGCAGCTAGTAATGACCTCTGGCACCTTAAGCTTCATGTGGCTGACACAGCCACCTGTTCTCAAGGGAAAACTTTTCCAGGATGAATTAAAGGCACACCCCCATAACAGAGCTCTGCTGGAGTTTGTTAACGTCTCCCAAGCGGCTTTGCACCATGATGTGACGTTTGGGCAGTGGGCTGAATTGCTGCAGAGAGGCTAAACAGGCACAGGCATTAATACACAGAGCCCAGGCAGATGCATGAAAGTGTCATACAACAACCTCCCGGCGCTGTAAGCAAAGGAAGCATAATGGATCCAGTGACAGTGCAAGCTTAGATAACAGAGAAACAAGGGGCTCCACACTGCGACTGAAATGGATGCAAATGTGGCACAACTATCAACATTTGTCACAATATAAACATTTAATGATTTGATTCAATTTGATATCAATTCATTTGGAAATATTTTAGGTATAATCCATTTTTCTTAAGGATAAAATCTCTCAAATAATGGTGTAAACACAGCAAACTAATGCTGTAAATACCCTTATGCTGTAATGTAAACCTTCTCACTTGGTACATTACTATAATATTAATAGTTAATATTAACAACAAACTATTACATTTAATTAAAATGTATTTAAATAATCAACACTCAAATTAAAAACTGAGTTACAGTCAAACATAGATTAAATAAATCATATAATAAATACAACAAATAACATACAAATATATTTCATATATTTAGCAAAATGCTCCATTCTAGTGTTATTTATTTTTCTAGCAGACTAACGGGTTATGGGTATTGAATGTCTTTCCTGAGGTAAATGCAGCATTGTGTAACAAGCTGTTTTATTGACGTCTGTAACAGAGACAGGGGTGTATCAACTGCAACAAAAGTTTCCCAAAGATGTTTTGAACAGCATCAGCATCACTGCTCTAAATGTACCGCTAGAAGGAGGCGTACAAATGAAGGGATGTGATGAGTTAAATTCCAAAGTTCAGAGTGTTTATTCCAAGAAGAGCAAAAATAAAGGTTTCCCCAATGGTGTGCAAATGGTATTTACAGTGAAAATCCAAAAATATATAGAAAAATCCAAAGAAACAAAAAAAGACCAAAAAATAAATAAACTGATCAAACGTTATATACGAACAAAATTTCGGCTATGCCAATAAATGAAAAAAAAAAAATGTATTTAACAGTTACAAAGGTAAACTGTTATAATTCTTATAATAATACAAACAATACAAAGTTACATTAACATTTTGAACAAAACATTCTGAAATTATTAGGAGACTTTGTTTCTTCTTAAAAGTTCAAAAGAACAAAAGCACAGACAGCACAAAAACAGCACAGACAAAAAGATTGATTTTGGGGATTTCAGTATAAATATCAGTTGGGAATCAAGATGGGAAAGCACTATTTTCAACCCAGCCCAAGAAAGTATTGATAGATTTTGAGTAAACTATACAGCAACAACTGTTGTTCAACAGTAAACACACTGAACACAATGAACTGTAGCACTTCTGAACATCCATCTATCGAGCAATTTTGTAATTTGGCAACTAAATAAGTAATCTGCCTCCTAATTGCTTCATTTCAGAAGCCAATTGTTCCCTTGTAATTTTTTAAGTCTGGAGCCCTGCAAGAAATCAAGGGATTGTTGCTTTCTGTGGGATGAGGAGATGTGCTTATGCCTGACTTGATGAACTGTGAGATTGATACAACCTGCTCATTTACGTCTTGCTTGCTCACAAGCAGGTGCAAAGCTACACACTGGGTTCCACACTAAAACGTATCCATTTTCCTGTCCTTTTATTTAGTACACTCACATACAGATACCAGATCCAGTCCGGTGAACTTCCTGTTCCCTCTATCCCTCAAATGGCTTTATAGCAGCCTGTAAATGTAGACCGGGCCATGGCGAGGTTCCTCAGCATATGGCATCTCATGAAATCTCTCTCTCTCGCTCTCTCTCTCTGTGGGAGGCATGTGGAAATATGGAATGGCTGATGGGCAACTATTAATGATGTGCATCATTGTGCCTATTTTAACTCTCACCACAATTTCAGAGTTAGGTGTGACTGGCCTTTCCTAAGCAACATACCATAATATTTAGCAGTAACTCAGCTCTAACTTCACATCCTGTCAGCAGTCACGCGCTTGCAGATGCTCATTCACACACCTGGCCACTGCTTGTGCTTTAAATGTCCTTGTGACCAAAATGACCATGAAAACAAGAAAAACTACATCTGGCAGCAGAAGCAAAACGTTTACCGATCCAACACAGCAGGTAAAAAAAAAAGTCCAGCCTCAATGTTTTTCCCATCCTTCACACTTTCACACGGATTCACACTTAATCTTGACTATGCTTTCATCATCGACTCTTGTCTGCATTACCCATAAGTCCTGCAAGCACTCTGACAGACTGGAACGCCATTAAGGGAAGGAGAGCGAGTGAACAAAATGACCAAAATGCATAGAGACGGCCGTCAATCTTGCTGAAACGTTTCTCTGCTGGATTTGCAGTATATTGCCATCCTAAGAAAATCCCCAAGTAATGGGCTTTTCAGAGCAGAGATCACTAGAGTTCTGATCAAAAGAGGCCAGGAGCGAGACGGCACAATGCAGAAAGCGGAAAGACAAATTGAATCCGCATGTCTGAATAATCATAAAATATACAAAACTCCCAACCTCTTCAATGGACGCTTGAACTCGAGATGAAATCTAGATAATAAATAATCATTTTCGAGAATGTAGGCTAAGTGGCGGATAACAGCAACACCATGCTGGAAAACTGGGACGACGTGTTGTGTGACCAAAATCATTACACATGCACACAGAAAGTGATTCACGACAACAGCCTCTGACATCCCCTCACATCCCCTGCTGAGCATAAAGATTAGAAGAGAAATGTACGGTCAAGTAGACTGGCCACCCAGGGAGTCTCTAAAGGAACATAGAGCTGTTGTCTGAGAGTGAGACGACTATAAACAGCAGAAACCTTTGGCTTGGCATTCACAGAGAGAAAGTGAATACCTGTCTAGACTCTTATGGATGGAGATGGTAAAAGAACAGAAGAGCTGAATTATCAGCAGAGAGAGAAAGAAGGTCATCCGAGGTCAACAGCTCAAAAACTTAAACATACTACTAAGGTGGACACTTCCAGTATAAACGGTCAAACCACATGTAGGGCTGCATAATTGATTGAAATAAAACCAAACTAGTGATATGGCTTAGTGCGATTATTAAAATCACAAAGGCTGCCATTCCATTAAATAAAAATATGTGTTGCTTCTTTTATTGTGAAGCACAGCACTGTGTGTTTACATGTGTACAGTGGCCTGGTTCCCAGTATATGCAGCTCACACAAACTTATCACTGGATCTGCTCTGAGTTTGTGTCACTTATAATGTGCATTTGGGTACTCAACATGCACCAAACATCTTCCTAAACGTTTAAGGAGAAGAGATTATAAACCAGATGTTGTCAACAAAAGAGAAGTTAAGGCTCCCTGTGGTATTCTGCCTAAATAAGATCTTGATGTATTAATGTTTCAAAATTAAGAAATTAAGATTACATGATTATACCATAAATGTTAGTATTGTAATTTTACAGTTGTACTGTAAATTATTATTATTATTATTATTAGTAGTAGTAGTAGTAGCAGTAGCAGTAGTAGTAGTAGTATCTTAAATTATTTGTATTTTACAGCGAATTATTCCAATAGTAATATTTATTTTCTTATTTGTTAAATTTTTTTAGTAGTAATTATGGTTTTTATAACTTTTATTATATTTTTATAGTTGTACTGATTTATAAAATCACAATATTTTTGGCCAAACTGTGCAGCCCTAAAAGCAAGCAGCAATTCTGTTTTTTTTTTAATCACAATTTTTATTAAGAATTTCCTCACAATCCTCACAGCACAAACGATTTAGTTACATTCTGGGCTAAGTGAAACTAAGTGATACTTGAACTGTATGCTGGATATTCACATTTTTCCTCAAAATAATTTATAACACTTCTTTGTGTTCTTAGTCGAAGAGAGATTGCACTTCTATCTCTTAGGTTGGAAACACAGGAGCCCACAGTGTTTTCTAAAGTATGTTCTGCTGGTTAGCAGTCACTTTGCAGATGCTTTTATTTAAAGTGACTTACAGTCCATTGCATGGACAGGTCACCTTAAGAAACCTGGTTTTAAGTGCTCCTTCGCTCAAAGGCACAATCATGATAGAGGATGTAGACAGCTGTTAAGTTCACTTATCTCTCTTTCCAAGGATTCCCAAGGATCCTCAACTTTAAAAATCAAGAGACTTTAAAACCAGAACAGGCAGAGACTTAATTACTGCCTTTCATTGCATTTTAATGGAGTGCAATGAAAGTGGGACTTCCCAAAGGTAGCTACTGCTATTTAAGTAGTTAAGGATACAATGTAACTTTTGGAACCGAATTGGTTAAAAAACAAAACTACATGCATTTTGTGGAAGAACATTATTTTGGTTGTGCTTCGGCACAGTTGAATATGTGAGCTGGTAAGAGTGATTTTCTAATGGGTGGACAATAAATGCTCTTGCTGTCATGCTCATTATCGGACACGCATACAGAAACATTGCAGCTTCATGAACAAATTGAGAAGTTCATTACAACTGCCATTAGGGGGCGAATAAAACATTCATATCCATAGGTCACTTATTACAGTTACAAATTCCTGAACACTTTTGCTGAAAATCAATGCCATATAATACAGTTTTGTTTGTAATGTTCCCCATTTAAAATAATGCACTCAAGACCATCAAGTCATTGCTGATATTTCAACAAAGCCTTACCATATATACAGAGCCATATATAGACATGTTTAGTGTCCACTCTTTGGGGACCAGGACAAGATTCCAAAGCAATTTGTCCAAAACGGCCTCATAATGGCCATGGGCCATCTTTATTGAGTCCTGACAGACCTTCTGAATAGAAGAACATACTGTTGCTTATTTATGACTATTCTGGATGGAGAACACAACTAGCTGTTGAGGACTTTTAAGCTTCAAACGGTAGGAGATCATAATCAGGCAGAGTATCACTGGCCATAGGAAACCAAGGAAGGTGCTAAACATCCCAAGTGCTTATAGAGTAATTCTTGATTCGGTTTAAAATGGCATGCTCAGTTTGCAGAAATGAACCCCAGTTATGTTGAGAAGAATTTTCACAAGGGTATTAATCAAGCCCCGTCCAATATGCGTGACGGATTTCTGTGGCAACAAGATTCCAACTTTATGGGTGTCTTTCATCATTTCAAAGACTGGCATTACATGCAACTCGATCTCAGTTATGCAGTTACCTTCATGCTGGGAAGAAAATGATAAGGCAAATTCGCCGGCTCCCTGTGAACATACCAAGACCCTGTGCTGTAAGAAACGCTACCACAGAATTAGGCACACACAGGAAAAACCTCCACGTGGGAAAGAGTCATGCAACTGACCATACCCAACTGATCCACAGTAAAAGAGAGATTCTGGTTCCTTAAAGACTTGAAGAAAGTAAATCACAGCTTAAAGTGAAGTTCAAATAAATAAATAAATAAATAATACATATGTACACTACTCTTCAAAGTTTTTTTTTTTTTTTTATTCATATTTTTATTCAGCAAGTATGCATTCAAATAATCAAACGTGACAGTTAATGACAATGTTACAAAATGTTACGTTACAAAATATTTACTATTTCAAATAAATGCTGCTCTTTTGAACTTTCTATTTAAAGAAAGCAAAAAAAACCTAAAGTTTTTCATAGTTTCCATGAAAAAAAACAAAAAAACATTAATAATAAGAAATGTTTCTCGATCACTGGAGTAATGATGCTGAAAATTCAGCTTTACCATCACAGGAATAAATTACATTTTAAATATATTACAATGTAAAAAGCTCTCGAATGTCAGCAAAAAAATATCTTCATTTGTGTTCCAAAGATGAACGAAGGTCTTACGGGTTTGGAACAACATGAGGGTGAGTAATTAATGACAGAATTTTCATTTTTCATTCACTAACCCTTTAAATTGTAATAATATTTCACAATATTATACCATTTTTAACTGTATTTTTGATCAAATAAAAGCCGCCTTGGTGACCATAACAGACTTTTTTCAAAAACTTAGCAATGTTAGAGACCACAAACCTTTGAATACACTATCATTCAAAGGCCATGGGGCTGTAAGATTTTTTATTACATTTTTTATGTATATTCTACAATCTAAAAGTTACGGATAAGTTAAGTTTTTCATTGTGTTTATTTCTTCCCAGCAAAAAAAAAAAAAAACTTTCCCATCATTAAATCAAAAGGGTTATTTGGAATTTGGATTGTCTGACAACCAAAGAGACCACAAGAACAACTTCATCAAGTGCAACTTAATGGGCTAATAAATATATTTGAATGTCTTTTTGAATTGCAGAGGGTGTCAACAGAGTTTGATAAACGGATCCATGCGTGCTGTAACTCTTCAACAAACATACTTACAAAGAAAGCCATCAAAAAAAAAAAAGAAAAAAAAAAAAAGGTACTGCCATGCATCAGCAGATATTTGACTATGAACCTTTGCACATGAAAAAATATGACCCTTCCCTTGAGTCACCTTGATGTACGACCATAACGACTCAACACATTTAATGAGCCCATAAAAGGAATGGTGATCTGGCCAACGTTGATAATAATAGACTTATGGTGGCATCATCAACATAGCTATGACCTGCAGCTCACCAATCAATCCTTCCAGCCTGTAGGCAGTCAGTCACGAGCCTTGACCTTCTGGTTGAGGTAATGCAGCCTGGAGACTCTGGGTGGCCTTAATTCCAGACCAATTTAAGAGCAGCAGGAATTAATTAACCAATGTAAAGTCATAAAAAAGCACAACGGCAGAGCCGCATCCTGATTTGCAAAGGTGATGTGTGGACCTCCCTAAAAAGCAGAGATGACCACACTGATCCAATGCATTTATTAATGATATGGGAAATCAGGCTCGAAATCGCACGGATGCTCCGTAACGCGATACATCCTGCCTCAACGTTTGTGGAGATAGGCGATTAATACTGTAAGAGTATTTCCTCTCTCACTCTTAGGGAAGGATAGTCAGGGGCAATGAGGGCCTCTCGCCCTGCCTGCTGTGGCTATATTTACTCCGTTGAAGCATCCCGGCGCATCACATTGGGATTCTGTTACTCTTACTCAGATGCGCATACATTGCTGGCTATGGGAGCTACGCTCACAAGCCACATTTGCACATATTCAATCTTACTATCACATGGGGTCCAATGCTGAGGCCAGTGGCAAAGACCAGGGAAGGGTCAGGGAAGGGTCTCTATGGAAGCATATGGGTAGCAATATTCAATTTGAAATGTAATATGCAAAATGACAATGAAATATGTAAAATGGCAATGCATTTCTGTATTTAAATTGACATTTTCCATTACATTTGTGCAACGTTTGGTGCTAAATGAAAATGAAAATTAAATTATGTAATGTACACTGTCTTGCCATTTCATACACTAGTTTTAATATGCAAATTGAATACATATTTTAACGCTTTATAAAGTTGCAAAATGAAAATGAAAATGTATTACAGAAATGATTAGATATGTTTAATATGTTCAAGCAAAAACTGTAGCAAAATTATCATTTAAATGTTATTTTTCTTAATTGCATTTACACTTGCGATTGCATTTTCATTAAATGTCCCGCATTGAATGTAGCAAAATTCAATGTGCAAATTGAAAATGCATTCCGAGCCGATCGTCCCCGCCCCCTCCCGGCCTGTCAATCACTGCGTGAAGTTGGCCCCGCCCCCACCCAGTGCAAAACGTCGGCAGAATAGGCTCAATCATTTTTACTTCAATTGTGATGGTTTGTGCTGTACAATTTTTTTGTTTGTGCTGCTTCGTTTTTTTAGATATTAAAAGAATATTTATAGGTCATTCTGAGGTCACCCAGCCCCCCACATGCTCCAAATAAAATAGTCTCGTTCGTTTGTGCCGGTTAAAGTTTTGTTTGTGCTGCTTCGGTTTTTAAGATATTAGAGGTGATTAAGGTATTACAGGTGATGACGTCACCAGCCCCCCGACCTGCTCCACATTCACCCAAAATAGTCTCGTTTGTTTGTGCTTCGTTTGTGCTGGTAAAAGTTTAGTTTGTTCTGCTTCGTCTATAATTTGATCTAATATTTAAAAAACCAATGACGTCTATAGAAATATAGAAATGGGATGGTCATACATCACATGAGTCACTGTATTGAACATTACAGTCAGTTACAGTATGAAGAAATAAACAGCGGACACAATTTTAAGTAGCAATGAATTTGACCCGTTATATTCTGTAATCTCAGAGTAATAGGCCTATGCATTTGTAAGGAAAAACTGTATGATCTCAAACATTATTGGGTAATTATAGTTAATAGTAATAAGAATAAAGATAAGCATATGTGTATCAGACAATGAGAATATTGTATACAAAACGAAACCATCATTAACACAATCCAGCATCAGACAACAACAGCGCAGCATAATGTTGACACCAAACGGGTGTCGACGACTGATAAGGTAGAAAATGATCCCAGACGTTCCAACATCGTACTGGTTCTATCACCTGCAGACGTGTAATAATCTTCGGAAACACTACCATTTCTCTGTTCACGCTCCACTTCATCTGCCAGTGAATTTAACGCTCGTATCAGCTCTGCCGCCGCCGTGTTTCATTCCAACACCTCAAAACACGTAACACATAGCCTATGTTTACCTGCCGCCGACTCGGAATGCATTTTCAATTTGCACATTGAATTTTGCTACATTCATTGCGGGACATTTAATGAAAATCCAATCGCAAGTGTCTTAACTGTGAGTGTAAATGCAATTAAGAAAAATAACATTTAAATGATCATTTGCTTTTTGCTTGAACATGTTAGACATATCTAATCTTTTCTGTAATACATTTAAATTATGCAACTTATAAAGCGTTAAAATTAGTATTCAGTTTACATATTTAAACTAGTGTATGAAATGGCAAATGTAAATTATATAATTGATTTTTCATTTTCATTTTGCACCAGCGTTGCACAAATGTAATGGAAAATGTAAATTTTTATTCAGAAATGCATTGCCATTTTACATATTGCATTGTCATTTTTCATATTACATTTCAAATTGAATATTGCCACCCATATGCTTCCATAGGTCTCGTCCCATTTTTAAGCCATTAATGAATGAATCTGCCTTTGTTTAATTCGCCTGCATATACTGTCCGATGCAAAACTTAAACCACGTCAGAGGTCCACACAGAAGAAAATGAATAGTTGAATAAAGTCGTTATTTTTGTTTGTTTTTTTGCGCACAAAAAGTATTCTCGTCACCTGATAAACTTATGGTTGAGTTATGGAATGATATTTATCAGAATGGTAATGGTAATTGTAATACAAACAGTAATCAATCACAAAACCCAGGTTAATTTTCCTAAGGGGCGGTGAGCAGTCTTGCAAAAGCGAGAGCTTACAAAAGCTACAGTAAACACTACATCAATACTGTGATGTTAGTTAGCAGGCGAGCGGAGGCAAAGCTTTGCCCTTTGTTTACACTGTAGGAACAACATAAAACTTATAATTGTAACTGTTAATAGAAAACGCAACTACAAATAATAAGACACACTTACATGTACAAGTTGTGACTCACAAACAACAGATTGTCCAGACAAAGTAGGAACTTCTCCATTTCAGGAGAAGCTTTTGTGCTTAGCCTGCATCATACTCATCTTTCTTACTAAATGTATTGTATTTTTTATATTGTTATGTAAATATGTAATTTTACTCTCTTTTAGGGTGACTTTTTACCATCTGTCTAGGGACTGCAGATGAAAAATAGCCTTTTGGCTAATTCTGGCATATTGACAGAAATGTTTATTAATATGCACTATCCCTGAAATAAATAAATAAATAAAGTTTGTCAGCCATAGGAAGGTCAACAAATGAGTTTTGGAAACGGGGTGAAAAAAAATGCGTTGTAGTCCAAACAATGTAGTTCTTGAAAAGTGGATTCTGTTAAACAAAATATCTCCCTTTGGAGCGGACTTGGTAGATCTTTTTTAATGCTCAAACATTACACACTAACTAAAGTTAAAAAAGTAAAAAGCATAATAGGACCCCTTTAACTTATAATATATACAACATGCATATTATTAGTAATAAATAGTTTTTGCCTAGATAGTTTTGCCAAATAAATTGTCTGCCTCAAAATGGCAGAATAATCCCATAGACACGCATTTTATTAAAATATCCGCACACATTCAATCTTGCTATGACATGGGGACCAGATACTGAGACCACTAGCAAAGTCCAGGGAAGGGTCAGGGATTTTTTTGGCTGTTTAATGAATAAATCTGCCTTTTCCCAGCACTGATTTAGTCTAATTCGACTGCTTACTCTGTCTCGTCCTGCTCTAAGTATAATGAAGAAGGACCTTGGCAAAGTGGAAACAGCTTGTTAAACAGATGTAAGATGGGAGGTATAATGTCCTAGCCTATTTATTAGCTATTTGCCGTGGTATATTATGTGCTTGCTAGTATAGATTATAGAGAAGCACATCTATCAAAACCAAACTTTATGCTGCCCTCTAGTGTCTGGAATCAGAATCACTCAGAAGCAACTAATAAGAACGATAATTTGTCTTCAGTGTAATTGAACAATCACATTGATTTTGAGTAAGGGATGTCCATCCTGTGCCTATATGATACGATATGAACAAATGGCCCTTGGGAGTTCCACGCCTGTGCACAATATCAAATGTGCTGCTGTCTCTGAAGCTTCCAATTACCTTGACTGCTTCTTCCAGCGCTACAGCGGCGCTGCCGACAGATTTCAATTTGAGCAGTATTGATTTTTGCACAAGCTTCAGAGGTTCTGCTATATGATATCTTTACTAGAAACATCACACATACCTAAAGACTTGATTTAACGCAAATTAAAGCATTTCCAGTTACCTAAAATAGCGTGCTGGGTTCTTACCTCATAAAGCCATAGAGACAAGAGAGAAAGAACTATAATACTTTTTTTTATTTTTTTTTTATAAGACAAGTGAAGAGTGCCTTGGAATCTTTTTCCAAAGACCACTTTCTATAAATGTTTTTGGATTTTAGAGCAGAATGGAGAATATTTTCATCATAAAAAAAAAAAGATATTTATACTTTCTAAAAAAATAAAATAAAAATAAAAGGTTTCTGCATTATATTAATACACTTGCAAAACTCACCACCACAATGCTAGTGTGTTGTGTGAGCGGTTGCCACAACATTACTATGTAGTTGTTAAGATTTTCTTGGTGGCTGCATTCTAGCACAAGACTAAGTTTATGATATTCCTGCCCCTAGATATGGCTTATCCCTCCTTCAATGAAAGTCTATGGGATTATTATGTTTATTATATTATTGTCTATGGGATTATTATTACTATGGCCATTTTATGCTTCATCAGGCAAAAATTATAAGTATAAAAGTAATAGAACACTTTTCTTTAAAATGCATCATGATCTGAGAACAGATGATGAGTTACATAATGAGCTCAAGTTTGATACTTATAAATATACAAAACATGCAATTTATTCATATGTACACATGTGGAAAAATAATAAACTCAATACTTTTTCTTTGGTTCCACAACTGAAATACCCACATAAAGCTAAATGCTTCATTGTGGGACTGTAAGTAAGATTTTGGAGAAATACCTTCCACCTTTTCATCACTAGATGGCACTCACTACAAGGAAACTACGAACACTGTCTCTGCTCTGGAAAATCTGGTATATCTTAAATGAGTACAAGCCAGCGTACATCGGATAAAGGAAAGTTATTGAGCTTAAATACAACAAGATTTTTAACCTTTTTGTTTTCTTAGACTCAGAACGCAGATAGCTTTGAGTGTATGCAAAAGCACTTTATTCGTCTTTGGCCTTCAAATCTGAGTTGTTGGTCATCAATTCTATGATCATATCATCCCTAGTGAATAAAGTCCTAAGAATCTCACTCATCCCTGACACCCACAGCCAAATAGCACACCCACGGACAAATATGATTAAGGTCAAAGGCTCTATCCATCCTGAGTCATCACGAGTAGCGTTCCTGCTCTTAAGGATAAATCCATGCAGAGGGTCACTGAGAGGCCAGTGTTTGAATCATAGGAACCACCAGGGAATTGGCCAGTTGTACTTCCACACCCTGGCTAAATCAAGCCTGGTCATCTGACACATGCTCTGGGGGGTTTCATGTCAATAAACTGACTCCCTCGCTGGAGATAGGACATGCGGTGAAGAATGTAAAGGGATCGGAGACACAGCTCACATAACTTACAAATTAAGCAACATGCACGGAACACACAATATTCGCACTTAGCAAAATGATTAGAGCAAAGATTTGTTGCTGATCAATACAAGAGCACTAACTATAATACACATGCTATTATACCTCATGATCAAATCTCTCTGACTCACCTTGGTAAAGGCACACCATTCTGTATGCTCTCCCAATTTAGAACTGAGATTAGGAGAAATGGGCCCTGCAGCTCCAGACATGGAAAACAGGTTTGATACGTCAAGTCAAGTCAAGTCACCTTTATTTATATAGCACTTTTTACAATACAGATTGTATCAACGCAGCTTTACAGTGATAACAGGAAAATAATGCAACAAAGTTTGTTTTTAGAAGAAAATAGCGTCACAGTCCAGCTTAAGTTCAGTGATGGTTCATTTTTGTTGTAAAAAAGTTATTAATTTAGTTCATTTATATATCGCCGCTCTGGAGAAAACCGTGATGTCATCATCCAGCTCAGTTCAGTTCTCATATTATGGTGTCAATGCAGGCAGATCAATAATATTGTTGAATATTAAATGTCCCCAACTAAGCAAGCCAAAAGCGACAAAGGTGAAAAAGATGACAGTGGCAAGGAACCAAAACTCCATCAAGGTGACAGAATGGAGAAAAAAACCTTGGGAGAAACCAGGCTCAGTCGGGGGCAAGTTCTCCTCTGGCCAACAAATGAACAGTGTATGATTATGATTCAGGCAGCATTACAGGTCAGGAGTCAGATTGGATCTGATTCTGAACATTCAGAATATTTATCCAGTTCCATCTGGTTGAAGGTCAGAGTCATCACACCGGTATTGAGACGGGTTGGATTCAGTTTTGGATTCAGCTTGGATTCAGTTTTGTAACTCTGCTACAGATGAGAGACTTCCTTGAGTGAAAGTTTGCACAGAGTGAGGTTTGCCGACTATTTCATCCCTATAACAAACAGACTTTGTTTGAACGTTTGCAAACTTAAATTGCAAGGTTTATTTGATATCAATATGAGCTAGTGTAATTTCTTCTGGAAAAGTTATTACTCCAAGAGAAAACGTTTTATAGATTGGTGCGGTCTATCTGCGCTGGAGAATTTATAAAAAACACATTTTGGCATTGCCCAAAGATACTGTAAATACTTTCTGAGAGGATGTAAGTTTTGCATATTTGAATGCCAAAGTCTTTCTTGTTTCTGTTTCCTAATGGGATATTCCAAATGAAACAGCAAGTGCTGATATCTGTTTAAAATATTATTGGAAACAAGTAGAAAAGGCAATAAAACTCATAAATTGTACCAGAAGGATCTATCTACTAAAGATCAATGTGCAGAAGTTACAAAAATTGACATTTTTTCACAAGTACTCCAAATTAAAGTAATAATTTCTTAATAAATTATTGAGAATATCTGGGGAAAATATTATGGTGATGCAAATTAGCTCGGGATATGATTAACAGTTGTATAACGCACCTTTGATTAATTACATTATTAAGTATACAGTATGTACACTACCGTTCAAAAGTTTGGGGCCAGAAAGATGTTTTTTTAAAGAAATTATGTTTTTTCAATAGTGACAGTAAAAAACATTTACATTGTTACAAAAAAGCTATACGTCAAACAAATGCCTTCTTTCATGACTTTCAATGACTTCTTTCAAAAACGTTCTTTTCTTTCAAAACAGCACAACCATATTATCAATGCTAGTATTAAAGACCAACCAGAAAATCGAAATGCCAACAAGGTGGGCGGTGAATTTGGGACATGCTACTAAGAAAACGATTCATGCAGTCCCGATGTTCACCTCAACTAAAAAAATAAAAAAATAAAAAATAGAAGCACACTGCCTCTGTGTTCATACACAAGAAAAACTCACAATCCCGATCGTGTAGAAAGCTTTCTTGCTACATGACATGACATCAACTTTGACCCTCACTGAAAATTGCTATGAAAACAAGAGCAGACTGGAGAGATTTGCTGAAAAGAGACCTTTATGAAGAGAATACATAAAGAAGTCAGTAGGTTAAACCCAATTTCTGAACATGATCTTTTGGGGGGCTGGACATACAAGCTGACCAGTGAAAGCAAACATCAGGTCAAAGCAAAAAGAAAACACAAGGGCAGATTTATAGTTAATAATTTGGACTGCTAACAGAAAGGTTGCAGGCTCTATTACCGCCATCACAATCAACATGGGGACGGTCCCTGCAATCAGTATAATAAATTGCTTGAAAGTGAAAAGTAACTGCTACATGGCAAGTAATCTTTAAACTAAACACATAATCCATTAAGATGCAATCAAACCTGGTCTGGTATCCATGGTGTGACACAACTCGTCCTACCCTTCCATCACAAAGCTGCCATTTTAGCCCTTCGTCAGCAGGTAAAAGCATCATTATTTGTGTCCAAAAACTTTACAAAAGTGCTGTCTGATCATAAATTATCCAAAAGTTTACAGCAGGCCATGCTATTTAGTAACAATATGCACTAGACTAGACTATCACTGACCTAGTTTGCAGTTGGTTGTTTGCTCCTCAATCTAAGCAGCACCTGCATGAATCTAATAAAAGAATCTAAAATGAGAGGCTCATTTGTCTCTATTTATCATTGTCGTAAATAAAAGCAGGGCTTCTGGGAGGAAGAGAAAAGGAGTGATGAGTTTATAATCAAATGAAACAACACAGGGGGCCATACTATTGGAAATACACACACATGCATAAACCGTATAATGTGAAATAATTTAAAAGAACTGTTTCATACTTTAAATGTAATTTATTCCTGTGATGGCAAAGCTACATTTTCAGCATCATAACTCCAGTCTTCTGTGTCACATGATACTTCAGAAATAATAGGCTGATTTACTGCTCAAGAAAAAAATTTGTATATCATCAATGTTGAATTTTTATTTTTTTAACTGCATTTAATGGAAATAGAAATATTGTGTAAAATGCTACATTTCTTTAATGTCGTTTTTGATCATATTAATGTCTTTAAATGCTGAATAAAAAAATCTTTATATATATATATATATATATATATATATATATATATATATATCTATATACATACATACATACATACATACATACGTGTGTGTGCGCGTGTGCGTGTGTGTGTGTGTGTGCAAATACACACACACACACACACACGTATACATAAAGTTAAAATAGTTTGACTTACTGCAAAAGCAGGGGGGGGGGGAAACAAAAAGGAATGTAAGCACTAATCCAAATAGTTTTGCAAAAGTCATTTTAAACACATGCATTTTTTTTTACATGAATATGATGCCTCAGGGGCAGTCTGTGTTCCTTTTCAAAAAGTTTAATTCTGAGACTTAACATGAGGGCGCAGAGAATTGGCAAACTTAATTCCGATAGCATCGTCCCCCACAACGGGAAGTGCTTCACTCGGTTTCATTACACGCCGCAGACAAAGTGGCTAAAAGGTTGAGTGCAAATATCACAGATATTTTGGCATTTACAAAAAAAAAAAACATATTTCCTCCACTCCATTTTCTCACAAGTCAAAACAAAGAAAAAACTTCAGATGTTTTTATAGTGATTGCCAAAAATAATTTATGCCCTCAAGACAGTCAGACAGAAAGGCCATGTCATTCTTCCGTGATATTGACACACAAAAAAAAATTAATTAAAGAACCTTGTTAAAAATAAGCTTCAAACACATTCTAAAGTTGGGAACAACACATTCAGGGCCCTATTTTAACGATATGAAACGCAAGTGTCAAGCGCAAAGCGCAAGTAACTTTGTGTGCGGATCTCCGGCGCTGTTGCTATTTTCCCGGCGGGATAAATGCCTCTTGCGCCCGGCGCAAATCTAAAAGGGGTTGGTCTGAAGTAGCTTCATTATTCATAGGTGTGGTTTGGGCGTAACGTGAAATAAACCAATCAGAGCGTCATCTCACATTCCCTTTAAGAGCAGGCGCGCTTGTTCTAAAGCGGATTCCTATTATAACGGCGGATTTGCCAGGCGCGCGCCAGGAGCGGTTCACAGCCGAGGAGACTGACGGTCTCGTCAGGGACATTGGGGATGGAGAAACCCACCCAAATTAACTTTGGTTAAACAGGCGTATGATAATTTGGGTAAATGTGTAAGTTAGATGCATGCTTTTATAATAAATTGTCTGTCTATCTATCTATCTATCTATCTATCCATCTATCTATCGTAATAATGTATGATTTGCAAAAATGAAAACTGCTGCTTCTGTGTAGATGAGAGAATCAAAGTACGCGTTGTGCACACGCTACATTGATTATGGCCAAGCATGCACCCTTAAAATAGCATATGAATAACATGCGCAACGCGCCACTGACTTTAAACTATTTTTTCCTGGTTAGTGGCGCAATTGTTTTCTAAACCTGCAAAATAGCATGAAGGAACGTTTGCGCCGGAACACGCCTCCTCTTTGCGCTGAACCGCCCCTGGGAGCGCAAGTGTATTTCTTAGTTAACCGACGTGCTTCTGTGGAGGGAAAGATCCGCTTTGCGCGGGTGCAAAATAGGAATGATACATGCGTCGGTGTACAAAGTCAATTGCGCTGGGTGCAAGATAGGGCCCTCAATCTTTATCTTAATTACCTTACCATGGCTAGTTGGAACATGTTTATGATCAGGACTGTGGAAAGGTACTTTTAAAAGTAATGCGTTACAATATTGCGTTACTCCCTAAAAAAAGTAACTAATTGCATTACTTGTGGGAAGTAATGTTACATTACTTTTGTGTTACTTTTTCTCACCTGGATGGGCTTGCTTCGTTTTTTTCAAATAAATAAAGTAATATTTTTTGCTAATGTAAAGGCCCTTCACACCAAAAGTGAAATGAATAAGCCTCAGGCTGAAGGAAATGCAAATTCATGTCTGTACAGTAGAGGGCGCAGCTCAAACAAACCTTTCAGCTGTGCTGCCATTCTGGATTGCAGAAGAATAGAAAAAAAAATGGTTGAAAATGACCATGAAATTAGCATGGTTGCTAATTTATTAGCACGGTTGAATTGGATCATTGAGTGTCAGCAGTAAAAACATTGGTTAATAAAATACATAATGTATATTTGTATTGTTTAACAATTAATTATTTCAG
Organism: Leuciscus leuciscus; assembly: GCF_965113295.1. NCBI lineage: Eukaryota > Metazoa > Chordata > Actinopteri > Cypriniformes > Leuciscidae > Leuciscus > Leuciscus leuciscus. The sequence goes on from NC_138734.1 coordinate 30,511,171, forward strand.
GTTTGAGTAATATTCTGTTTGCATTTCAGTTCTTATTCATTTTGAGGAATACTGAATCTGTTTTTGTGAAAGTGAGATGAGTAAATGCATGTTCACATTTAGTCCAAAACTACAAAAACCATCATGTTTGCACAGCGCGCACAACACCTCTCAATATGGGGACGGGAGAGCTGTCAGTCAATAAATTGGAAAACAAAGTAACTTGCGTTACTCATTTGAAAAAGTAATTCAGATATTTGTTGTGAATTTAAAAGCAATGCGTTACTCGTTACTTGAAAAAAACTGTTTATTTATGATCACTACACAGGTGTGATTGACGTATAAATGTGGATGGTTGTGTGGTGAAGCATTCATCAAGCTCTTTTTATCAGAAAATATCAAGTAAGTGTTGATTCTTCATAATATGACTCTTTAAACTTGAGGAACCAATCTGTTTGAGCAGCAAGGCCATAACTGGATAAAGCAGAAATGGAAATTTTGCTAAATACAACCCACTTGAGCTGCACTCAAGGTGCCCAAAACACTTAAAATCCTCTCATGGTGTTTGTTTCTTGCCTTTCGTTATTTTATTCAGCAAATCTATTCAAATAAAAGCTGACATTTACCCTTAATTCGAAGCATCTGAAAAAAAAAAAATGAAAAAAGCAAACATCACTGCAAAAAGGATGCCATCAACTTTCAGTTGTAGAAGAAGTGTTATCAACTTGAACTTATGCAGAAATTGCTTTCATTATCTCTCCTCCTAGTACAAACATCTGATAAACCCTGTCTCCTGGCAATGCCCATTCAGAAGGCTGTTCAGAGAACCAGATGTTGCCATGCGGCTCAGCTCCAGGCAGTGAACACTTCAGTTACCTGCCTCAGGGACCACCGTCACAGTGGGCAACCTGGATCTTTTGAAAGCAGCCATTTCAGCATACCAAATAGGGTATCAATATTCTCAGCAGATGAACAGGGCACAAATGCGGGACTTTATTTTAGCTGCCATTTTGTCAGCAATCAGTCCTGACAAAATGCATTGCATTGCATTGAATTGCAATGTGTGTGTGTGTGTGTGTGTGTGTGTGTGTGTGTGTGTGTGTGTGTGTGTGTGTGTGTGTGTGTGTGTGTGTGTGTGTGTGTGTGTGTGTGTGTGTGTGTGTGTGTGTGTGTGTGTGTGTGTGTGTGTGTGTGTGTGTGTGTGTGTGTGTGTGTGTGTGTGTGTGTGTGTGTGTGTGAGAGAGAGAGAGATTGTGAATACCCTTAGAGTTCAACTCACCTTAACAATGTTGTTTTAAACACAGTTTAATGACTTTGACAAATTACTTTCTTTCTTGCATGGAACACAAATTAGATGCTTTGCAGAATGTAGTTGGTCATTCTTTTCCATGCAAGGACAATAAATAGGTACTGGAGCTTTAAAGCTTCCAAAAAAATGTTACACCATCATAAAGGTAGTCCAAGTATCCTCACACAAAGGTCTCATACAATTTCTGAAGATGTTTATGATGCTTTTATAGTGCTTTTGCATCCTTTTTTATTCTTGACAGCACAAGTCCTCATTCACTCAATCACATAATCACATGACAACCAAACAGCCAATTTACCAACCCACTACATTCTTTAAATTTCACTCTTCAAAACAGGTTCTTTTGTATCCCATTTAAAACAAAAAATTTAATCATACTGATTTAGAACAATGTAAAAATTACTAAATGATCACATCATTTTCATTTTTCATTTTAAATATCCATTGTGTAGCCTTGAAACATTCCCTACCTGTGCATGCTATTCAAGGGCACTTGTCAAATTAAATTGCACCACAGTTAACATTCACTTTGAGCTTGACCTCAATGCATTATTGTAATTTATAAACTAATCTCTAATTTAGCCTCTAGTGCTTTGCTGACACTTTGAGGTTTGTACTGCTTACATAAGACATTAATTACTACCCTACCAAGATGCACTTTAATATTGTCCTGCTCAGTTTTTAATGTTCTATGGGTAAAACTTTCCTTGCGGAAGACAACAAATGCAGAAAACCAGAAACCCATTTCCTTTCACAATTGGAAACAAGCCCACAGAGACTACCTGACTGGGAGAAACCCTGCCCAGGTAGCTCACTCCATAGTATAATGCACACCATCCCATTCACAAAACCCACAGACATTACAGTATGAATGTATAATTAGGTATGTCTATACATAGAAACAGAAACATATGAAACCCATTGATTTTGACCTAATTACTTTGTGAAATCCCTAATGACAATGTTATTTTTCAATACTAATCTATTTTCTTAATTGGTTTACAAATGAAATGAAATGAAATGTTCAATTGAACCAGACTCTTATTAATTAGGTACTGTGCAAAAATTATTTTAAAAAGGGGGGAAGGGAAGGGGGGTTTTGTAGTCAAGGTCATTCCAGACCGTTGCTTTAAAAGAACACAGTGGGCTCTCATAAGGTTTGACAGGGAAACTGATGGAGGATGGAGTGGACAGGAAATCAAACAAGCTGGACATTTTTTTATAATAATGTGACTTATTTTTAGTCCTCTGGTTGTTCTTTTGAAAGAATGAGGGCAAAACTCTAACTCTTCAAATGTGAAGGCTTTTGTTGGCAGCAACTAATTCCTTGAACCATAAAAATTTGATCATTTAAAGCATAAATCATGTTTTAGACCATGGACCGTGCTGTTAAAATCAAATAACAGCTTCTATTTTAGGACATTATCCCATCAATATTATAATGTTAATGCCCTGAAAACTTTATGCATGAAAAAATTCCACATGGCTCCAAACAAAACGATTTTCAGAGTTCCACGTGTTTTATTGTCCTGAAACCTTCCCCAGTCACACTCTATAAAAACTAATGTGGAGAGGATTGGATAAGGGGACAAAATCAATAAACCATAGCATTATAATTGAAGAAAATATTGATCAAAATGCAGCAAGTATAGTGAAGGTGCACATGCACAATTCTTTTAGACATTATGCCACCATACAGATTTGCAATGCCAAATAGCTAAACATGTACATTGTAAAAAAAAAAAGTCATTTAGTATAGATCCATTTTGGATATGCAATGTCCACTTTTCACAACTATAAATAAAATGTTATGTGAACCGTCACCTCATTCTTCACAACACCTTTGACACCATCACATGGTGAAGCTCATGTTGACAAAAGTGAGCAGTGAGACGTTCATATCGGACCCAAAAACAAACTACATGGTATGTGATCAATATCATAGGCGCCTGTCTTTGGTGCTGCTAAACTACACAGGACCAAAAGCAGAGCCATGCTGCATTCCATACGATCATACTGAATGACTGGACGAGCACGAGTCTCCACTCAGCAGCTGCTCACTGACTCTGTGGTGGACCATTTTTATTTCCTTTTCCACCTCTTACTTGAAACCTGGTGTACGTTCTCATGCCCACAGCCTGTCCCCAGCCACAGCTCATGTTCAAATACTACATTTACGGCTCAACCACAAAGCATTGCCTTGTTTCCTTCTCTTTCTTATTTTTTATCTCTCGGAAAAAAGTACAGAGTCATACGTGGCATTTTTAATTAGACCATTCCTAAATTTTATTATGGAATTTTCCAGTGAGCCCCATATCATTAATGACTTTTGGTTGTTTTTTGTAGTTGTTGTGGCTTGGAATAGAGGTCTGCACTGTGCGCAGTAGTTTTAAAAACAGCAACGGGCAAGAGATAGTCATTTTTTCTGCTTAACCTTGTTTGTATTGATACTGTTTGGGGCAACGCTGCATCACACGAGCACACTCTGGAAGTGTGTCTGTAGACTAGTGTTGTCACGATACCAAAATTATTGTTTCGATACCGATACCAAGTCAAGTATTGCGATTTCGATACTTTTTCGATACTTTTCCTGAAAAGGGAGAAACACTCTCAAATATCATTGCTTTGCTTTATTTTAAAACCGGGACAACATTCTAATCATATAACACACTAATAAATGAACATATGAACAGCAGATATATTAAACATTTGAACAAAATATGAAATATAAAAATATAAAAAATAAATTAGAGCAATGACATTCAAGGTAAACATTTTTATAAATTTAGCAGCATTATCTCATTTATCATAAGAAACATAAGAGCTTTATCTTGATTCTGAACTTTGAATAAAAATATGAACAGCGATTATATTAAACAATGTTTAATATTGGTAACATATGATAAGCCTCATTGGTGATATATTTGACATGTGGGGAGAGAGTTGTGGAAGGCCTATACTTCATGTTAAACATAAATATATAGCAATAGCAGCAAAGACAACGTCGGCAGTGTTGACGGCAAAATAGGCTACAGAATACATTTATATTGTATTTATGTCAAAACTTTCAAACATCAAAATGTAATTTATTAATATGTATTCGTGTCAAAATGACATAGAAACATCTTTTCCTATTCTATTTTGCCTGGAAACGCTTCCAACACGCTTGCGTGTCGCGTGAAAAATAGGCGTCGGTTCTATTTCTAGCATGCACACGTTTTCCGCGCGTCTCAAGCTGCGCCCAGACGCGTGTCACGCAGGCAGTTAACATGGGAGCCGAAATAAAAACGGACACGACACGCAGTCAGTGTGTCGCCGGCATTACACATCTGGAAGGCGGTCTTTCTTAGAAGCATCGATACTAATAAATTAAGGAATCGTGACGTTTTTCATTTCCGATTTACTTTTGAAGTATCGGTTCACCGTGCAACAGAGCAAGGTAGGCAACGTACTTCCATATGTCACTCCTCGCGTCATCTATTTCTACGAGTCCTGGACCACTTGTGCTCGCACATGCAGCCATCTCGCTGTAGTGTTTTGTCACATGACACTGACAGCGGCAGGTTCTTTGCTGCGTGCGTCAGGAAAAAACACAGACGTCCATATGGGAGGCGTTTTTTTTGTGTTTTTTTTAAAGTATCGATACTGATAAATTTAGGTATCGAGACGTTTTTAATTTCCGAGTATCGCGATACTTTTGAAGTATCGGTACACCGTGCAACACTACTGTAGACATGGACACACACAAACTGATGTTTACATACAATTACAGACTACAATGGAAATCTCTTTTTCCAGAGCAGGCCAGCTCTATTACCTCCAAAAACAGAAAGGCCTTACAAGTAACTTAAAGGGGTCACAAATACACTGTCACCTTAAATCAATATATTTTTCCAACTGTCCACCTAAAAATGTTAATAAAATGCTAAAAACAAAAACAAAAAAACATTTAAAACTAAAATTGTATTATGTCATGCTTTTAAAGTACCCCATTATGGATTTTTGAAAATTACCTTTCATGTAGTGTGTAACATAGCTCTAAGTGAATGAAAACATCCTGCAAAGTTTTAAATCTGAAAGTGCACCATATATAAAGTTATTTCTCTCAAAAGTAAGTTTCTTGCAAGTTTCTTGTTGGGACAAATACAGTATACAATGACAGTATGTTAGGCTGCTGTCACTTTAAGACCTGACACGCAGATCCATTATACTGTTACACAAATGCGTTTTCTTTCTCAACTGTTTACGTTCACTTAACCCCTAAACTGTGAGGTTTCTACCAATCTATCATGATTTTTCATGTTTATTTCTATTTCAAAATAAAGGCCTAAACACGCCTAATGAATATGAAATATTCTTGTTGCAAATTGATAAATTACTGCTCCTCTGTAATTTATTTTAAAAAACAGCCACCAAATATGAAAACTAGAGATTGTAAGCTTTCAAATGATATATAGTTTGTCAATATTACTTTAGGTTTTTACTAAGATATTATTGTTCTAAATATATATGGGGGGACGGTGACACTTAAGGGGTTAAAACATAACGTGTTTACGTGAATACGCACCAAGGGCCTGTACCATGAAGCCGGTTTAGGTGGCTAGCCAGCTATGTTTCAGTTAAGTTTCCGCCAACCCTGGGTTTTAGGTACTATGAAAGTAGCTTGGCTTGAATCGGTGTTCGTTGCCATGGTATCTTACGCTGCACGGCTAACCTGCTCCGGGGCAGGTTATGTTCTGGATTCAAGATCTCAGACTGAAGTTTGACCAATCAGCTGAGAGCAAAGAAACATAGGTGACGTAACTTATTCCCAGTGTCTGTTGCAATGACTTCACCTTTTCTTCCAAATCCTGTGACATCTCAGCGCAAATTGTTTGACGAGCACTTCGTAGAGAAAGAGTTTTTAGCCAGACAAAATCCCCTTGCCTTTCCTGATAGTTATTTGTATGAAAGATACAGATTTTCCGCGGAAGGAATGTCTTATCTTTACGAACTTCTTGAGCCGCACATAAAGAATTTAACACATCGAATTCATGCACTTACTGTACCGCAAATATTGCGTTACGTTTTTTTTGTTGCAAGTGGTACATTCCTGCACGGTGGGTGACGCACAGAAGCTCGGGGAAAACACGGTTTGTCGAACCATTCGTAAGGTGGTCCTCGCTCTGCAGGAGTACATGAATAGTTTCATTAATAGTGTTCCCCGGACATTTATCGGCCATGTCCATAAAAGAGGGCTTTTATAAAATTGCCGGTAAGATATATTGATAGGGTGGCATCACATGAACACATTTTATTTTATTTTTTAAAAAGCAAATTGCACAAATGTACTATACAATATAATACATGTTAAGAATTATTTAAAATCTTTATTATTATTCTGTTAATCTTATGATAGGATTCCCTAGCTTTCTTAGTAGTACAAATACGTTCTATATTTATGTAAAATTATGTATATATGTATGTAGCCTATGTGTAATATAGCCTATAGCCTATTTTTATAATATATAAAAAATGTGCATGTATCATTTTTTATATATTATAAAAATAGGCTATAGGCTATATTACACATATAGGCTACACATACATACATAATTTTACATAAATATAGAACGTATTTGTTTAACTTACACATTAACAATCAGCAATCTTTCTCCAACAGTCTTCTCTTGCTTTGGCAGCAGAGACCGTATTGTTTTGAGCTTGAAATACATATTTAAATTCATCGTAATTCTGAATGATTATCTCTTGCTCCTCCGCGGGAAAATATATCGCTCACGCTCTACCCGCGATTGGTTGTTCAGTGTCGACGTCACTCTTTTATGTGCACGCGCGCGTGGAGTAATCATAGCTTGAGGATCAAAGCCTGAGTTGACAGAGAAAGTTGATGAGCTGCATCATGGTACCAATAAAGCCTGATTGCATCGGTTTGGTTTTGTCAACTCAAAACTAATCCTGTAACCCCGAGTTTGTTCAGCTACCTTCATGGTACAGGCCCCAAGACTGGTATTTTGACATAATTTGTGTGTATTTGACCATTTAAGCGCAAAAAGAAGCGAAAAAGAACTAAATTTAGTACTGAGAGGTGGCTTAATGTGCACGCACTTTGGGTGTGAGCACAAAATCTGTGGGAATGAGTAAAATCATGCGCAATCCCACGCCGAAATTCAAGCAATGTAACAAACATTCATCCGGAGCCAATGAAACGAGTGAGTAAGGGGAGGCGGGTTTGTGTGTCAACTCACTGTCAGAGAGATGAAAAAGCAAGAAAGCTCAGCTGGTTTTGTGTATATTCTGTGGACAATTTGTATTGGAAGCGTTTCAGACAAACCTATTTCAGTATCGATATGTATTGAAAAATCTATATTTTTGACAACACTACATATCGCACGTAGTTTATTATTTCAGATGCCTTTTTAAAAGACCACAATTGAAAATTATATATAAAATTCAACCCAGCCAAAGTAGCTACTAGGAGTGACTGCATTACACACCACTGCTGAAATCCAATGAAAGAGTTGGTGGGTGTTAGTGTCAAGCCCTGAGGGCAAGTGATATAAATAGTCTACTAGACTTCTTGTGTAGGTGACTATATGCCTGTTAACCTTGACCAAAACCAATTACTAGCACAATGAATGCAGGAAGCACCTTTATCCAAAACACCACAGTGTTGTGTTAAAATCAATGATGCTGATGTCAAACATCAGCGTGTTCAGTAAATCTCAGTCCTGCATTTTTAGACTGAGGTAATTATTTCCATCTACTCTCCACATTGCTGTTCTTCCTTCTGAAGACCAACCATCATTGAGTTTACAGTACTTAGCTTGCATTCAGTAAACACACCAGCACAGTTGCATGCCCTCTCCTTGACACCCTCTGTTCATTGGTCTGCTGCTGAACGACGGACAATACGTGTGGAGCTCATTCAGCTCCCCCTCATTTAAAGTCTTATCCAAACACAGCCAACGCATCGCAACACATCCTGCCAAAGCCAGCAAGGACACATTCAATCTCCCATAGGAAGCAGAAAAGCATTATGGGATGAGTGGCAGGTTTTTGTGTAAATGTCTCAATGGATTATTTGAGACTGATTCCTCACCCACTCATTTCATGTAACAAATGCTAGATGATGAACAAAACTTCCAAATGCCTTTACAACAGACTTGTAAAGAGTCAGTAATCAGAGAAAATGTGTGTGAAACATCTAAACCCCATTTACTCCTGGTATTAAAATTAGTTTGATCAAAAGTGTCCACTCCAATAAAGTGATTGATCAAACTACATAAATCGATGTGACCATTGCATTTGTACAACTTACCTGTTAATTAGTCACTGCACTAAATGATAGGTTTTATTTAAAATAAGAATAATAAAACAAATACAAAAAATTTAATTAAATTCAAATACTTAAAATAATCAAATAAGAATAATCAAATAAACATATCCAAATAAATAAGTAAATAAATAATAAAAACAATAAATAAATGCATTATACAAACAATAAAAACGGTTTTAAACTGCTTGGAGCAGAAACACTCCAAGCATAATACAGAAAAGACAGAATAATACATAAAAAGAGATTAATCACCAGCCATGCTGAAATACACTCACATCAAAAATGGTTTTCGGCACCAATATCAAACTCTGAACGGTGATATACAGTCATGTCATGTCATTTTATCTGAGTGCGATCTCTCCAAGGATACGCCACATCAATCAGTCAGACAGGCTTTTCACCACGCTGAGAAATGAGGGATGGAACAGACTGAAGATGGTCATCACTATGAGGATATCATTCATGGGAGGTCAGTAATATGGTGGATGGTGGTCTGGCCAGATGACTGAAACCTGAGGCGCAGAAAAACTCTCAAAAGCAGTCAGGATCTCGGCCAGAGGCTTTAGCTCATTTTAAAGCTGCAATTTTATGATACAAAAAGCATTAGATGAAATATAAGGATTACACATACACAATCAGATCATAATTAGTGTTGCTTGCTAAGGATCAAATTAAAATGTTCTAAATCTTAAATATTACACTTCAAAATGATGAAATAATGTTAGAATTCAATGATGATTTTGAACAATGGAACTGAACTTTGACGGTTGATGATGACGTACTGTAGTACGAGAACACAAAGACACAAGATCGCTTAAGAACGCTGTAAGAATTGAGAAATTAGAAGATGCCGGACAGTCTGGTTGAAGAGCGACCAGACCCTGAGAGAACAAAGGACCTCTCTGGAAATTAACATTTGAACTAGCCCTCGTGCACTATCGAGACGAAAGTCTTACCTCCGAGTCATCCTAATCTACATCTATTTCCCCCTTCTCTCACCCCCTCTCTTTCATGCTCAGATCACCTGAATTCACCCAAGAAAATGTATAGTTTAATGTGAATGATTAACATCGAGTATTATACATATTTAGTATCATTTGAAATGTCTCATTGCGACTGGTACAAATGTCTCATTTCCAAATAAGTAAAACAAAAGGTAATAAGGTCTTCTTATTATTCCAATATAATCTTCTCTCTATTCCAGAGCATTTGATGTTTTGTATCGATTATCTTTGAATTGATTATGAAATTGGCATGATACATTTACCTGACATAATAAATTGTTACATTTGATTATTCTAACTGACTTTGACATTATTTTCGTGAAGAGAACAAGTGTGACTCCCAAATGAGGAGCACCAGAGGGTTAAAAAAAAAGGGGGGGTGGGGGGGAGATCTACTGCAAAGTTCACACAACCCCAGCTGTTTTCCTCTCACACTGGCAAACTGATTACACACCCCACCACAGCTAATAAATCCATGTAGAAATAGAGGGGGACTCTTGGCTAAGCATGAGAGCTTCTGAATAAGTTTTAAAAGGCTTCGAAAAAAGGCGATAAGATTTATGGAATTGCATATGGAGCTGGTTACATCTCTGCTGTAAAAACAGGGCTTCAGTTCAAGTTCACAAATGTTTCATGTAGGAGAGATTGAAAGCCAGACTGTTCTTCAACACAAGAGCTTCTTGATTAAATACTCCTGATCGACAAATACATCAAATAATAGACATCAAGCCATCAAATAATAAAGCAAATGATATCCAAGACTTGTTTTTATTAATATTGTTGATCTCTGTCAGTTAGTCCAATATTTGCATTGTGCCCCATTGTTAACTGTGTGAGCTAAATTATTTCATTTTAAACAACAGTAGGTCACCAGCGGGCATCATTAAACCTTAACCACATGAAACATGTCTGAACCTAAGTAGCAGAGGGCACACTACAACTACATTAAAATTGTGTATTTTATGCTTTAAAAGTCTTGAGGCCTATTTAAGCCAACTGGTTTTCCATTTGAGCTGATCTGCACTCTAAGCACTTCAAACCAAAGTTAAAACAAAAGTGGTTATTATAAGTGTATAAAATGCAGCAATATGACTAGTAAGCTAGAAGGGCTACCAGGGATTGAAATTTATGAAACTGTGCCAGTTAAAGTGGTTTAACTTACAGCTAAAGTGTGTCATCTGCTGGTGTAGCCAAATTTTGTGCCACCTGAATCACAAAAACAAAGAATTCTTTTTGGGTTTCACAAAAGTACTTGCATTAGCTACTTAAGTACTCTTTAGCTACTCGTTAAAAAAGTTGTCTTCTCCATGCATTTATTCTTGCAAGGTCTCTCAAAAATCTGAATGGATCAGAACATCATAAAGGGTGGGCTTTTTTTAGTCTGTAAGGTAAGCAACAACCCAGAACACCCAGCAACCTCATTACAACCAGCCACAACACCACAGAAGCGAAATTGCATGGCATGTCTCAGTTTTCTATTTAAAGGTGTGGCAGTGTACAATCTCTCCAGAAACAGCCAAAAGAAACAGTAATTATGAAGAGCATTACAAAACACAGGACTAAACAAAACCTGAGAGACAACCACAAACACAAACCAAAGAAATCTTGGCAGTGGCATTCAACAATAGAGTCGAATACATACCAAATTTAATATGTTTGCCCTTCACCTTTCTGCTATTTAATTTGTTATCTTGGCAGTATTGTCTAAAGCATCAGTAATTTAGAACATGTCTGATTGTAGTCAAGCTATTATGATTGAGTTGTGCACAAAATATTCTTTACACACTGTGCAGAAAATAATCTGTCAATTGGCTTTATTGACATCCAGCTATTAGACATTTAAAAATGTAAATGGTTTACTGAAACAAGGGCTAATGATTGACATGAAAACCAGGCTACAATTATGGGTCACATTAGACACACAATCATGAAGTCTAAATTTAGAGTCCTTACATACTACATAATTAATGCCTTTCAAAAAGCATTACTGACAAGCCATTTCTAATACGCAGTTTCCTGACGGAATCTAACAGATACCAAATGAAATCGCAGTAATTGGATGCAAATCACATTCAGAAGTTTTTTGGACATGACCCTATGGAAATACCGTGTTTTTGGACATGTACCCATCCACAATATAACCAACTAATCCATATGAATAGAGAGGTTTAGTCCAAATTTTCTGGAGAAACATGATCGCTTTATATGATGAACATATTTAATTTAGGCTTTTATTTACAAATAAACATTTATCAACTCGCACATCAGTTGTGGTAAACAGCAGCAAGTATGCTTGCTTGTCGTGCGAGAACCAATGAGGTTCATTCTCGTGTGTTACACAGTACATTCATTCTCGTGTTACGCAGCACGTCTGAACTTCTGCGAGAAACAATAAGGTTTGTTCTCGCGCATCAAGCAAGTACGGTTGAGCTTCTGTTCACTGATCAATGTTTATATGCACATAAAAGCCTAAATTAAATCTGTTTATCATATAAAGTGATCCAGTCTCTTCAGAAAATTGGAATAAACCGCTCAATTCATATACATTAGATTAATTTTATGATCACTTTATGAACTTTTGAAGCGACAAATATCATAATTTGTGTTACGAAGATGAATAGGATTTGGAAAGACATGAGGAGGAGTAATGATGATATTTTTTTGGTGAACTAACTCTTTAAAAGCACATCCTCTCCCAGCAATTACATGGATTATGTTACAGTGTGATTGTAAGACTAATGTAGCAGTGGTTCACTAAGTCAACAGGTTACCGCAGTCAATCAGAAAGAATTTACACAATCTGTTATGAAGGCAGCCTTTTTGAGGTCTTCCAAGAAAAACTATGACCTGTGTACTAATCAAACTCTGTGGTACAACCTCAAATCATACTTTGCTGATTTCAACAACCACGTATTTTAAGGGTTGTTTTGCTGCGAGGCATTGGTGTAAATTCTACAATTTGATTTCTGGCTGATTTCTTTTGTATGAGTTGAGAAAAACAGCAATCCAGATTGCTTGAGCTTTGATAAGAGGCACAATATCAGCTTCAACAAAAATTATACTCCCTTAATTTCAAAATAAAAATAGAGTTATCCAACTTGTTTGCTTACAATTCAAATACAGGAAATTAAGTAGAATTTAAAAGGATGTCTGGCTCACAACCCTCCCTGACAAACACTTAGGCCTATAAGTAATGTCTTAAAACTTTGGAATTTCCATGTAATTTAGCTAATTAAACAGTGACTCAAACAGAACAGCTAAAGTCAATGCTAAGTTAAGACCCCAGACTCCTGAATAGAGACAGTGACCATGAGCATCAGTCTGTTCTTAAAAGACATCAGAGCTCAACATTAAGGATTTTTTTCCTTAAAAAAAACTGACAGGCCAGTATAGTTTATATTTCTCCTTGCTCTTCCAACATTTTTCCCAATACACAACTGGTCACAAAAACAAAATACATTTTTGAAATGTAATGTATTATTTATGTTTAACGTTACATTTATAATATTAATAAATTTTATTGTATAATTTATACTTTTTACATGTATTATTTAATATTGCTTTTTTAACAGTTATATTAATTATTATTATAGATATATATTTTACCTAGTTAAAAAGTTGACAAGCAGAATTCACAACCAAATGCCAAATGTTTAAGTCTGCAGGGCATTAAAAAAATGCAAGCACATGATCAAAAAAATTATATAAGGGGCTATCATTTATTGCTCAACCCAAAAATACATACACACAGGTTAGGCTAAAAAAAAATAAAAAAAAATAGAGGAAACAGGAAAGGAAAAAAGGAAATCAGTATTCAAGTTTTCCAAGTATATAGCATTGATTTTACAACTCACTTCTACAGAAGTGTTTCATCTATGGTAGAGCAGCCTGATCTCATGAAAATGCATCTCTATAGCACACATTGTGTTTATCGTGCAATTTATACGCGAAAATTAGTTTTTACGTGCATATGATACGCATTTTTCGTGTGCATTTGATATGCACTTTATTGCATGTAATACACACGCACCCCACACCACTAATGCTAACCAAACGTATAATACACACGTACCCCACACCAGTACTAAACCTACCCTAAACCTACCCTAAACCTACCCATGCGTATCATATGCACGTAAAAACTCATTTTCGCGTATAAATTGCACGATAAACACAATGCTTGCTATAGAGACGCATTTAGTGTGCCCGGGTTTGGGGATAGACCCGTATAGATCTAAGGGCCCTATTTTAACGATCTGAAACGCAAGTGTCAAGCGCAAAGCGCAAGTAACTTTGTGGGCGGGTCTTGGGCGCTGTTGCTATTATACCGGCGGGATAAATGCCTCTTGCGCCCGGCGCAAATCTAAAAGGGGTTGGTCTGAAGTAGCTTCATTATTCATAGGTGTGGTTTGGGCGTAACGTGAAATAAACCAATCAGAGCGACATCTCACATTCCCTTTAAGAGCAGGCGCGCTTGTTCTATAGCGGATTCCTATTATAACGGCGGATTTGCCAGACGCACGCCAGGAGCGGTTCACAGCCGAGGAGACCGACGTTCTCGTCAGGGACATTGGGGATGGAGAAACCCACCCAAATGAACTTCGGTTAAACAGGCGTATGATAATTTGGGTAAATGTGTAAGTTAGATGTATGCTTTTATAATAAATTGTCTATCTATCTATCTATCTATCTATCGTAATAATGTATGATGTGCAAAAATGAAAACTGCTGCTTCTGTGTAGATGAGAGAATCAAAGTGCGCGTTGTTCACACGCTACATTGATTATGGCCAAGCATGCGCCCTTAAAATAGCATATGAATAACATGCGCAACGCGCCACTGACTTTAAACTATTTTTTCCTGGTCAGTGGCGCAATTGTTTTCTAAACCTGCAAAATAGCATGAAGGAACGTTTGCGCCAGAACACGCCTCCTCTTTGTGCTGAACCGCCCCCGCGAGCGCAAGTGTATTTCCTAACTTACCGACGTGCTTCTGTGGAGGGAAAAGACAGCTTTGCGCGGGTGCAAAATAGGAATGATACATGCGTCGGTATACAAAGTCAATTGTGCTGGGTGCAAGATAGGGCCCTAAGTCCACATGCTCTGTAAGAGTTTACCTGAGGACGACTAAATATGGAAAAATTATTTGAGCCTTTTTCAGATCTATTCATGTAATGCAGAATGACATTAATAAAAAATAATGTCAAAATGACAAGCAATTTCTCTAGGGAAACTAGCAGGGCGAGGATTGGCGAGCATTCAATCTGCCGATACCGTATGTCCAGTAATGTAAAACAGGAGAAACCTCAGGAATGAATTAGTTTGATTGAGAAATAAATGGCCCGGGACTACCGTTTCTGCAGGGACATGAGGCAATTAAAAAGCTTTCTGCTGCCTTCTGATACGCTAATGACTGCATTAAAGCTACGTCAAATATGGTTTATATCAGGTCGACAGACATGGCCGCATAGCTGCCAAACAAATCGCCTTCAGTCGCACTCTTAAGATCTCACAGGCCTTCTGGAACACCAGGAAAGGATCCAAAAACTTGTCTAACATTTTTAAAGAGGTAACGCTGAGGTAAAACAGGCAAATACATTTGTTATGCATTCACAAGATGACTATCAGATAGGCAGCTTTATATAAGTGAAATACTATCAGTTACTCGTGTTCCGAGACTGTCAGCGACAGGTTTGAACCTGACATCAACAGCACACACTGTACATTCCCAAACTACTCACTTCCTCTCTGTTAAGAATAAAGAATCAAATTCCCAGTAATAATAGTACAGTTAAGAAGACCAGGCCAAGTAATGGTTACCCATGTCTTTAATCGCCAGTGAGGTAGTAATTCCAAAAAGGCCTAAACTATGTAGGGGCTCACAAAAGTGCTTTTGAACCAAGTGCTGGCAGAGAGGGACGCAAGGGATGGTTGTGCCTTGCCAATAAGGTCCCTTTGTGTGCAGTTAGCTGGGTTTCATTCAGGTAGTGAGGATGGCTCTCCAGGGCCCCACTCTCCATCCCTCTGTGCTCACACGCACAGCTCTGCGTACATTTCTATGAACAGAAGTCCAGTTTTTCACATATTTTGGGAGAAGAGTTTCTATTTGAACATACGTTTCGGCTAACCAATCTCAAACTAGTAATCTAATCTGAAAGCAAAATACTTTACATCTAATAAAGGAATGTGCTTATATAATTGTTTTACTGATACTGACAAGCCGATAATTCTTTTTATGTTATGCTAACCAAAATCAATTGTTGTTTCAAACAATTGCTACAAGTGAATTTAGACATTATAACGTATTGGATATTTATTTTGACATTTAGCAGTGTTAAAGTTTTTAAAGAATGACTTCAAGTGAGAAACAAACATGAACAATTAAATATCTAATATCGAACAATACCCATAAATAAAAAAATAAAATAATATCCAATAGCTAACCAATAACCGATTGGTCAATTTGTAAATATTTTGTATTTTGGTAAATTGGTGGTGAACCCTACTGAGTGTTAAGTTTAGGGGTGGAACATTTTTCAATAGTATGTTTTTTCGTATAAATCAACTTGTACAAATTCACGCAAAATTGCCAATTGACAAACAGTTACATGTTCTCATGAGATCGTGTTGGCTATCATGCATCTCTACAATAAAAAGAAGCTAAAAAGATTATGCCAATGGAACAGAGGGGCAATAAAACTACTGTAATATTTATTTTATTTATTTACTGTATAATTTAAGGTATAAATGCATTACACTGTAAAAAAAAAAGTTGAGAAAACTTAAAAGTTTAAGGCAACCAGCTACAGGACATTTTTGAGTTTTCTCAACTTACGTTTTGAGTTTTCTCAACTTTTTTCATGTTAAATAGTTGAATAAACTTTAAAAACTGAATTTGTCATACGTAAGTTGGATTTTTTACAGTGTAGGGATGCACCAATGTGAAAATTGTGGCCAATACGATAACCGATATATATATATATATATATATATATATATATATATATATATATATATATATATATATATATATATATATATATATTAAACCATCCAGCGAACAGTGTGCATCTGAAGTGTCTCAGCTGAAGGAAATAATCTATTATTTATCGGCTTTAATATATTGGCCAAATTTTCTTATTGGGCCGATAACGATAACATAAAAAATGAACTTATCGGCCGATACCGATATGGTGGCCAATATTTTGTGCATCCCTAAAATGAGCAGTCAATGTAAAGTCATTATCACAATATAAACCCAAAAGGTTGATCAGAACCCCAAGGCAAAGTGGTAAAAGGAAAAAGGAAATCACTGAAAATTTCCAAGAAAGACAGTGACACATACTGCATCCAAAATAAAATGGTAAATGGACAATGGTGCAAAGTGGAAATGAAACAAACATCCACAACCTTCAAAACATCTGTGTAATAGAGTGAGCACATCACATAGACTCTGAACGCGTGTTTTATGGCTGGAGATCCAATTGATACAAGAAATCCCCCTAAATGAATGACTCATAACCCTTCCTTCAAAACCTAGCAATAAACTGTCTGCTGCAATGGTGCGTGTGGTTTCCCTCAATTTGCTGAGTGACACATCCAAGGCTAAAGACTAAGGCATCTGGCTTCAGTTAGTCAAACTCTCATATTGTCTGTGACACCATCATATGTGCCCTCACACACGCTCTGAACAAACTGTCGCACTGCTTTGGCCTCCATATCAAGAGTAGAAACAGAGGGATGGAAAACAGCACTGGAACCCTTGGCTGAATAATCTCCACTCTTGGTTTTCACTGGTCATTTCCCCTAACGATGATCTAATTTCCAACTCAATAAAACATGACCCATCAGAACGTGCTGTTGCATTGATGGTGCAGTAGAACAAAAGCCAAATAAAAGACCATAAAAGTCACACTTCAGGCTGATCAGAAGAATCCATATGCTTTGGATTACAGCAATGTAAGTCAATGTTCTCTAGGTGTCAGATGTACCAGGAGCCTGATGGAATATAATTGTAATAACTTTTATGAAACACAGAACTTGAAAATGTCAGTTGATATTTTCTGGCTGCTAGAACAGGAAAATATGCTTAACTTTTCAGTTGTTGAGTATATTTTAGACATCTTTCCAATCAGTTCCATAACGTACCATGCTACATACATGTATCTTTCACCGAATAAATGAAAACAAATATGATTGTAAGAAGCACAAGTATCTTGTGATACTGAAGACTGGAGTAATGGCTATTAAAAAATACTAATTTGTAAAAAAAAAAAAAAAAAAAATACTAATACCCTAAAAATATTAAAAGAATAATTCACAATATTATTTTTTTTACTGTATTTTTTATTGAGTAAATGCAGCCTCTGTGAGCATAAAATACTTATTCTATTAAAATAAGTATTCAAAAACACATTAAATATGCAAAAACATTTTTAAAAATCGTACCGACCCAAACCTTTTGAATGGTACTACATTATTTGTTATTATTATAACTGATTTAGTTCATTTAAGTAAAGTCCTATCAAAACAGACAGAGAGAACAAGTCCAAGTCAACAACGAAAAACGCAACATTAGGAATGTTAGCTGGATTAATATGCAGAATTATAAACAGTAGTTGAAAAGCCAAACTTTACTATTCCTACTATTAGACTTGGGGTCATTAAACGACCACCTAAAAACTATGCAGAACCCTAACTTCATAGAAACACGTTAAAGCACTCAGAACATCGTACAATGGCACAGCAATGCTTTGGTAACCAATCTAAACACTTTAAAATCATAGTTATGTGTCAAGCACACATTAACTCATCAACTGTGGTACTGTTGAAATAAATCAGAACGAAGGTAAACCTACACCAAGGACAATTGCTTTCAATTTCCTATGAAAAACTGCCTGGAAGGCCTTCTCCACAGGGAATGCTAAACATGTGGGCAACTTCTGTTAGAGGGGCAGAAGCACACATAGGCCAAATAACATACTTGAAACAGTGTTGCTGGAGTCAGTAAACAGCATGCCATAAACCACAAGGTTATCTACCCTAACAAACACACATACATAAAAAAAACTCCAACCCTATCAACATCACATCTTCAGGAATTCATGTTGAGCCACAAAGTGTAATCTTTAAAACAGAAAGAGAGCTCTTTTTTCTTCTAGCCAACACAGTCTGCTCTCCAAAATAGAAAGACTGTAAACAACAGCATGTGGTTGAGTCACAGCATCAAAATATAGACAAGAATGTACTTGCCATATAGTTATCGCAAAGCTGAACTTACTGATGCCTAACTTTGGAAATGGTAGCATACTTCTATTTCATTTTAACAGCAGCAATACAAAAACAGTTCAACGTCTTTAAAAAAATGGTCAATTGTATCCAATGTTTGTGCTATTTTAATAAATATCCCCCTTTTGGAATCTTTATTTTTAAGAGTGTTAATTTTCTGCTCCACATCTTCTAACACTATGACATCTATTGTGGTGATGATGTCACAAAGCCCAAATGAATGAGCATGATGACATGCAGGCTAACTGCTCAAGATGTCATTAAGTGTGCTGATGTCACACAGCTGTGTGTGAAGTGTCAAGCTGATCTTTCTTCTGTTTCTGCTAAGTCATAGCTTGAACCATCAGGCCGATACTATCCCATGCCCACAGAAGCACAGAGCAGATCTTGTTCCCGTCCGTGGCCAGTGATCCCTCCCTGCACAGAACAGCCTGGCACTGGCCGAATGAGCCAATGAGGTCAAAGGGAGAACAAAAACAACTGTGGACTCTATGTGGGTGTGAGAGTGTGTGGATGCTTAGTCGGCTGGAGATAATGGGATCGTTCGTGAAACACCAGCCTGGAAAAACAGAGCAATTAAGCATGATGAGTTAGAGCTAGCGATGATGTAAACAACACTACTGCATAGACCACTAGTGTATCATCCATTTACTCAAAAAAGTCAATCACAATCTAAGGAAGTGTTCATTTCTGATCGCACAGAGATCAGCTTTGATGCTTGGAATATCAGAGTTTTAATCTTCCAACAGGAACTACAATAAAAAGGTTGAAAAACAATGAAATCCGGTTGAAGCGTTTGATTAGACAGAGAACTTGGTGTGGTGAGTTTAATCACAGGCTCTTTAAAAGAGAGAGGACGATGAAGCTGATGGGGAGGGGACTCATCTGCCTCAAACAACTCGTGCCACGTGCCCTCCATGCGAGCAGAGGATATTGCCACATGTTTTCCCCCAGCATAAGGCCTCGGAAAGCAGTGGTCCTGAGGACCGCCTGTTCCAGGCAGGATGCAGAACTGGAATTTGGGGGTCAGGGTCAAAGGGATACATGCTGATCTTCTAGCCTGTAAACACAACGGCCATGTCTGAGTCCACAGGGACACAAAGCCAGAAGAGGGAGGCTGTTTACGCAAGGACAAATATGCCCTGCTGTGGACGAACGTCTCTGAAAGGGGCATCACATAACCTCAGCATTTCTCAAAATTAAGTGTGCAGGGCCACATAGGTTTAAAGAAAACTATTCCAAATGAGAAACATTTCATATAACATTACAATTAATTATTCAATCTGGCTAAATCATTCTGTATATCCACAAGAGCTTTATAAGTCTCGTTTTGACCGTGTATGTGACAGCTGAAAACATGAGACTATGAAGTAGATGTCGTCTCCATTGGCCAATTTAGAGCATATTGATCTCTTCTCAGCTGTTGTCTCTCAAAGAGCTCTGAATTTAAGCTTTGATTCCAGAAATACCTCTGGGTCTGCGCTCCAACATTCCTCACTCATGTCAGATCTCAAACTCTTACAAATCTCTTTACACCTCATATATTTATGATATGCTACACATTGTGTGAAATTTAGTTTCTGGCAACACATAACTTTCATTAATTAGTCAAATGAATAAATGTAGCAAAAATATCAAATTATTCTAATACAATATAACGTTATAGTATCAAAAAATATAGGCTATCACTGTTTTATATACACTATACAGTATGCATTATAAGTGTGTGTGATATATATATATATATATATATATATATATATATATATATATATATATATAACAGTTAGCCAATAAACAGGTTTCATTGTGTCAATTTACTAATTTTCTGTTAAAATAATTTCTACAGTTTTACTGTATTTACAATTCCAGCAAAGATGCTGATACAATGCATTGTTCTTCACTTTAATAACGGTTATTAATAACAAAGGCAGAAAGATATCAGTAGGGGAACTTTTCCTCAGAAGATCAAGTATTCGATTCAGCGTCAGCATTGCATAATAAATCTACTGTATCTTGACTTTTTATAAGTTACATTACATTAACATGCTCTTACCTGTCCGGCGTTTGATCCTGGAAGCGTCTGTCAAACACTCAAAATACCAAAACAAAGTTTGGAGTTGGTGAAACTCGTTCCACTTTAACTCTGCATTCCAATTGAGCGCTGCTACAAACTTTCGGAGTGACTTGTGTAAGGAATAAAAGTGTTTCTGACATATATCGAATCCTTTCGTGCTTCTGAGTGCTCACAGCTCTTTGCAGGGATTTGGGGACTCCTGAGTCCAGTGGAAGCGGAAATGCGGCGCAGCGGCTGGAAGAGGTTTACTGACTCCTACAGGCGTGACTGCTGCTCTCTTTATGAATGAAGTTTAACAGGGTCCAAATCTCTGCTTTCACTAAATATCCTGTACAGAAATGAAACACATCTTGCCATGTGTGGTTAGTTTCTGCATGTATTTAAAGCTTATATATATAGGCTATATATAAAAAAAGTTATCTCGTTATAAAAAGCTCTTTCATTGCTCAAGAAACACACTTGAGAACAGAGATCATTTGTGATTATTTAAAAGGGTTAAAGGTTTGGGTTTTTGTAAATGGTTTGTTTAAAGAAGAGCATGATGCATAATTTATATATACTGTATATATATATATATATATATATATATATATATAATAATAATAATTGGTTTATGGTCTGTGAAAGCTGTGTCCATATACTAGCCCATACACAAAATAAATATATTTGAAATATATTTTCAGAATATATTTTGGAATATATGCAAATATTTGAAATTGGCCCAATAAATATATTTCACACTTAACATCATATATTTTTGTTATATTTCGGAATATATTTCAATGTATTTTTTTCTGTATGGGTCCCCAAAAGTGTCAAAACATATGTGGCATATATTCCAAATACATTGAAATATATTCTGAAATATAACAAAAATATATGATGTTAAGTGTGAAATATATTTATTGGGCCAATTTCAAATATTTGCATATATTCCAAAATATATTCTGAAAATATATTTCAAATATATTTATTTTGTGTATGGGAGATGATGTTAAAGGGTTAGTTCACCCAAAAATGAAAATTCTGTTATTAATTACTCACCCTCATGTCGTTCCAAACCTGTAAGACTTTCGTTCATCTTCGGAACACAAATGAAGATCTTTTTGATGAAATCTGAGAGCTTTCTGTCCCTCCATTGAAAAGCTATGCAACTACAACACTTTGACGCTTCAAAAAGTTCATAAAGAGATTGCAAAACTAATTCATATGACTTGAGCGGTTTAGTCCAAAATGAGTGAACAGAGACTCGATCACTTTATATGATGAATATATTGAATTTAGGCTTTTTCAGATATAAACATTGATCAGCGAACAGTTCATTTAAATTACTTTTATCTCTTTATGAACTTTTTGAAGTGCCAAAGTGGTAGTTGCGTAGCTGTCAACAGAGGGACATATCTCATAACTATTAGCCACTGTCCTGAATGTACTGTCATGGTATAGCATCTAGATGCAGAAATATGTCTAGGAGGGATGTTCATTTGTCATATTAATAGCGCAATGCATTAAAAACTTTACTGTTTAGTAGCTTGTGCAAATTCATCATCCAATATTCTTGCGACTCAGACTTCAAAATTATCATTACAAATTGTTTCACTCCCTGCTGTGCATTGTTTACATCCTCTCACTGAATGCTATTTTCCCTACAGATAGCATTAAAAAAGAATTTGCTCATGAAGGCAGTTTTGTCACAGTGTTGAGCTGTGATGTATTGCGTATTCACTCAGCAGTAATCAGCAAGACATTTTCAGCGGCGCTATATTTGCTTGAAGTCTATATTTCATTCTCTCTCTGTTCTTTTCTTGTGAAAGTAACTCTGAATGTTGTCGTCCATGGCTGAAACAGCTCTCGTATGTTCATCAGCGTCTCTAAAATCATCGCCACAGAACGTTTAAACATGTGTATGAGATTCTCCAGGCTCGCTCATCTTAAAATTAGCCTGATAGTCAGTGTCCAAATGTAATCATCCCTGTTAGTTTTCTTTATAAATGACCCTGTAAAGAAGCACTGGCAGATGGTGACAGTAATGATCGTGGTGAGCTATCTTTCCTTAATCATGAGGAGACATGGGACATTGGTGGAGTTTACAAAATACAGTCATTAGAAGTGCACATGGTAAAGAGATTTGGTTTAAGTGCTGTTACACCCCTAAACAGAGCATTTAGATCAAAAATAGGCTAAAATAAATTAATACTTTTATTCAGCAAGAATGCATTACTTTAATAAAAAATAACAGTTTTTTAAGACTTTTACATTCAACAAAAAAATGGTAATACTTATAGCCTAATGTAAAAAAATATTTTTTATACATTAATTATGCTTTGTAATGCACCTTTATAATGCATGTTGGTCTCATGAATAATTATAACCACAGTTATAATACATTCATTATAATTATGTTATGTCTTTATAAAGCTGCATTGAAACACGAGATACAACCAATTTCAGATGTATCAACGCATCTGCAAATATTAAAATGCAGCTTTTAAACTTTGGTTACAATTATTTATGAAAATATATGAATATGAAAGATATATTATGCATTATAGTGTAAATTAAGAATACATTTATAATGCATTATACATAAAGACTTTAAGTAAAGTATATATCATAAAAATTATATTTAAAAAATACTTTTCTTTCTATTCATCAAAGAAACCTGAAAAATGCATAATGTGTCATACATCATGGGAGAGAAGAAAAAAAAAAGAATTGGTACAAGTGTTTTCAACATAGATAATATGTTTCTTGAGCACCAATGTAGTCACATGAATAAATTATTAGATAATTTTCTTTATCAGTCACCTGCAGACAGTTTTGATTTTGTACATTAGTAGTAAACTGAGATATTTACATTCAATTATTTATATTTATATATGTGGCTTTTATGCAAAGCAACTTTCTGTGCATTCAAGGATGTGTGTTTTCTGAGATTCCATCCCATGACTTTGCTGTTGCTAGAGCCGTGCTCTGCTGGGACAGACGATCCTGCTCGATGGTGTAATCAGTTAACATGTGGTGGGTCTCTGTTGTTCAGGTACATTTAACTAATTACTTAATTGCCATCCACAGGGGTTTCACACCTGGAAGAGAAACAGAGCCCAATTACCTGCCTCATTTCAGGCCCACATACTGTAAACACACTTATGCTGGCCTCTAAAAGAAACTCACTGTATTAATAATTTCCATGTACCACCTCTGTGAATTTAAAGCCAGTGTTTTCCTCTTGGTCTGTTGCACCCCTGAGGAATGACTGGACAAGGTATTTAGTGATTAGCATAATCATTAGATTAGTCAAGAGCAGGCTAATTGAGCTGAGTAATGGGACCTTACACGGTATATGAGTGTGTGTGCATCAGAATTTGCTAGTTCAAATAGTCTTATAAGAGAAAACCTGAAACTGATTTAGATTAATATTAGTAATATTCTTAAAGTCGTCACAAAACGGAATTAGCGATAATCTTTTCTTGCCTATTGTTATGTATAGTGAAACGGCTTCTCAAACGAAGAAATGCATAGAAAACAGAATTGTCATCGTTCAATTTCATGGTGACTTTGACACTTTAAAGTTCGTCATTGACCTTATTACACTAGCGTTCAAAAGTTTAGGTTCGGTAAAAGTCTCTTATTCTCACCAAAGCTGCATTTATTTGATCAAAAACACAATAAAAAGCTATAATATGGTGGAATATTACTAAAATTTTAAATAACTGTTTTCTATTTTAATATATTTTAAAATGTAATTTATTCCTGTGATGATAAAAGTGATTTTTCAGCATCATTACTCCAGTCTTCAATGTCACATGATCTTTCAGAAATCATTCTAATTTGCTGGAAACATTTCTTTCTATTATCAATGTTGAAAACAGTTGTGCAGCTTGATATTTTTGTGGAAAAAAATTAAATCATGATTAATGAAATGATTAATTTCATGATGAATAGAAAGTTAAAAAGAATTTTAAATTCATAAATTTATTTGAAATATAAATATTTTGTAATATTATAAATCCCTTTGTCACTTTTGATCAATTTTAAGGCATCCTTGCTAAATGAAACTATTCATTTCTTCTTCTTTTTTTTAAAGCGTACCGACCCCTAACTTTTAAATGGTATAGTGTAGTTTTTAATGATCATATTTAATGTTGGAAGACTTCGGGATGATATGTAGAGCAACAGATGTTACAAACATCCAGGAACAGCAAAGTTTCTGTGCACTTTCCCACATTTTTCTCTTATCATGTCCTGGGGCTAAGAAAAAATAGCATGTATTTTCTCAGTACCTTTCCATGATTGATTGAGTTTCTTAACACCAAGCAGGCGTCGTTGACATGTAAATGTACACCTGCTTGTTGCAGTGGTCTCAAGATCAATGAAAATGTGATTTCTCATGAAATGAGCCTCTTAACATCTACACCTGACCATTGAAGATGGATTGCAGTTCCTTGGGTCTAAGATCATAGGTAATAATTAAAATGTTTTATGGTGCACTCAGTCTGCTCAGGTATTTGGATCCATCACCAAAGCAGAGTATCACACTAAGGGCATCCATGTCATCTACAGCCTCTCTATATACAGTCAACTTAAGAATCTAATGCATTTCTCTCCACCTCTATCACAATGTCTCTGTGCACATTAAAATCAGATGGGGGTGTGATTGGTTTAATCAGAAACAATCAGGCAAAACACATAAATCTGAATCCCATCACTATCCATTTGCAGTGTGTTTGTTGTTGTAGAAGCTAGGCCTCCATTTCAGATGGTGCGACTCAGGTGGAAGGTGTCTTCTGTCTTTGTTTCTGCCAACAGATAGAACTGGAGACCTTATATAAACTCCATTCACTTAACATCCCATTACTCACCCAACTGAAGAAAATGCACATGAGGCCTTAAATGCAATCTATGGACTGAGAGAAATGAAAAACATAATGGTTAGTTAATGCATTTTTTGTGATATTGAGCCAGCTGGTATTTACCAGTGTCTCCAGATTTTCAGCCATTATTAAATCCCACCCTATTAATACATTGTATCATTGTGCAAGGGCAATTTAATGTAATGTGGTGCATGTTGTGTTTTATTACTATGGGTACACGAAATGTGATTGATTTGATCGTTATACCATGTGACATGTTGTGCTTTTAGTTTTCGATGTGAAAAACAGTTGGCTACATGGCAAGCCGCATGCTACTTTGCTTGCTACAGAGCTGTTGGATGGAGGCAATTTCATTAAGCTATTTAATGCTTCATCCATCATCAGATGCCCTTAAAATTCCAAATAAATCAGGTATTGGATTTTTGCAGGTATACTAAATAAGAATGGGTGCCATATGGGTCTATTTTACCCTTTAAGTAAAAAAGAATAAAAAAAATTGCATGCATAAAGAAAATTAGACTTAAATAAAAAACTAAAAGTTTTTAGAGTCATTAGATGCACATGATAAGTTATATAAGCTTGTATATGTACAAGTTTGGAGAATACAAGCTTTTGACCATTACTGTATTTGTAATATAACATAATATTATAGTTCATTTAAAATAAGTCAACAAACAAGTTGCAAAGAGTGTGGAGTATGCTAAGAATATATGTAAGTATGGTATGTAAGAAATGTGAAACCTTTTTGATTCCAATTATTGATTTTGATACTCTTGATCATGTGTATCCAATAACTCTTATGACCTACAAAAAACATCACTGAATATGCACAGTAAGAACCAATACAAACCAATTAAATACCATCAAATATCTAATTAACACAAATAATTATGATAATAAAATTTAAATAATGAAAATCTTTATTATTTCAAAATAAATGTATTTAAAAAAAATCATTTTATTGGAATACAATAATAAGGATAGGGTTTCTGTGCATTATGGTACGAACTGAGGGAATAGAGAATTTGCTTAAGGTCTTAGAATTGAATGAAAACATTTATTTGATCTTTTTTCCCCCATTTTGTTCAGAAAAATTACCTTGATACAATGCTGCTATGCTTCATAAAGAGTGGGGATAAAATTTCACATTATACACAATATATTTCTATTATCTGTGATCCTTTCTGAACACAGTATGTATAGTTGCTCTACAAACAATCAAATCCCTGGTGTTAAATTTGTCATTAATCACTTATACAACAATACTTGTCATTTTAAACCTATAACCTCAGTCAAAACCCTCAGTGTCTCTTAAAGCAGTATTGGTGAGCATTTACCTAATCCTCTGACCGCACTTCGACCATGTGTTTGGGATGGAATTATCTTGTGGTTCCACACCAGGCCTTGGTTTAACTCCCTACTTAAGACGTGCTAAAATCTGCAGCAGCAACTGTTGATTTCACAGCCGTTCAAATGCCCACAGGGATTCATTTCAGGCTGGTCAAACGGCTCCTTAAATCAGTCCGGTCATATTAAATTACATGGTTAGATTGCTTCATTATCCTGGTTTTAACATTGAGCTGTTTGTGAACAACGGCTGCCTGTTCGTATGCTGTTACTCTGCTGCTAAAAGCATTAGGCTAATACTCAAGTCACACATTAACATTCGATTGACTGGTTTTAGTGGTGCTGTTGCTGATATTGTGCATGGCAATATGTGTGCTGACAGAAAAGGAAACAAAATGAAAGCATATAGCAGGACAGTATAGTGTTGATAAATGCACAAATCAGTCATTAAAGTCCATGATACAGTATATAATCAGACATGATGCCATTAATCAAAGCTCATAGGATAGCCCTTTCGACCTCACCCTACAAACCTGTCGAAACTGAGCCCCAGTGTGGATCATTACTCAACATGCAGGAGGTTTAAAGCTGAATGAGGTGACAGGGTTCTGAGGTGAGATCGAACAATGGCTGCTCTGGAGAGGGAAATGATCTGGACTGGAGGTCACACTCGCACACCTGCTTTAGGTGGGCACACTGGTGTTTTAGAGACCCTGGAGTGTGAAAATACAAAATAGTCTCATTCCAAGCTTATCTCACAGAAAACCTGACTTTATTGGTGTAGTTCAGACTGGATTTGTAAGCACAGCCTGTGAGAGTTCTAGACCATCAGAATGACAAATGCCCTCATAAGATGGCAATGCATTTACCTCTAAGGTTATAAAATATCACTGGTTTTACTACTTATTGAGGTTCTAATGGTTGATATTTATGGTCTCATTACAGAAATATTTAAATGGTACAATGCACAAAAAAATTCGAAACCAACAAATAATAAAAAATAAAGTGCAGAACAGAGGTTGCATCATTTATTACACATTTAACTTTGGTGTCTAAGACTGAAGTACAATGAGAAAAGCATATATGGTATGCAAGTGTTAGATATATAGAGCAAATATATGATATATAATATAGCAGAGCATTAGAGCTGTACACAGTTTTTCTATTTTGCATTTTTCTAATTTGATACACTCTGTGGTTTGAGGCACCTTTTTGTAAGAAATTAATACTTTTATTTAGCAAAGGATGCATTAAATTGATAACTGTAGTGATAGTTACAAAATATTTAATTTCAAATAAATGCAGTTTTTTAATTTTTTTTTACTTTGTATTCCATCAATGAATTAATATTTATATTGAATCTGGTTTCCACAAAAACATTAAGCAGTGCAACTGTTTTTTAAAATTTAATAATAATAATAAGTGGGGGTTTTTTAGCACAAAATCAGCATATTAGAATGATTTCTTAAGCATCATTTGACACTGAAGACAGGATTAATGGCTGCTGAAAATTTGCCATCACAGGAATAAACATTTATTCAAATAGAAAGCAGATCAATTATAATAATATTTTGTAATAACACTGTTTTTTGATCAAATAAATGCAGCCTTGGCAAGCATAAGAGCTTCTTAAACAGTATAACATAATGTACAGAACAACATTTCAAAATATATTCACTTTCAGTGATTTTGAAAGTGAGTATCCATTAGTAAAGTATCCTTTCATTTTGATCAATATGATATTATCTGAAAATAAGCTCAAGTATATGATTAATACACTTTGAGTGCACTTTTCACAACAAAAAATGATCAGCAAAAGCAAAAGCACCACGACTGCACGAAGCTTATACACGTTTATGGCCATTCAGCCCCTGTGCAGCTCATGGTTTACTGGGGTTAAAGTTTCTCTGCCTTCACAGTCACTAATTAATTCCACCCTTGTGTTTTTACCCCCCTATGTTAATGGTGAAAATAAAAAACTTTATTACGCTGATTAAATCCACTCAAGCTTTCCTTTTGAAGTTTTATGTCATTTATAAAAAAAGAAACATAACACAAACAAAAAGCTGGTGGGGACACGTTGCCATTCTATCAAAGACAAATCATAATGAACAGTGCATAAGTACACATTTTATCAATTACATTCTGAGTACAGCACAAAGGCACAGTAAACACATATGCTGATTAAAAATAAATAAACACATTTGATGGTCTTGCAACGACTGGTCGTTCACATAAACAAACCTTGCCTCTTCTACTTTATCATTTAAATCAAATAACTGAAATGTCAAAGGTCTGATGTGTTCAGGTTTAGAAGTGGTTTTTAATGTTAAACAGTGTGTGTTTGTGTATAACTGAGAACCTACAAAAAGGGGTTTAGAAAAGATTTACATATAAATACATAATCTGAACATTTGTTTGGAAATTTGGGAAGTTCATGAAAGTCCATGGATTTGGAGAAAGTATGGTTGTCACTTTTTTTTGTCCTTGTAGAATAGAAATTTCTAGTTCCGGACAAGAAACCTATAATGGCCAGTAAAAGCTAGTTCCCGTATCTGCAGGCACGCATTATCAGCGCAGTGTTAAACATAATCTGCACAACAGAGCTGTGAAAAATCTGAGACCCTGTAAAACGAGGTGGCTTGGTCACTATAATGGCTGTTAACAACCTGCAAGCTTGCATGTTATGGCTACCATGGGAACAGGGACTGAGATGTTTCTGTGCTAGTGTGGTAATTTGGTAAGTCTGGGGAAGAGTTTAATACAGCAAGAAATTAAGTGTAAAAGGAAAAGAGAAGTAAACTGACGCCTTGTAGGAGTTTAAGGATAGGACGCAGAGGATTTGTGCTGAATGTCACTGTTTTTAGGGTTTATTTTGGGAGCAGGTATGTCCAGTCATCATTTCTGACTTGTATGATGAACATTTGAAAAGAAGATGAATTATCAGAACTCATTTCACATCTCAATTAATTGTAATTTTGATATAATCTCTTGGCAGGACCAGTGAGGGGGAAAAAACCAACCACTATAATTTATTATGCCATATAATGCCTGGTATTAAGATTTGTATTGGTTGATCGGTATTTGGTCTGGTATTTGGTTGATCGGATCACAAGTGCTAAATACAGGTGTAAACGATGTCTAAAACATTTTGAGCTTGTCCATTTTTGACCACTTCCAGAGGTATACACTTTTTTTAAAATTATTGTACAGGGAAGGGTTGACCCGAGGTGTGTAACAGTGATGACTGAATAAGTGTAATTCACCTTTATTCCACAAGGTAGCAATGTCACAATGATGAAGTGATGTTTCAGTCATACCGCAGGCAGAAAACAAAAGAATAGGAAGTATCATCAGCAAAACTTGAAATGGCTCTGCGATTTTACTGCAGAACAAGTATTGCAAGAATGCATTCAAATATTAGTGTCACTGTCGCTTGATGGTGGATCTGTTCAAGAAGCTGTCAATGATCAAAATATAAATGTTTAAGATTTTGCAAATTATAGTTTTGAGAATATGTTTGAGATCGTGAATATGATCCAGATGCTGAATGTACTGAGAAATGAGCTCTGACGAGAACAGTGATGATGGTATAAAACATCTAAAATGTTTTTTGAGAAAAAACTGAACCCTTCCAAGCTCCAAAAGGTAACAAAATATGCTTTATTTTATTCTTCTGTAATTGTTACTCTAATATCAGGAGAGTTTTGTATTATCGCAAAAGGTAGAGATCCATCCGTGCTATAGATCCAGGTCGCTAAAGACCTGAATGTGTAATAGTGATTGGCGAAACATTCACGCATTTAAGGGTTAAACTGTCGGCTGAAGAAGACCCCAGTTTGGTTTGAAGACGAAAACGTACCAAGCACAACGTTCTCTCACCATTCCTGATTTCTAGCAGGCACTCACCGCGTTCGGCATAGTCTTGCGGCTGTCAGAGCAGAAACGTAAGCTGCTGCTTCATGTGTGTTTTTTTGTTGTCTCCGGATGCATTCGTATGTAAATTGTGTGAGCTTATTTCATCCATTAGATCGAAAGATCTGAAAAAGCCAATTCATTTACAAACGCTGATAGCCTACTCTTGGACAAAAACACTCAGCGGGCTCCAGAACAACTCAGGTTGAAGATCAAACAGGTCTTAGTTTTAATCAGCAGACACATATGCAGATTGAGGAACGAAGGATTAGATGAGTCAGACAAACAAGATCAAGACCAGGCAGGCAATAAAAATGGAATAACTAATCAGTCAGAATAGCGTGCGGTGGTCACACTCAAATGTACTGTTTAGTTACAAAGCTGGCTTGCAGGAAAGTTGAGAACCAGAGTCAGGAATGAAACTGATGGCCAAACCAGGGAGAGAAATTTGACGTTGAGAGAAAACAGGTAACACAGGAATCACAACAGCAACTGGCCAGAGAACAAAAGAAATAACTAAAATGGAATTAATAAAATCTGACTGAATTGACCGAGTGGTTCATGTGAGGAAACACAAACACACTGGCAAGAAACTAAGAAAAGACAAGAGAATAAATATAGCAAAGAAAAAGTCCCGAGACATGGCAGTTTAAGCATGAACAAGGTCTGCAGAATTACAAAGCACAAAGACCAGTAGTCTTGTGTTTCCTCCAGGAATGTACACATCACAATATTCCCGGAATCTCTTTTTTTTGTTGGCCTTCCTATGGTGGACAAACTTAGTGTAACGGGTGGTTGCAGGAAGACAGAACAAGATGAAGGTATCTTTTCAACACGAAGGTTTGATGATGATGATGATGATGATGATGATGATGATGTTACCGATGATGTATGAAACGATGATAGTTCTGGTCAATCGGTTTATTTATTTACTCTTTCATTATCTGACTCTGGCTCGAAATGATAAGACAAAACTGGTGCCATTGTTAGTGTTTACATCTGAGAAGCTGAAACTCACAGTTATGGTAAGGGGCGTGACATTTCTGAAACACGCTTAAAGTGGCGACCAATCACAACACACGGATCCAGCCAGCCAATCAGAACACATTGCGCTTTTCGGAAGGAGGAGCTTCATAGAGATATGTACTAAACAGGGGTGTGTTTCCCAAAAGCCCTGTTAGCCAACTATGGTCGCAAGTTCCGTCGTTATCAGCATAGTTCAACGAGTCTGTGTTTCCCGAAACCATTGTTCTAACGGACATTCACAAACAGCATCGCAAAGTTTTGTGTGTGGAACAACAGCTCTCGACCTGTGGTTAGAAGCAGAGTTTCTTGTTAGCATGACATGTGGACTTAATAAATCCTTGCCTTGAGCAAAATGAGCAAGCTGACATTCATTACAATCTGTATCTTTTATTTAGAATACATACAAATGTAATTTACATCCTTTAGTTTGTCAAGAGATTTAAAGCACCATTTTTGAAGAGTTCGCATGTGCGAACGTGCTCTACCACGTAAGAACGAGCCATTGAATCTGGAAATAAAGCAAAATAACTGAGAAAAATGAGAAATAGTCCTCAGATGCCATGTTCATAATTCATAGCAAAACATACAGAATTAATTTGATCTCAAACAGATTCATTAAAGAAATTACTCCACCACCTGCATGACATCATTAACCAACGTGGTTGAATGACCAATGACAATACGGTTTCGGGAAACAGTCGTGACTAGCTAGTTGATTTCTTCAACGATGCATTGTACCATGGTAGATAAGCAGAGAGGGTTACACTTTATTTTAAGGTGTCATTGTTACAGTGTAATTATACATTTAAGTACTGTGTAATATTAAGTAACTTCATGTACTTGGGTTAGGGTTAGGGTAGGATTAGGATTTGGTTGAGGGCTATTTGCATGTAATTATGCATAATTTACTGTTATTACTATGGTAAGTACATGTAACAAAGACACTGTAAAATAAAGTGTTACCGCAGAGAGTTACATCATTGTACGGGAAACACACCCCAGGGTTGTGTTTCCAAAAAGCATGGTTAGAATGTTGGTAAACCATAATAACCATATAGTTGCTTTTGGAAAACGCACCCCTGATCGTTGATGACAGACTGGAAAGAGAGGTGCTGCAATAATGAAAAAGATGTAAACAAAAAACATTTTGAACATTCAAGCATGAAAACCTATTCTACCAGACCCCCCCAAAAAATCAAGACATAGTAAAAGGGCATAGAGGGGGAAATCGCCCCCTACTGTTTTCCCAAAATAACCACTAGATAAAGTCAATATATGTTTTTGTTGTTGCTATGGACTAAGTTGACACGAGTGATGTAGAAGTATTCACTGTGAAGCTTACACTGGCGACGTACCTGAGAGAAAACAGATTTCACAGTAAGTGATTAATTTTCAGCATTAAGAAAAAAAGTGTTTTAAAGCTTGTTGTTTTGCAGAACATCACAGTTATATGTGATATGAGAATAGTAAGGCCTGTTGTTAGGGCTTGCATGTTATTTTTTCAAACCTAGTCTGTGGTGTAAAACGCACCCAGAAACTTGGGGTAAAATGCCCCCAGGGGGCATCGCTTCCAACTTGTAGTTACCATGTTCTGAACATCACATTCTTTGTTCTTCCATCAAATGTAATCTAACTAGGTGATTGAATGAACATATTTGGACTTTGTATTTAAAAATTACCTCAAGTTAGCATCAGCTTACTAGATAGACAGTTAGCATCAGCTAACAATATTTTTCAAATAGGCTGATTTTCAGCATGTTTCATTATTAAATATTCATATTTATCTATTTATTTTAAGCTAAAACTGCTTGAACTCTGAATTTGCTTTAAATATATAAAGCAAATAGCTTTTTTCAGAATTGGGGCCTTTTACCCCACCAATTTTTGTTAAAAATCTAATAACATGAAAACTCTGGACATTTTTCACACTTGGTTTGTAATTTATGTCATTGTCACTGAAAACTATAACTTCTAGACACATTTAACTTTTGTTTCACAGAAAAAAATTATACAATCCTTAAGGGGGTCATTTACCCCAACTCTATCATGGCCTCTTTAAAAATTAAGGCTAGAATCCAATGGGATTCAGAATGGTGTACAGCATATACCATCAGGAGCTAACAGGACAAATGGTTGCAAATACTATTAAATATAAATATTTTTGACAGTAATTTAAAATATAGTCATTATTGACAACAATCTGGACAACTTGTGGTTTAAGTCAGATATCATCATGTTAGACTGCGCAACAGTGTTTCCAGCACAAAACAATGAACAATGACAAGTCTTGATGTCCGATTTATGGACAATATACGATCCGGTTCTTGTTAATGAGTCTGTCAAAAGAATGCATGAGGCGGCCTTAAACTGGCTTGAGTAAGCGGTTTGAATCAGACTTAGAGGATCCTTTGATTTCACAATTGACTCCCTCACTGAACTGCCACAAGCAATTTTTCACCTATGTTCAATTTGAAATGAATGAATTAAAAACAATTTTGGAAGACAATTAAACAATAATGCTTTCCATGCAGAATAAACAGGGTTAAATATTATTTCAAAGCCATTTTGCCACTTGTCATTGCCACTTGTCACTTGTCTATTTGCACACATGGCGTATGACAGTCAGTCTGCACGAGTAAGACAGTGAACATCTGAGTCTGAACCATCTGGACATCACTGTACCTTGGCAGCTGTGCTTGGATAATCACAGACCGTAAACACACAGTAGCTTATATACAAACAATAATGAGCTGTGTTAGACAGCCAAAGGACAGCTCTGAGATATGAGCGCTCTGCCTTGTCGCTACAGATGGCTTCGCTAGATCATGATGCCTTGAATCTACTTTTAGCTTCACAAGCATCAAGCAGCCAAATGGTTCACTTCATCCTACGCTTAATGGAAATGGCCACGGTTTTCCAGTGGAGTGAAAAATATAACATATAATTAATATGCTCATGGCATGAAAGGCATAACTTTTCAAATTCAAAAACTCAGTTGTCTATGCTTCAAGGAAATTGGTTCAAATAACAGGTGGAGGATGTTAAATCACTATGAAAAGCTATACTATAAAGGGACAGTTTATAGTATAAAAAAATGTATAGTTAAAAAAAACAATTCTGTCATCATTTACTCACCCTCAAGTTGTTCCAAACCTGTATGAATATATTTCTTCTGCTGAACACAAAAGATGATATTTTGAAGAATGTCAGTAACCAAACAGTTGATGGGCCCTATTGACTTCCATAGTGGGAAAAATACTATGGAAGTGAACTATCTACTATTGGGTGAACTATCCCTTTCAGCTAAATTATGTAAGTATGGTCACCTGATAATACAAATTCTGAAAAAAGATAAAAGCAAAAAAAAAAAAAAGCAAAAAAAAAAGCCATGAACACTTTGGAAGAGACCGAAATAATTTTTAGCGTTTTGAAAATCCTTTTTATTAGTGCAAATGAGATTTGAGAACTATGGTGAAAATACTTTTTTAACACATGCAAATTGAATTGTAGCAAAGTTAAAGTCTCAGGGAAGAAGGAGACGGGAACCGCTGAACGTTCAACATAATTTTAATGACCAAAATAAACAATCAACAATACGAAAGTAAACAAAAAAACACAACATATAGTCGTCACTCCTCCTTTTATCCGCCCGGATCTCCTTCCATGAGACTCGAGACCGGTCCACTCCGTTCCCGCGGCTCTCGGCCCCGCCCTGCTTGAACTATAAAAGACATTTTACAAATTACGTATTTAGTTGTCTCTGCACATTGAGCTGGTATATAAAGTATTTTAATATTGAAAATATGGCTTTGAAGTCACTGATGCAAGACATTGTTTGAAGAGGAGACTT
The DNA here is from genome assembly GCF_965113295.1 of Leuciscus leuciscus. NCBI lineage: Eukaryota > Metazoa > Chordata > Actinopteri > Cypriniformes > Leuciscidae > Leuciscus > Leuciscus leuciscus. The sequence goes on from NC_138734.1 coordinate 30,547,175, forward strand.
CTTATTGTAGATAGCAATCCCTTAATGAAGAACCACAGGATATTTGGTCTCTCATTACCAATGTAATGGGTTTTCTGAAGTAACTTCTGAGATACAGACAGGAAAGGTCACAAGGACAAAGCAATATGTTGTTTTTCATTTTGTTTAATTTACTCATTATTCGTTTGTTATTGTGATCTTTTTCATGAGAAACTTGAGGTGGTTTTCGAGAAAAACTGCCGTACCCATAATAAATACGATTTTTAAAGAAAATAAATTAACATCATTTACCAAACCAACAATTCAAAACGTGAAATGAGTTTTGGAAACGCAGATGTGAAGTGAATAAAAGTTATTTGGTCCATATGGAGCCTGGCAACAAATACGAAATGATTTTATCCATGTATTCAGTCATTCCTCCAAAATAGAATCCATTAGAAAAGGAGTTTACGAGATAACACGCAGAATGGGGAATGAAAAATGTAATTGCACTATGAATCAAGAGAAATCCGCTACAATTCCTCATACACACAGTAGGACTCGGATAAGAACGGTCCTGGGAACAAAGGGCAGATAGGCTAATTTATTTTTAACTATCTCATGCATAACACAGTTCTCATGGTTTTCAGTCTGACCTCTATGAGAAACACTCTTAACCAGCTGTAGCGTTGTTTTTCCCCATTGAAACGTCAGAAGAATGTTTCACCAATACATGTACAGCAATACAGTGGTGTTAATGAACTCCGCCGACCATGTGCATAACTTCACAACAGTATATAAATTACTCTACTGCTCCACAGCTTCAAACAAATTACAATTAAAGTCCTGATGGTCAAACTGAGACTAATCTGTAATGCTTCTCAGCTTCATGAAAGCCAAAAGATACTGGATCAAAGGAACTTTACAGTGAAGAATATTTGAAAATCATATTTGAAATCTCAGTGCATACTTGCATACATACTTGCATGTTTGATGTCAGCTGTTTTGTTGTTTTATGTCATTTAAATATAATAAAATTACGGTCACACTTTAGATCAGGGTCCAGTTCTCACTCACTATTAACTAGGATTTTGCCTCAATAAACTTTCTGCTTATTATCATTTAGTAAGGTTTTTGTAAAATTTTGGTATTGGGTAGGATTAAGCTGCTGAAAATTCAGTGTTGCCAGCACAGAAATAAATTACATTTAAAATATATTAAAGTAGAAAATTATCATTTTAAATTGTAATAATATTTCAAAATTTTATCGCATTTACTTTTGGATCAAACAAACTCTTGGTGAGCATAAGAGACTTCTTGTTAAAATGTTACTGACCCCAATTTTTTGAATGGTAGTGTATAGGCTGTATGTAATGCAGGGTGATAAAAACAAATTTTAAAAAAGGAGAGCTGGATCCAAATGCAGTTATTTTATTTAACAGAATATAAATAAAACATTTACATTTAATAAAACATTTATCAAAACACAGCAAACACGGGAACTGGAAAAACAGGGAAACAGAATGAGCACCCAAACAAAACATTGACAAGAATCAACAAGAAACAAACAAGGCAAACAAGACACACCTGGGAATAATCACAGAACTGATCAACTAGAAAAACAGGAAACAGGGTAAAATGCAAACTAAAAATCCAATTAACAAAACACATGAAACACAAAGCCAGGGAACACATAACAATATGTATTTCGAGATTAACAAAATTTTCGGAATGAAATTCCAAACCTGCCACCAAAACATTTGGTTTGTTGCTTGGGTGTTCTGATGTGTATAGTTAGGCAGATGCTATGGTCTTCTGGGCCGTTACTCGGGCATTATATGGTTGCTAATGTGTAGTTCTTCAATGTAAACTTGTGATATTTTTAGCCCACCAAAAAAAGTCTCATCACATAACAGCACACTTATCCTTAACATTTCTAAACCAATAAACAAAACTAAGAAAAAAATCAACTATATACGTTAAACCAATAATATGTTTTTGTCTAAAACTTGTGTATTGTGTCTTGTGCTTGTGTCTGAACATGGTCAAATGGTGTAGCAGAGATTGTTATAGTGTTAAAAGCCATTGTTAGTCTGACACAGAGCTTGCTTCCTTGTACATCGTCTGTCATTTTAATGTCATAATACCTAATATATTACTCTTTTCGAGGTCTGCATGAAAAAGTTGAATTTATTAAATGCAATATTTTCCAAAGAACATTATTTTCTTCTTTTTGATTTAAATAAAATCACTTAAAAGGCAAGGAGAAGTTACTGATAAAGAAGTTTTTTTTTTTTATATATGCATCAAGTATATTCAAAAATTCTTTCACAACCTGGAAGATCTATTATTGCTAACATCGTTGCACTCTTTAGGGGACAATAATGATGAGGTAAAATTGACCTCTGCATTGACTTACAAATTGCTGCCTGCTTTTATTTCATGTCCATAGTCTGTCTCCATTTGAAGGAAAATGAAGATACATTTATTCCTAAAATTTTCTTTCATCCCACTAAAGTGCTATTACATTAGCTATGCAAGAACATTATTTCCAGCCAAATGGAATACATATTGAATTATTAAATATTTCTATTCCCTTTGTCAACCTGATTCTGACGGTAATATGAGTCACAATTCAAGATTGCAATCAAAATCCTAGTGCCAAATGGCCGGCTAGACAATTCCTACATGCCTTAGCTGCTGCATAAGAGAAGTCTCCAAATAAAGCAAGCAAATTGTTTCATCCCAATAGGTCAAAACAGATGAAGCCACCAGACGTCCAAGCTGTCTGCGACACAGTGTGAGATTAATAGAGTCTCAGAGACCTCTCTTAACGGGAACATTCATATACGCACACATTGAAAGTCTGCTCCCCATCTCTTCAGTCTATGTGTGTTTAGTAGCATGTGGAAGCAATCAGCAAACACTAGGATCTGCTCTTGAGCACAAAGACTGAGAGACTAGAGTTGTACTCCTCCTCTCCCTGTCCCTTTCCTTGTTTGGCTATTTATTTGTCTCTTGCTTTCGTATATCTATTGTTTATTTTTTTCTGCCTGAAGCTGTGGTCGTTCAAAATCACCATCTCATATTCTTAAACAGAGACACACACAGATTCACCGGCCCTGCACAATTCTCAACCTCTTAAAGTACAAATACACAGACTGATCCTATATGGTATTGGCGGGTTTTGTGAAGACGAGCGCCACTATTACTTTTGCTCATACTAAAAGCTTTCTAAGGGATCTAGTTTTCATCTGCCAGCCCTAGCAATCACCCAGAACACCCTTGGGGTCACGCTCTTTTGACCCATAAGACACCGCAGAGGAACCAACCAGAACACCCAAGAATTATGGTATAATTTTACATGAGAAAGAAACAATCATGTTTTCCGGAAAATGCATCTTTTTATTGATCACAGCCACTGATGCTGTGTCCATCTTAAAATTATGGAAAATGTAACCGTGAGAGAGCTCAACATGTTCTTCTGTCCACTAGATCACTGTTCTAAGTCATGCTAAATCAACATTTTTCCATGAGAGTAACCCTCATCATCACAGACAGTCTAACAGAGAGAGCTACATGTCTTCCCGCCATTGATGACAGGGTCATTGTTTAAATAGACACACATGTGAACCTTCGGCTTGAATACTCAATAACAGCAATGAAACTTTATACCCTGCACCTAAAGTTGCCCACCTTGCAATGATATGGCCACTGTGTCATATGGCAATGATTTGCTTGGAAAGTTAACCAACCCTGCCATTGTAATGGTTTAAGTAAGTGATACACAGAGCAACCTGAATTCCTCACTGGGGAAATAATAACAATAATGGTCTTTATTTGCTTACAATTGAGAGTTTTCAAGCTGAAAGTATGCAGTTAGTTGGCCAGGACCTCAGGGAACTAACAACAACCAATTGATACTCAAACAATTAAAACAATTATATTACTAGAATATGAATTAATAATGAAAGATTAAGCAACAGTGTCTTAAATTATGTTCATATTAAAGGATTAGTTCCCTTCAAAATTGAAATATCCTGATAATTTTCTCAACCCCATGTCATCTAAGATGTTTATGTCTTTCTTTCTTCAGTCAAAAAGAAATTTAGGTTTTTGAGGAAAACAATTGTTCGCCATATAGTGGACTTCAATGGCAACCAATGGGTTGAAGGTCCAAATTGCAGTTTCAATGCAGCTTCAAAGGGTTTTACACGATCCCAGCCGAGGAATAAGGGTCTTATCTAGAGAAATGATCTGAAGTTTTGAAGTTGGAGGAGAAAATTAGATTGGAGTTTTTCGCCCTACCGTGGTAATTCGGCCTATGTCACGCGTGACCTTTCCAACGTGATTACGTAATGCGGGGCGCAACACAGAGCTCTCCAAGATGAGCATTTGTGGTTAAAAAGTATATACATTCTTTGTTTTTTAGAAAATGTCAGATCGTTGGTTGCCATTGAAGTCCACTATATGGAGAAAAATCCTGTAATGTTTTCCTCAAAAAACTTAATTTATTTTTGACTGAAGAAAGAAAGACATAAACATCTTGGATGACATGGGGGTGAGTGAATTATCAGGAAATGTTAATTCTGAAGTGAACTAATCCTTTAATGTAGCTAATGCAGAAGTACTTCAAAATAACGTTAGAAGCAAGAAATGGATCAAAATATGATAACACATTAAAAGATTCAGTTTGATATTCTCATAACAATGCAAAGTAATAATCTATTTATTTTAGTAAAAAAAAAAAAAAAAAAAAAACTGTTCCAGAAGATTTGTTTAAAGTTTAAAGGACTTCATTTGCTGTCCTCATCTGATCTTATTGAAACCATGTGAGCAGTCTTTCATGGTTGTTCCTTACATTTGTGAATTTCCTCCCAGTGGGATTTTACAGGGGGTCTAAACTAGATTATAATGTTACTGTAGTTTTTGCGCAGTTTGTTAAAGTTGGTTTGAAAGGCACATCTATCATTTTCATCACTGTATAATTGAAAGCTTCTTGAAGACATCTAATACAAGCGTTCTGCCTTTCGTCTCAGATCAGAGGCTGATTCATGACTCCCTGTAGTCACATCCCACTGGGATATATCCAGATGTACAGTAATTGTATAGCTACTGTAAATCATGAGTACAACAAATAAAACCTTCACTGGAATACATCTCAGTATGTAATCATTATCTAGAAATGTAAATACAGCTGCATTCATAATGCCTACTTCTTTATGGTGATGTCATATTCATTGTTAACAGGACAAAATGTAGTTATAGTGGTGAAATGTATATATATTTTTTAAATATTGTAAAGCTACACCATTTGGCCCTCTAACGGTTAAAGCATAAAACTGCTTAAGCATAAAAGTTACTTCCGGATGAAGTTTTGGTAATCTTGTCTTATTAGTGTGAATGTCATTGACGTCATTAAAAGATCAACCCCCTTAAATAAATAAATAAATAAATAAATATTCGAAAAATAGGGTTTCAAGATACTGCACACTTCTACTGCACAAGTGAACATACAGATGAATAAGTGTAATACGGTAATAAAAATAAGGGAATAACAACAACAAAAACAACAATAGAAATATCATATTTTTATAATGATATAATTAAATCATTATTACAGACTTAGTGAATCAAGGGAAAACACTGTTTGGAGTATGTATTTTTAATATTATTTTAAAACTAATACTTAGTTAATACAGTTTTTCTTAATCGCTTTGGCTCTTGAATGAGATTTTTTGTCAAAACAATACATTCAGATCTTTAAACAATTAGTTTCTTGTTCACATCAAATTTGAATTTCTTATTGATTTAAGCTATCTGCATGTATTTTGTGTGTGCAAAAGAGTAAGAACAATTGTCTACAATTTGCACAATGACTAAATCCACATGGCTTGTTGATCAAAATTGATTTGTTGATTCTCATTGAAATGGTCAAACTCACTACCCTGGTAAACCAGAGTTCTCGCGAGAGCACAAGTTGAATTTGTGAAAATACAAAAACATTTTGACCACTATGGCTCACACGATGACAGAAACACTTGCTATTTTGTTTGCATTGGCCAATTTATTGACACAATGACTTTGACATTTTAAATTTCGTTATTGACTTTAGTTTAACTATACCGTTCAAAAGTTTAGGATCTGTAAAATGTTTCAATGTCTCACCAAAGCTGCATTTATTTGATCAAAAACACAGTAAAAATGGTAATATGGTGAAATACTACTGCAATTTACAGTAAAATAACTGTTTTCTATTTTAATATATTAAAAAAAATGTATTTATTCATGTGATAGTAAAAGGGAATTTTCAGCATCATTACTCCAGTCTTCAATCTCACATGATCCTTCAGAAATCATTCTGATTTGCTGCTCAGGAAACATTTCTTTCTATTATCAATGTTGAAAACAGTTGTGCAGCTTGATTTTTTTGTGGAAACTGTGATACATTTTTTTTTTTTTTTTTCATGATTATGAAATGATTCATTTCATGATGAATAGAAAATTCAAAAGAACATTTATTGGAGATAGAAATATTTTGTGTTGGAGCATGAATTAAAAGGTTTGGGTTTTTGCAGACATGCTATAGAGTTCTGTTGTTCCATCAAACAGTTGTGACAATTGCTCTTTCAGTTTAGAGAATTTTAAGACTGTTTCGAAAAATGTGCCAAGCGATTGAGATTATTATTTTTTTTATTCATTTATATGTAGCTTTAAATAACACATTTTTCCTCTTGCATAATAAATCCCATGATAAATGACAAAACATATATACGAAAAAGAGAAGAGTCTTGAATGTGATTCGGCTTGAAAGCTTGAATTGGCCGCAGAATATAAAATATCTCACTGATTAAATATTTGAAATCAAATAAAGTGTGCTCTAGTCCTTTGCCTCTGCATGTCATTAATTAAGCTTTGCATCTGTTTTCCATCTGTTAATCAGGCCCAAAATGTAGGCTATTACAGTCAATTCTTTCCTAACTCACATTAGGCCTAAGGAGGTCATTCAAGTTTTACACTCTTATGTGTCCAAAAAGACTCAAACAGCATGCATCTATAGCTGACCCTGCCTTCCTCTAAATGCCATTTTAGACATGTCCATATGTGTAAGTGGATCTAAGTACACAAACATTTTATATTTGGAATGCAATGCTGGAGCATATGTGGATCATATTACTGTAGTACACATGCATACAAATAATGGCTCGTCCCTTGTCATTGTTGCCTATCGATGATGTAATATCCGCGCTATCCTCGGTTTCCGCTTGTAGAAACCATAGGTATATAAACATAGATTCCTCATTAGCGGCCGTTTCAATGGGCCGCTATACAAGCCATCAATAGCTATCTAGCGGTCTATGTATATTTACTGTATCTATGGTATAGCCTAGTATCTTGCACACAGCTGTTGTGTCATTCAGTCACCATGGATCACGATTATTTATTGCGAGTACAGAAAAACGGTTCCTTTGAAGCATTAACCCACCAAATCGTTTGACAAATAGTCACATATCAGTAACAGGCTAATATAGCATTACATTTCACGTTGCTTGCAGCTAATTCATTACGATGACATAAAATAGTGAGATCAAATGTACAGGTAATAAAAAAAACTAATTTATTACCTCATCCGTGAACATGATTCGTGAATTATACCGAACATCTCTGGATGGTGAAAACGCCATCTCCCATCGTGCCACTCTCCTTCATAGCGTCATCAAGCTAGAGTCCTGCACGGGTCCATTTTTGGAGACCCGCCCCCGCCCGTACCCGCAAAGTTCAGCACCAGATCCGACCCGTAACCCGTGATAATAGCAAAATTAAATCCGCACCCGCCCAGACCAGTTAATATTTGGCCCGTTACCCGACCCGTGCCCGCGATAAACCACACAGGTGACGCGTTCATGTAACATAAGGGTGCGCTGCCAATAACGCACCTAAAAGCTGTCACAAAGAACTGGGAAAAGTAATGATTATTAATAGGCCTGTCAAATATATCAATGAGACATTTCAATTGTTTATTAATAAGCAAGTGTTTTCTGTGTCAAAGATGACGATGCTGACTCGCGATCTTCGCAGTAGTGAACGCCAGAGAGAAATGCACATTTCATACGGATTATAAGCAGAGAACAGTCTGTTTTCTTTCGTTTTGAATTGTTTTGTTTAAAAGTACACATTTCATGCTTTCTATTTCTCAGGTCTGTGAGGCAAGTAGCTTATACGATGAGTTTCGGTTCATTTAAGAGACGATCAGTTCACGCGCGGGCGCCTCCGGCCGTGTCCTGATTATATTGCCTGCCTGCTATATTCTTATGTATTAAATCCATGAATTTGGTAGATGAAACATTGATTAAAATTAAGATACAATTAATACAAAACGAAATTCACTTTAAAGAAAGGCTTAACAAACTTAATGAAGAGGTCAAAATCATGTCTGCCCACTCCATTTGTCTCACGATATTCGGGATCAGAGCCGTCGCATAGACTGTGCGAACTGTGCAACCGCACAGGGCCTCGCGCCAATAGGGGGCCTCGCAATCCTGCTGTTTTTTTTTAGTTTATTTTTTTTACCACTTTTTTAAAACATCTCGCGGCACGAATGTAACAATTCTACAAATAAATAAAACATATCCAGTTAACCAGCAGAGCATTCATTTCGTTTAAATCAAGTGATCAAAGTGCTCGTTGCAGCTGCGATCAGTGGCGCGGAGTGTTTTCTCGTGTGGCTCGCGCACACACCGCACTGTCTTCATTTGGACGCGCGCTTCAATCCGTTGTGGATACTCTAACAAAATGCACATAAATGTGTCCCTGCTTGATATACAACCACTGATTAACATAATCGGTTTTGATGAGAAGAAAAAAAACTAACGTTATACGAGAAAAATAAAACAATACGAGGGCGGATTCGAACCCATGACCTCTGTCACGTTTGGCGAAAGTTCTACCACTGGACCATTAAGATACACGTTGATGAAGTAGGCGGATTCTCGATGAAAATTCTCGAGCTGACTTGATGTAAAACCACTCGTGGCTGCACAGTTGATTTTTTTCCCCTCTGAAATAAATAGCAAAAAGTCATAGCTGAGACTATGTGCATGATTATGCTGTATTATTCTACTTGATAAAAACGTATTGCAGCAAGATTATGCGTGCAAAAGAATTAGAACAGCTACGTCCGTGTGACTGTAATTCATACGCAATTGAGCATACACATCAAAGAGCAGGGCCTCGCATTTCAAGTTCGCACAGGGCCTCGCACCCCACCTGCGACGGCACTGTTCGGGATCATCTTATCTTATTCATGCTTTTCACTTTTCATATAATCAACATGAAATAAAAATAAAAAAGTATATTATTTTATTTAAACATGAATATGAAACTAAATCGTTTTTTAATGACTGGGCTACAACACATAGGCCTATTAGCTTACAGTACAGAGAAATGTAATGTCGCAACTTGGTCGGACTAAAAGGGGAGAAAAAAATAAAATTGGGTCGGTCCTAAATTGACAGGGTCGGTCGGGTTACGGCAAACAATAATATTTTTACTAAAACACCTATTTGCGTATGTGTAATGCTGGTAATTTAGACATACGAAATATTGCACATATTTTTCATCCGCTACCCGCCCGCAAGGAGTTCATTATCCGCCCGCGTCCCCGCCCGTGAATTTTAGGAATGTCACAATCCACCCGTTTTAGCCACTTTTATGCGGGTACCCGCGGATACCCGCGGGTACCCGACCCGTTGCAGGACTCTGCATCAAGCTTCACCTTTGTTATTGTTTTAAAAATGCGACCTCTGGCGGCGAAAAAATACATATTGTAGCTTTAAAGCATATTAAAAACCCCACATAGACATATAAACAACACTAAAAACTTCATTTTCACCACGGATGGATGGATGGATGGATGGATGGATGGATGGATGGATGGATGGATGGATGGATGGATGGATAGATAGATGCCAAAAGCTGAACATGTCAAAACAAATGGCTAAAATAGCCTACTGTTGTAATAATCACAACTTCACTAATTTAAGTCTTTAGGACCCTGTTCAACAGCTCAGCGGCTGAGAAGAACAGAGGGTGACATACAGTATGTACTCAATCACACATACTAATGAATCCAGAGATCAAAGCAAACACCCTCTGTGAAAAAACACATTTAATGGGCAACATACTGCTTCATAGTGAAAGACTATTCCTCTCCGAGGAGCCCAGTGTCAATGGGTGCAGGAGAACAGGGATCACACTTTTGGATGGTAAAATTAGCCAGAGTTCTGGACAGGCGTCCCACAGGCCTATAACTGATGGGGGGTCCTGGGGGGACTGGAGACCTCTACAATACTTTCACCCCTTTGTCATTTATGATCTAGCTCTATTTCCTCTGTCTGTCTAGTCTCCAATTACCTGTGGTGTTTTAAGTTCAAATTTCAAAGGAGCGCTGATGCTAGTTTAGCGTAATTAAACATTCTGCTGTTTCTTAAAAGTCATTGTTGTGATTTAATTTGAATGTTGAATGTTCAGTATGAATGATTCTTCAATTAGAGGAACTTTTCTACAGCACAGTGTGATTTTAAAGATTATTCTTGGACAGATTATAATATTGCTTTTGTATATTTAGACAAAGATGACATAATAAACCTAACTGAACTGCTTTTCAGCCCTAAATGAAAAACCACCCATATCAACCAATATATTTCATAGCAAACTGTGGGATTCCCTACCTCTCTTATGTCTCTCTCTGATTAAGGATATTGTGTTCACTATTGCGTTATGTTATTTTCCTCAGTCTTTCAATGAATATCCTCTGTTGTTCTCAAAACAGCAGTAAGCCAAAGCCATTAGCCTAAGCATTCACCGGAGCTTACTTAACTACAATAAGACAGTGCGTTAAATTAAGAATACCAATCTTATGTTACAGTGAAAAATCCTTGCCCTCAAATGAACCTGGTTTTAATTTCCTGAACAGTCGATTTTGACCACTGTTCTGCTGTTTCTGGTCGATGAAAAATTCCAGTTGCACAAAGCTGCTAAGGGGCTCCCAGGGTATACTAACCCCAAAATGATGGAATATTTTCTCACAACCATTAGTTTTACCAAAAAAAAAAAAAAAAAAGAGCAATGAAAGCTAACACAATGGCCATAACCTGAAGTTGTAAAGAGAGACTGTGACCTTTGTAACACTAGTCAAAAACAGCTTACCTGAAAACCAGCCGTCAACAATGAAAAGTTACTTTTACATTTATTAATTTAGCACACACTTTTATCCACAATAACTTCAACAACACAAGAGATTCATTCTAAAAGGACAATAATATAAAAAGTGCTGTAATAAAACGTAGACTAGAGGCTCTTAGCTAGGAGTTACCAAATCTAACTTTATATTACCTTAATCACCGTCTTGTTGGCTAAAACATAGCACCATTTTGAAACTGTTAGCTAGGCTTAAAATATATTTTTTATACAGCGGGGTTAGTTGTAGCACAGTGTTACAACTAAGCCGCCAGGTATACAACGATAATGAAATGAAAACGGAGCCACACAACTTTTCAGGTTTGAGTATTTATGTATTTATTTTTGCCACATTTAACTTTTTGGGACTTTGGACTTACAAACAATGTTGTAATTTAAATGTCAAAGTGTGATTTTTTTTTTCACATTTGTTAACTATGCATTGATCACTTAAAAAGCCTGTTTTTCATGCAATAAACCCTTTAAAATGTGATTTTGAGCTCGTTTTTTTTAATTATTATTACTGTTATTATTACTGTAATAATTATACTTTTGCATGCAGCTGCCACACACAAATATAATTCAATAGCAATTACCATATTTTATGATTTTATTCATTTATTTATTGCAAAACTGTGCAGCCCTTTCATATCCATGATATTGATCCATAGAAGGATGCTTGGATGAGGGATGTATGTATGGATATCTATCTATACAGATGTACAAACAATATCAAACTATACAGATAAAATAGAATTATGTGTGTTACACACAAGTGTTACAACTAACCCCTTTGTCTGTTACAATTAATCCTGCATATGGGGTTAGTTGTAACATTTGCACTTCTGTCTTTTTCAGTAGCAGAGATGTGTATGTTGCTTGTGTAAAAAAAAAAAAAGAAAAAAAAAAAGAAGATTAATCTAACTTAATTATTTTTTTAATAATTGAGCCAAAACCAAAATGTGTTTGTGCCCCGCTCTCCCCTACACACTGTGTTGATACACCAGTAAATTCTTATAATACTTAACTCCATGTTCGGATAACTTTAAAATGCTCCAATCCATCAAAACGAAAAGAAGTTTAGCGAACCCTGTCTTTTGCATTAATACAGCATTTATTCAAGAGTATGTGACCAGCAGATATTGCAATTTGCAAACAAGATTCAAATTCAGCACAAAACACACAAACAAGCTGTTTCTGCTTCATGGCATTTCCTTAAGAATAGGAGAACATCCTGTTCTCTACTTATCAATGCTAAACAGATTCAGCTGCCAGAATCGCTGGCATGTGTGCATCATATTAGCGTAAAAGCCAGGCCTCCTCTTCTACGAGCATGAATGTCCCAGAGTCTCGTTCATTCTCAGCTAAAGCCCAATCTCATTAAACATTGCCTCATCTGGTGCACATACGTATACAGCCCTCTTCTAAACTGCTTTCTAAACACAAACACTCTGGCTGTTTACATGCCTGACTTGCAGAATTAAGGCTGACAAGGTGTGCATTAATTAAATAATGGCAAAACCATTCATGGATTTCTAGTTTTCAGATATGTCTGTATAAAGAGAGAGAGAGAGAGAGAGAGAGAGAGAGAGAGAGAGAGAGAGAGAGAGAGAGAGAGCTAAATAACAACGAGTGAAATGAACCATAAACATAAACAAAAACAACTTAATGGATGCATCAACAGTCTGGTTTGATTTCTTTGTAAAATTACAACCCCCAGGAACAAGAGATATCCCTGAAAATTACCTGAAAATAAAAATTCCTGCAAATTTAGATGAAAAATACACTATTCTGTCTAATCAGGGCCAGAGTGTTATTTTAGAATCAATGAGATACTAATATAGGTTTTATTTTCATATTTTTAACTGGAATGTATGTTTATATTTTCCGTTTTTATTTTAATTTAAGTTAAAGTTTTAGTCATTTTGTTGTGTGTTTTTGTCATTTATATAGGCCTATATATATATATATATATATATATATATATATATATATATATATATATATATATATTCTGTGTATGAGCAATAACACAATATATATGGTTCTTTATCAGCATGGTTGTGTGTTACATGTCAGTTTGTGTTTGGACTTTCGGTTTGTATTTGTTCAGTTTCCCACAACACCTTTGTTTCCATGGTCACCGTCTTCATTAGTTAATTTGGTTCAGCTGTGTGTAATTAATTATCTTGTTAAGGTCCTGTTTGTCTCCTGTATATATAGGCCAGAGCCATAGAGAGAAAGAGTTGTGACACTCTTTGATGTTGCAGCTATGGCTGTCACGTGGTTCATGTAAGCCCCAATAGTTCCAAAAAATACGCTGGCTGTCACGATTGCATTATTGAATGGTAAATATAAAATAAAACACACACCCAAGTACTTTTTCAGCTGTTATAGCATTATTGCATTTTGTTAATGTCAGTTTTGCATTTGGAGATAAGTTTTAGGCTATATTTTTGGAGGGAAAAGCTTAGTATTCATGTTCGCATGGGTAGTAGCACTGGCTTAAGCGGCTCTAACTTAACTTTTCCATATCATTCATCTGATGATGGACGTCTCATGATATTTATTTTAGCACAACTGGGCTGTATTAGGCTATTGATTCCCGTGATTTTGCTTATAAATTCCGATTCAGCCATTAGCCTACCTTCGTGATCACGCAAAGAGGTCTGCCGTGGCGGTCCGTTCAGAATTCGCTTAGAAGCTAGCTCACTTCTTCTGATGAAAGTGGCCACCCCCAGGTCCACAACGTGAAACATGATCATGTTAAGACTAAGAATATAATTTTAAGATTAAGCCATACATATTATCAAAACTATAACAGATTAAAAACGAATTTACGCTTTTATGTTTGGGTATATATAAGTGCAGAGTGAAGATTTTTCTCTATGGCTCTGGGTTAGTGTACAGAGGAGGCTAAGAGTAAGGGTAGCAAGTAACTTAAGCAATTAACTAACAAAACACTTGTAACTTCTGTTACAGCTATTGAGACATCAATTAAGCATGGCTGATACAAATGAAGGTTTTCAAATAAAATATTTTTTATTAAACAATGGCAGACAACAAAAATGTGTGCTTGTGTGTGAACAAGAAAAACAAAAACCAGGGGCAGGTGATCCATGAAACAGACAGGACTGGTGATGGCCATAACAATCCTAGAGGTCCAGCATTGTTCTCACAAGCCGCTTCACTCAAGACAACAAAACATAATGAAAAGTTAGTATATCCCCAAAACATTTTATTAAATAAAAGTTGCTATAAAGGTGGTAGTGATTCATTACCGAACTCTTATACTGTCACAGCGGACGAAGTCCCGCTAGCTAGCAGGGAGTGCTTGAAAATTGGTTGAAACAACCAACATAAAATATAAATAATTACGCTGTGCATGTACAAATGAAGACCAGTATAAGCATCGCAAAGGGCCTCTGATAGAATATAGACAGTTGACAATTCAAAAGAGGTCGATATTTCAGCAACTTGCCTCTGGAACAACTCGACGCGCAGCAATGTAAGTGAATGGTGTCCAACACCCAAATGACAGTGTTTGGAACTAATCCGATCTTCAAATCCCGGAAGTAGGCGGTTAAAAGCGATGCCATTTTTTACAACGGAGGTCTATGGGAGTGTCGCAACTCTTTCTCTCTATGGCTCTGATATAGGCTACACGGTGTTTTCCCTCAGTCATTGTTGGTTCTTGTTAGTGTCTGGTTGTGGTTTTCTCCTGAGTTTCTCCTATATGTTTAATATGTTCAAATTATTCCTCGTCATGAGTATTTCAATTTGCACCACGTCTCGTAACAAGCTATGAGTCTGACTAGTCCGTATAGGTAATCAGCCGTTTACAGTTCTGTGGCACAATTGTGTAAGTAAGAAACAACAATGAGGTGTCTTCCCTCTTGTGATACATAAGTAGGTCTTGGGTAAAAATAACCTTTTCCTTCAGCTGTTAAATTATCTGGACTGTATTTGGTTGCATTGTGAGTATTTGCAACACGTGTTGTTAAACTGATGATGTTTTCTATTTGCATGTTTTCTTTAGTTGCAGTGCGGTGAGCTCTCTCGGCCACCGTACAGTTTTTCTCATATACATGGCTGGAAAGAGTTTCTTCTCTTAAGCAATGATTGGTAACAGCAAATACACATAATAAATGAAATACTCAAACAAATCATTCTCTTCAAATGCATTAACCAGCATGCAATTTGTACAAATCTACAGCTGACATACAGTCAGGCTCTTTGTGAGCAAATAACTCATATGACATGTATAATATGTAGATCCCAAAACACTGATTTGATAAACCAACAGCACTTTTTCCATTTCAGATACACTGGAGTCAAGACAAAAATGCATGAAGATGCATAAACGCTAATCTAGGGAGACAACACGTTAGATGGGGAAATATGAGGAGGAGAGGACAGATTTAATTGAAATTACATTTTCAGTTGCCTATTGGCAGTGAGGGAATGAAAGTGAGATGATAATAGGGGTTTTGGGAAGAGGAACATTGGAAGTCTGGCTTTTAAAGGAGAATTAACTAGCTTTTGTTGAATGAGTCCACATGTGACTCTTGCTGTCTTTCTTGGTTCATGGGGCTCTTTTCTAAAATCTTATATTGATTTTGTTTTATCTTAGAGAGGAAACTGAGGGTATAATTTGCCAATCCCTTTAGAAAATTTGGCTTTGATGGTTACAATAAAACATAGGCCTATAACAAGTAATCAGTTGCATTTAGTAATGGGTTGCATTAAGAGTAAAACATTCATACACCAAGCACACTAACTTAAACATTGCTTTTTACTGTCAGATTCTTTTAAATTCAATTTCTTTCATTTTTATTTAGTTGTATTCCTGTTCAATTAACACTTAAACACATACCTGGGGTATTTAGTGACCCTAGACGTCATTCACTACCCGCCTCCTTGTTAATTTTTTAAAGTTGGATATCAACCTTCTTAGTATTCTTCAATCAATGCATTATATACAAAATATAAAAGTAAAAATAATACAATTATAAGAGAATGCCTCTTTTCCCATTCATTTTTTGTAAAAAAAAACATTGGTTTGTAACAGTGTAAGTATATTTTTATGCACGACAATAATTTAATATTTGATGACTGAATAACTGCAATTCACCTTTATTCCACAAGGTGGCAATGTCTGATACACAATGATGAAGTAATGTTTCACTCATAGTCATCGCAGGCAGAAAACAAAAAATACGAAGTATCATCAGCAAAACTTGAAATCAGTGATTTACTTCTTTAAGTACTGAACACAATCAAATATTAGTGTCACTGTCTCTTGATGGTGGATCTGGTGAAGAAACTGTCAGTGATCAAAATATTGATTTTGAAGATGTTGAAAACGATAGTTTTTGAGAATGTTTGAGATTGTGAATGTGATCGAGCCAGATGCTGAATGTACTGGGAAATGAGCTCTGATGAGGACAGTGATGATGGTATAAAACATCTGCTCAAACTGAACTCTTGCAAGCTCCAAAAGGTAACCAAATATGCTTTATTTTATTCTTTTGTAATTGCTACTCTAATATAAGGAGAGTTTTATATTATCACAGTAGAGATCCATCCATGTAAGATACTGATCTGACTCTCAAAAGACTCAAATATGTAATAATGATTGGTGAAACATTCATGCCTTTAAGGGTTAATCATGTCATTCTCCAAAAGCCAGTTCATTTTCATGCTTCATCTACTGCTGGTTAAGTCGAGGATTCTCTTAAATAAACACAAGAAACTGTTGTGATCTTCCATGACATCACACCAAATATCCACATTCCAGGTCTCAGAAAAGTCTGAGTCTTATTTCTCTGTGACCTCAATGATTGATGGAGCGAGAATCACACCATCCCATATATTGTTCTCAAAAACACAGCATCATCTCATCAGATACTGCTGCTATTCCTTGAAAGATACACCAGCTGTGGTGAGAAAGGTCTATTCAGGGTAAATGAAAGCAATCTGTAGCTGCCCTGATAACTATATACTGGCAAGTGTTTTGTTCTCCAAAAAAAAAAAAAAGAACAAAAAGGGAGATATTCCTTGGAAGAGATTGTTTGCTTTGAACAGAACAAGTTATAGAAAGAGCATTAGTAATCTATAAATCTTAAAAAGTCAAACATTCAGTCAATAATGCAAGGCACAATAAAGAAATATTTGAAGCCAGAGTTCAAAGACCGTGATTTAGAAATATGGACAGATATACAGTTATACAATACTGTGGGGTTAGAAACAAAGGAGACTGATGGTTAACGCATGTCAATGTTTCTGACAGACATGAAACGCTAATGATGACATCTTTCTTTATTTTTATTCTATCATATCAGTATCGCTTCATCAACGCTGTCTGTCCTAATCAGATGGCCGAGCATCTGTGTTTTCAAGAGAAGGAAGTAAAAACATCTAGCCTAAATATTGTACAATTTCTGTCTAATCTACATTGTCAGCTGTTTTTTAGTTGAATCCATTTACTTAATTATTTTAAATAACTATCCTGACTAAATCTAGAATGTCAAGTTGCCATAACTTATATAACCCTTTGGTTTGGTGTAAGGGAGGCCTTTGCTGTGGATTGGTATGGGAAAATGGCATCAGGTCTTTGCTTAAACTAGGTTAAGATTAGATTATGATCAAAGAACAAGGGTAAATCAGTGTCTGGCAGCCTCCTGATTCCTTTGTGAAACTGAATGTACACTTGCAAGCATCCCTTAAAGAAACAAATCACTTCCAATGAAAGATGCAGCAGGTTTAATTGCATGTTGTAAAAGGCAAAGCCAAAGAAGCACTTCACCCATAGAGATTTTAGGATGTGCATGGACACAAGAAGAGCATTAAAACATTTGATGCGTAACTTGAAGCAAACTGCACCGTTAGTGCCCCCAATTTCATCTTAGCTCAAAAGACCACCTTTTAAATGCAGAGATAGTTTTTCTATAATTGTTTAGTGTAGAAACAGCTTACATTAAAATGTCCATTTAACTGACAGCATGGGCAGAACATTACATTATTCACTAGAGTTTGATACTGCCATGTCTAATGGCTTGGCAGGCAAACACATTGTAAGAAAAGGAATCCAGACTTAGATCGGAGACCACACAGGTCTAAAGAAAAGAGGTTGATGTCAGTCAGTGCACAGTGCTTCCAAGATGCTTTGCCAAGACATACAACACATTTAATCCAAACACAATTTGCTCTTTCTAAAACAAACACATTTGATGTGATTTCCACTACTGAGAGAAGATTATCGGAGTGTAATTTCTGAGAGCAGCTAAACACTTTCCATCCTTTAATTCAGTTTCATTGATAAAGTAAGTTAAAGTAAAAAAACTATATCAATCAGTTTCCACGTGTTGTAGATGACTGACACTAGGGGATAAGGCCTATGAATATTGGCGACTGGAATTTGCATGAGCATCTCCCCCCGAACATATAGGTATAAAAGGAGCCGGCATACATCCACTCATTTGTTCTTCGGAGCCGAGTGAAGTGTCATCTATACACAAGCTCATTCAATTTGCCTTGTTTGAGAAGGATTTTTGGTGCTACGGGGCAACGGTTTCTCTCTACACCTCGCATGGATAAGTGTAGAGAGAGCTTCCCCTGGGCACTTCAGCGATCTAAAAAGAGCAAGCTTCCTCAAAAAGAGCAAGCACAGACGAATAGCATCTTTTTAAAGATGCCCTTCCGCCTGTGTGGAACACAGCCCTTACTTCATTGTGCCAGAAAAAGGTGTGGGTTGCAAACAATCTTAGATGACCCATTCAAGATGTTAATGCAGAAATGTATTTTGATGTGTTCGCCAACAGGATTGGTTTGCGGCGATAGACCTGAAGGATGGGTAATTCCATGTCTCGATTTTGCCACGACACAGATGGTTTCTTCGGATTGCTTTCAAGGGTCAGGTATACTAGTACAAGGCCCTTCCTTCTGGGCAGCTTCCATGTTACCTCGTGTCTTCACGAAAGAGGTTGACCTTGCATTAAGGGAAGTGGGCATTCAAATGATATCTTAACATTTGGCTGATCCTAGCTCACTCTTGAGATTTGTTGTGTGCACACAGGGACCTGGTGCTCAGACACCTCAGCCGTTTGGGGCTTCAGGTCAACTGGGAAAAGAGCAAGCTCTCCTCAGTGTAGAGCATCTCCTTTCTCTGGATGAAGTTGGACTTAGTCACTATGACAGCTCGTCTCACGAACGAGCGTACTCAGTCGTTGCTGAACTCCCTAAAGATATTCAGGGAAAAAACGTCCGGATTTCCGGATCTCCGTAGGGCCAGCAATATCGCCAGCATGCCCATTGCACATGGCTCCTTTTATACCCATATGTCCAGGGGAGTGGCGCATACAAATACCACTTTCCACTTATCATTGGCCTTTTCTCAAAGTATCAGAGGTGATTAGGGCTCCCAAGTATGACCCCTAGTGTTAGTCACTGACACCACATCTCGTTCCCTCTATCATGGAATGGAGGTTACAAAAGTAAACGAGACTTCATTCATAATACATTAAATAATAGGATTCATTTTAATTTGATGTTGACGTCATTATCACAACCAGATATATTGTGGATACTGAATATTGTAGTCCTATCTTGTTTTGTAATGTATTTTTCAGTCTTTTTGTTTTCAATCCATGAATGCACATTGTTCCAAATTAAGGAAGTGTATCCATCTACTGGATCGCTAAAGAGTTATGGTCTACAACACTATTACAAAACTGTGTTCTCAACAAGAAACGAGTGTTGGCAGGTTAAAGGTGCAGTAAGTGATTAGCCATGTTTCCACCCAAAGTTGCAAATTTAACTTATGTGCAAAATTGGAATATCATATAATACATTTGTGAATACAGCACCATTTCCATCCCATGTGTTCATGAGAACAAAATTACCACTTCCTGGGAAATTGGTTCAACATTTCTGGAAAAAAAAGTTGCTGCAATCAGGGAAGCCTTTTTCATACATCAAAATTACTTGCGCCTCAGAGCGTGTAGAAAAAAACGCAATAAATGCTGTCGTGTTATCTTGCATTCAGAGGCGGTTGTCTGGTGTTTGGGAATACAATTGTGTGAGAAAGTTCTGGGAGGTAATTATACCCAAACATTGTGATGACAGACTTTGTTTTCCATCAAGAATTTAAGTGTTTTCTTTTCAAAAAGGCTGTTTAAGAATGTTCAGACCTCGTCACCCATCCAAATATACCTTTTGCTCTCTGCTATTTTTCTAATTACATGATCTGTTGAAGCAAAGTCATATGACTTTTTTTGTTGCGTATCGATGGATTTATTCAGTAAATGTGTTTCTGTCATAGTTTTTTTGCATGTCTTCTTATCAGATAAAAAAAAATATCCGGCTCAATTGAGCACATAAGTGTCAGGGTTTGTGGCTGTGATGAAGCACATGACGCAGGAGTAGTAGCAGAACACAAGTCTTTAATAAATCCTAAAATGAAAACACAGAAGATGGCAGGAGCAATAAAACAACCACATATACATTGACGAGACAGGAGAAAAAACTAAGGAAAACTCAAGGTGAGTAGAACAGCAAAAGGTATGGGAACTAATTAACAGCCAGAGAAACTAACTAGGGAACACAGGAAATGGGAAACGATGAAACAGAGTGAAAACAAAACTAAAATAGGACATAACTCAGCATAACCGTTACAATAAGTTTTTATGCGATTTCCCACAGTTCCTCTTAAAATAGGTGAATGTAAAAATAGCTACAATGCTAATTAATGATCGTGAAAATAATGACTGTCATTATTATGCATTATGTGACTTTTTACTGAACTAAAAATTCAGAAATAACGTACTCGGTTACTAACGTAACCTCGGTTCTCTCTAGAAGAGGGAACGAGTACTTGCGTAAGATATCTTATGCTAGGGGAAAACCTCTTTTCCTCGAGATATTGAAGCCAAAAATTATCCTTAATTTTGCAATAATGTAAAACGCATTGCAGCAGCATGCAGACATGGGCGAGACAGCTCGCGCGCCCATAGGCTGCTCTGCGGCAACTGCACCAGCCTATCGATAGAGGCCCCTCATGACGTCAGAACCAATGAGGGTGCTTCGCGCCCAATACGTCATGTCCCGCCGAAAGCGGGTGGGGCTAGGGCTATAAATACGGCCCAGAGAGGCTGGTTTGGTCAGTTTTTTCATCGCTGAAGCGAATCAGAACGTGACGCATGCACGGCAAGATACGCAAGTACTCGTTCCCTCTTCTAAAGAGAACCGAGGTTACGTTAGTAACCGAGTACGTTCTCTTACGAGAGGTTCTCTCGTACTTGCGTAAGTTATCTTACGCTAGTGGAACACAGTGTAAAACGCCGTGCGTGCTTGAGACATAACACTAAAGTCCCAAGGGCAGGTGCCCGGGGCTCATACAGTGCCTAATCACAAGGGACTCACAGAGAATCCGGGAAGAGGGGCTAGAATAGCATCATTCCTGTAATATAGAGCTGGGGTGGTGGTGGCGCAATGGATAAGACACATTCCTTTGGTGTGAGAGACCCGGGTTCGAATCCACTGTGAGACACCAATGTGTCCCTGAGCAAGACACTTAACCCCTAGTTGCTCCAGAGGCGTGCGACCTCTGACATATATAGCAATTGTAAGTCGCTCTGGATAAAAGCGTCAGCTAAATGAATAAATGTAAATGTAAATAGAGCTCTGATAAGAGCATATTATATCAAGTGTTCCACACAGCCAGGGCGAACACGGCCTGGACTGATAGATATGGGGGACTTACGCACTGCCCACAGAAGTATATATACGATCAGTGATCGACGCTCTAGCGGTTTCAGCATCCTGAGCCGATAGGATTCGGGCGGGCAATACTGAAAATTTAAACCGAGAGCAACCTAGCTTGTAAAGCGGGAACCTCGAGGTTATAAAACCTTATAAATGTAGACGGGGAGGCCCAGCCTGCCGCCATACAGATATCTTGCAAGGCAAGGCAAATCCCCTATGCGCTTCACTGAAGCGAGAGCCAGAAGAAACACTGTTTTGAAAGACAAGAGTTTCAGGTCTATTGACTGTATTGGCTCGAATGGGGCACCTTTCATGGCTTCCAGAACCGTGGAAAGGTCCCAAACGGGAACTGAGGGTGGTCTGGGAGGGTTCAGCCTCTTAGCTCCTCTAAGGAAGCGAATGACCAGATCGTTCCTTCCCAATGACTGGCCAAGCGGTGGTTCAGCGAACGCTGCTATGGCCGCCACATAAACTTTGAGCGTGGATGGGGTTCTGCCCTTATCCAGAAGCTCTTGTAAAAAGGAGAGGTACTTCTGGCACTCCACAGCGTGAGGGTGAAGTGCCACTCGCTGTGCACCAGCTAGTGAACACAGACCATTTTGAGGAATAGAGCCGCCTCGTAGATGGAGCTCTAGCCTGTGTGATCGTGTTTAACACTCCCGCTGGGAGGTTAACGGGTACCCGTTGATGGCCCACACATGTAGGGACCAAAGCTCCGGGTGAGGATGCCAGATCGAGCCGTTTGCCTGCGAGAGGAGATCCCTCCTCACCGGTATCGGCCACGGGGCGGTACTTGTCAGCTGCATCAGGACTGGAAACCAGACTTGGTTTGTCCAAAATGGGGCGACGAGTAGCACCGGGCATCCGCTCTCCCTGATTCGCTCTAACACCTGGGGTATGAGCGTGACAGGGGGAAACGCATAGAGCGGGCAGCGGGGCCAGACGTGAGCCAGCGCATCCCTGCTCTTGGAGAAGAATTCCTGACAATGAGCGTTCTCTTGAGACGCAAATAGGTCTATTTTCGCTCTGCCAAATGTCCTCCATAGCATTTTGACTGTCTGTGGATGTAAAGACCATTCTCCTGCCGGCAGATTGTTTCTGGACAGTCTGTCTGGTCCCACATTCAGATGGCCGGGCACATGCGCTGCCCTGAGCGAGCGCAGATTGTGCTGGGCCCAGACCAGGAGGCGTTCCGTCAGCCTGTGAAGGATTCTGGATCTGATACCTCCTTGGTGATTTATGTAAGCCACCACTGACATGTTGTCCGAACGTACCAAGACGTGGCGTCCTTTTATCTGGGGACAAAAACGCCTCAGCGCGTTGTCGACTGCCATCATTTCCAGGCAGTTTATATGCAGAAGCTTTTCCCGTTCCGACCACTGGCCGAACAACGGTCTGCCCTCGAGCAGCGCTCCCCATCCCGAGGTTGAGGCGTCCGTAGACACCACCTTTCCACTCGAGGAAGTCCCCAGGCTTACACCTGACCGGTACCAGTTGGTCACTGTCCAAGGTTTCAGAGCTGCGACGCATTTCTGATCGACCTTGAGGCGCGCGAGACCGGAGGTCCATGCTCTGCGCGGCGCGCGCGCTTTCAACCAATACTGCAGCGGGCGCATGCGAAGCAGACCCAGCTGAAGCACTGAGGATGCTGAAGCCATGAGACCCAGCATCCTTTGAAACCTTTTGAGCGGGACTAAAGCGCCGTGGCGAAAAAACTCTGTCATGCGCTGAATACTTTGTCTGCGCTGCGGCGACAGCTGTGCTGTCATAGACAGCGAGTCCAGATCTGTGCCCAGGAAAGATATTTTCTGACTGGGAGACAGCGAACTCTTCGCCCAATTGACTGTGAGACCTAAATTCTCGAGGTGATCGAGTAATATGGTCCTATGTTCTACGAGCTCCGACTGTGATCGAGCTAGAACCAGCCAATCGTCCAAATAATTCAGCACTCGTATGCCTCGGAGCCTGAGGGGTGCGAGCGCTGCATCCATGCACATCGTGAATACGCGAGGTGCCAGGGATAGGCCAATTGGCAGGACTGTGTACTGATATGCCTGGCCCTCGAAGGTGAATCTCAAAAATCGCCTGTGACGTGACGCTATTTGTATTTGAAAATAAGCGTCTTTCAGATCTATCGACATGAACCAGTCCCCTTGGCAAATTTGCGAGAGGATTTTCTTGGTCGTGAGCATTATGAACCGTCATTTAGAAGTGCTTTTTTTAGTCATCTTAGATCTAAAAATGGGTCTGAGACCCCCGTCTTTTTTGGGTACCAGAAAATATATGCTGTACATGCCCCCTTCGCTCTGAGCTTGTGATAGGGGTTCTATAGCCCCTTTGCTCAGTAACTTCGCTATTTCGGCCTGAAGTAGGTGTGCTACTTCCTTTTTCACCGTAGTATCGATTCGCGCCGCTTTGCGTTGCGGGCGTCGACCGAACTGTAGCGAATAGCCTCTTTCTATAATGTCTAGCACCCACTTCGAAACCCCGGGTAGCCTTGCCCATGCGTTTGCACGAATGGCTAGGGGTTGAATGCGAAGCGCGCTCTGGTCGCTCAGCGACAGAGGGGCTTCAGTGTGCTGCAACATAAGCGTCGCGCTTATGACATTTGAGGCAGGGGGCGCGCTGATAACAGCGGGCAGATTGCCCGCGCTCGACTCCTCTGCGGTGGTCAACCGAGAGGGGGAGGGCTGGGCGAGTCCCGTAAGACCTGTCATGTCTATGTGTGAATGTGGGCGTGGGATAGCGGGCACATTTACAACACTGAGAGCATTGTCTGCCTGAGCAGAGCGAATGCATGTTGGTTTCGTTTTACAGAAACCTTGAGACATGCAGAACGTAGTGTTTGTGGGCACTGGGCAGTGGGCACATTTACCACATTTAATGCGCAATCGATCTGGGTCGATTTCATGTGCGCGAGCCCTGTGCGACGGGCTGTGTTTCTGTGTAGGAATGAGCACTGGGCAGTGGGCATTTTGTCTACACTCATAACACCATCGGCCGTGGCCGGAACACCAGAAAATACACTCTATGGGATTTATCTGGGTAGCCGTAAAGCGGCGTTTGTGTGAAGGCAAGCGGGCTGTGTCGCCGACTTGTTTACTGCAGAATACACTGGAACAGTCGCATTTACTGGAACTGAACGAGCGAGAAGTTGCCATAGAAACAGAGAGCGTCAACATGCTGGCATTTGTTTGCAGGTGTGCGTGTATTACAATAGGCTCGTCCACTGCAATATTGACATTTCCAGAGAAATGTGTGAGAATGGAGGTAGTGACGCACGGAAACCATAGAAACGGTGCTTGGGTGCAGGTGAGCGGGTTGTACAACGCGCTCGTTGGCTGCAAAAATACACATCTGCAGTCGCCTTTTCAGGGAACTGACAGAGCGAGCATTGACGGCAAAATTAATCTGCCGTTAGACCGAGATTCGAACACCGGTCTCTCGTGTGAAAAACCAAAGATTCCGCCACTGAGCCACAGGGGGGAACACAAAGGCTTTCAGATGCACGAGCATATAAGAGCGTCAACATGTTTTCTTCGGCGTTTGCTTGCCGGCGCTGCAATATTTATATTTCCAGTCGCCTGATCAGGGGACTGAGAAATGTGTGAGAAAATTCAGGTCAGTCCAGCCTCGGCGGGACTAAAACACTATTTTCTCCTTTCGCTGGTGATTGACGCGTGAATGGGGCGCAGAGGCAGGGTAGCTTTCTTGTACGTAAAGAAAAACTAACCCCGACCGTCCGCTTCCCGCCTCCCCTGTGAACGGCGCATTTTGCGCGGCTCGAACAGAGGGAGAGAGAAAGCTAGCCCCGTGACCGTCCGCTCCTGACATCCCCTGTGAACGGCGCGGTATGCGCGGCTCGAACAGAGGGAGAGCAGGTATCATCCTCCAAGCAGGCAAGGCAAGCAGGCGCACCGGCGAGCTTTGCGGGTTGGGGGGGAAAGGGGCGTCTTGAAAAAGACGCCCGGCTTTTTTTGTGCAATGAGAGTGTGTGTCGCGGCGGCGAACACACACACATACTGTACACAAAACACAGTAGCAGAGAAAAGGATATGTACGCCGGAAAGCGTCAGCAGGAACGGCGACTGAAGGCGGCGAGTTGTCGACCGGCAGCTTCAGATGCAGATAAATCCCGCTGGGTGCTTGAGTCAGACGGCGCGGCTTCCTCTCAGGATCCAGCGATGCGTAGCTCGCTGAAGAGATAAAAAACTGACCAAACCAGCCTCTCTGGGCCGTATTTATAGCCCTAGCCCCACCCGCTTTCGGCGGGACATGACGTATTGGGCGCGAAGCACCCTCATTGGTTCTGACGTCATGAGGGGCCTCTATCGATAGGCTGGTGCAGTTGCCGCAGAGCAGCCTATGGGCGCGCGAGCTGTCTCGCCCATGTCTGCATGCTGCTGCAATGCGTTTTACATTATTGCAAAATTAAGGATAATTTTTGGCTTCAATATCTCGAGGAAAAGAGGTTTTCCCCTAGCGAAAGATAACTTACGCAAGTACGAGAGAACCTCTCGTAAGAGAACTACAAAAACATGTAACACAGAGACTTTGTTAGGTATGTTTACATTCACTGATTCTTGTCAGTCCGAATAAATCCAATCCAATTTCAGATTTAGGAAGCTCTGTTTATATGAAACCTAAACTTTGCAATTCGATTCACATATTTGTTTGCATGTGTATTACATGTAGTCCAAACAAAACTTAAAATGAGCCATTATCTGTAGGGCTTTTCACACTTGAAATAGTTAACCCTGGGTCATTCGAAACACTGGGTCAATGGAATCCTGGGTTATCTTGTTTCACATTTCACACTGCTCATAATTTACCAGGGTTAACAATAATCCTGGGTATTCATAAACTGTTGTTTCACACTGTAAATTCCTAAACCCTGGGTTAATGTTCTTATTTGCATAAATGGTGTCAGTGTTACTGACTAAATGAACACTGCATGCAATATGTTTACAGGCATTGCGCATCATCGTATTATATATTGCTGACTGTACAATCAAGCTTTTTCCTAAATGGACTTTAAAGGTATACTGAAACAGTCTTAACTCAAATTGACACATTTTCTTTGCTAGTTGCTTAGTAACTTGCCGCAACATTGTAAGGCCCGGTTCACACAGAACACGTTTTTCCATTCCACTGCACTTGTTATGGAAATCAGAGACAGAGTAATTAGGTGAACAGGATGTTTTATTGACAGCACTGAGCATTATGGCAGAAATCAGGTGAGTAGAGAGAGCAATGATACTTGAGATGGATGGAGATGGATATTCACTGAAATGTCCTTTCTTACAGATGTGGGGGATCACGAATGGCTGGATAGATGGATGGCTTAAGAACATACAGCAGAGTTTCATACAGCAGAGTTTCATAACCTCGGGTAAAAAGTGGTTCTAATCCCGCTTCTAAATTACAAGTGTGAAACGTTCCTCTATCCGGAGTTAAAAGTGGGGTTTAGAACGACGATAACCCAAGGTCAAGCGCAGTGCGAAAAGCCTTTGTGTTTCTAACTATCTAATATAACCTAAAATATATGGTGCGTCAGCGGTGATGGTCTTTAGACAAGAAAAACTTTTTGACTTCTGCTGTCCTCTTTCAGTAGTTAGTCAGTATCAAGTATAACTGCTTTTATTTTTATAACTCTCTTTTTTGTTCTCTTTACCTCTGCCCAATTAATTATAGGAACAGGAAATTGGCAGTAGCAGCGAATCCTAACCTCAGCCTCATCTCCATACAGTGCTCCAGCATGCATGTGTCATATTTAGGTCTTTCTATATAGGTTACATAAAACCCAACTACAGATGTTGTTCTCTATTCCTCTGCTTTTCTCTTTCCCTACTTTTTAGTTTCCCTCTATAAGGTCCTTTTGGAAAATGAGGACGACAAGAGGTTTGTCAGCTCATTTGTCTAAGAACAGGTGAAGCCCTGATTATGTAGGCTGACACATCTGGGCTTTGAGACCCAGGGAAACTGTTCTGCCCACACCGTAGGGTGATGCATGGACTGCAGCCTAACTCTGAGTTTTTATATGCTACAGTAAGAAACAGACATAAATGGGAAGGAAGGAAGGAAGGAAGGATGAAAGGAAGAAAGGAAGGAAGGAAGGAAGGAAGGAAGGAAGGAAGATGCATTTTTTTAAATGTGGGAGAAAAATGTCAGAGTTTGTCTAACAAAACTAAGGTTTTGAGATGCATTTGCACAATTTGAGTGCAAAATGTTAGAGGTCCTCATCTGTGCCCCCTAAAGGAGTTATAAAATAAAAATATTAGAATGAAATATGAGTGGATAATATAAACCGTGAGATTGGTTCAGACAGCAGTATTATTCTGTGCTTGCACTTTGCCTCAAAATTTAAAGCAATTTGATTGTGCAGACACTGGTGTCATGGCTAAAAGCCTGTCAAAAAAAGGTGGGAAATAATATCAGATGAAAATTGATTTATAGTAGCACTAAGACTTATGACAGATTTAACATTCTTCACTGGTGAATGAGAGAAAAAAAGAGTGGGAGGAGAACTGGAAAGTATTTAATAAGAGGTTTATTTGCCTGCTTTCCATTAACAAGATTCATAAAGCAGTTTAGAAGATTGAAATTAAAGAAAATTCTGCAAATCTTGACAAACTAAAATCCACTGACACAAACACTTTTCCGATAAAATAAAGACTTTGCTCAAGCTCTTTAGTTTATAAGACGTGCATTCAGACCTACTCTCGCACATAATAGTATCTCACAATAGCCCCACATTCACAGATTCTATATTTAACTTCAGCTTTTAATTAGAATAATAAAAAATTGAAAAGATGTGGAAATGACTGAGGGGCAGAGTGGAAATTAAATTTCCTCATCCCTACAAAAATGAGTATTAAAAGAAATGCACTCTCTCCTGAATAAGACCAAGATCATTATTTGACAAGCATGGAGACATATTTAGTCTCTTTGTGAATGTTGTTGCCAAGTGTGTATACAATTACTGCATCTGATTTTGTCAAATGTGTCTGCAGTTCTCATTTGCCTTTTCTCAAGAGCAAAACAATTTAATCTTATGTGAGTCATTAAAAGTAACATTGAGCTTAAATTTGCATAACAGAACAATTACAGTGCACCTAATCAGCCTTTCCAAACTGGTAAAACAAACGAAAGAAAAATCGCTGTTGTAATCTATGACTGCTGTTCAAAGACTGAAAACTAAGTCTCTTAACTGAGAACTAAGAGTGATTGGTGATGCCAACCGATAAAGAAACACTTTACAATACATTTCAATTTCTTAACATATAGTTGATCGAGACCAAACTTTGAAAAACTGTTTTCATCGCATTTATTAATGTGCACTATGCCATTAAAAAATGTTGTGGTCGGTAAGATTGTTTTTATGTTTTTGGAAGAAGTCTCTGCTCACCAAGGCTGCATTTGTTTGATAAAAAATAAAGCAGAAAAAAAATTAAATAGTATTTCAATTTAAAACAACTGTTTATAATTGAATAAACAATTCAGTATATTTTAAATAGTAATTTATGTCTCTGATGGCAAAGCTGAAGTAATGGCTGCTGAAAATTCAATCCTCAGTGTCACATGATCCTTCAGAAAATCATTCTTTTATGCTGATTTGGTGCTCAAGAAACATTTTTTATTTTTTTTTATTTTTTTATCAATGTTGAAAACAGTTGTACGGTGGCTGAGAGAGCTCAATGTGCTGGAACTGAAGAAAACAATATAAGATATTAAAATATTAAAACACCAGCAAATTAAGAAAAGGCGTATTTTCCGGAGTATTTTCCGAGGACTATTTTTCCAGCAAGGACCTGAGGGATTGAGTGAAATGATGTGTCATCATCAAAATGACATGTCAGTGAACAAAATGTCACAGGGGCTTGGAATGCCACCTGTCTGGTCCTCGAGCTGCTTCCAGCAGATGTCCTCCAGACAGGAAGAGAACAGGAATGGAGCTTATATGCCCATCTGCATGATGAGGTGTTAATGAGGCCGGTCTGATATGTAGCCCCCTCTCCCAGGGAACTCATTACGGGCCCTGTCAAATACAGTGAGTGGCTCCATTTTGCTGGGAGGAGAGTTACACAGGGTCCACTGCTCTCAACACAGTAATTCAGCAAATGGCACAGGACTATTGCAGTCCTGAAATTGTATAAACGAAAAATAGCATGGAATGTTGTATAAGCATTGCATTCAGTGAGATCTTTTCTTTCTCCACCTAATTTGCTCTTCTAAACAGGGTAGGAAAAAAATGTGTAATATCAAAATGCTGAAATTCTTAAGGTCATGACTAGAAAAGAAATATTGCAACTGAAATATCTTCAATATCTAATTTTTAAAAAGTTTGTACCATACAGCAAAATGGGGACCAAATGGAGAGTTTTGCTTAAATAAATACAGTAGTTCACCCTTTTGCGCAACACCCTTTTGTTAACAACAATAGACATTTTGTTTTATACTTCGTTTATACTAGTTTATACTTCAGGCATTCTACTAACTATAAGTAATTTTGCAACTACATGTCAATACAAGATTACTAGTAGACTGTCTGCTTAACAGTTTCTCCACCATTGACAAAATTTTCCTAGCAATCCATGTTTTCACTGTTATATGGGGGTGCCGTTTTTCATTTTCTGAAAGAGTACAGAATCCCCCGGATCAAAACACTGGCGAAGAAGCAGCAGCAGAAACAAGTGATTGAAGTATTGCTTTCAGATATGTAAAATAATGTGATCATCAAACATTAATGTTGGTTGATGACTCTGATGGTAGAGCAAGTACTGGGGTGAGCTCTGGAGCTGGAGCCTTCACTGGACTCTGGTCAGGGGCTGGAGCCATCACTGGACTCTGGTCAGGGGCTGGAGCCATCACTGGACTCTGGTCAGGGGCTGGAACCATCATTGGACTCTGGTCAGGGGCTGGAGCCATCACTGGACTCTGGTCAGGGGCTGGAGCCATCACTGGACTCTGGTCAGGGGCTGGAGCCATCACTGGACTCTGGTCAGGGGCTGGAGCCATCACTGGACTCTGGTCAGGGGCTGGAACCATCATTGGACTCTGGTCAGGGGCTGGAGCCATCACTGGACTCTGGTCAGGGGCTGGAGCCATCACTGGACTCTGGTCAGGGGCTGGAGCCATCACTGGACTCTGGTCAGGGGCTGGAGCCATCACTGGACTCTGGTCAGGGGCTGGAGCCTTCACTGGACTCTGGTCAGGGGCTGGAGCCTTCACTGGACTCTGGTCAGGGGCTGGAGCCATCACTGGACTCTGGTCAGGGGCTGGAGCCATCACAGGGGCTGGAGCCATCACTGGACTCTGGTCAGGGGCTGGAGCCATCACTGGACTCTGGTCAGGGGCTGGAGCCATCACTGGACTGGGCTCAGTGGTTGCATCAGAGTGATGAAAGGTTGATCTCTTCTTCCTCTTTTGTGCTGGGGTTAGGGTGGTGTTCAACCAGGAGGAGGATTCTAGGTTGAGCTCTAGAGCATGGGGTGAACTCGTAACGAATCGTTGAGATCTAAGTGGACTCCTGGCTGAGTTCGGGGATCTGAGCAGGCTTCTGACTGAGTTCGGAGAAATGAGCGGACTCTTGGACTCTGGGGAATTCCAGTATAGAAGCATCGACTGGAGCGGACTCTAGAGCGGACTCAGGGGCTGGAGCCAACACTAGAGCGGGCCCAGGGACTTCTCTCACTGGAATGGACTCTGGGACTGCTTCCTCTTCTGTAGAGTATGATCCACACAACCATAGAACATAAGCAATATATTTTTTATTTGCAGGTGTGCAGGAAACAAACGAAGCAAGCAGGTGAGTGACTGAGTTCATTAAATATCAGCAAACACTTAGCTATGAATATCAGTTCTTATTGTTGTAGGTGCAGACTGGTGCAAACAGGATGGCTGGAGAATGAAGATGATCAAAGATGGGATTGTAACTGGTAAGTGTCACTGGAAGACATTCGGGTAAGTAGCTCATTATGGATCAACAGGTAAATAAAACACATGCTGGTGTCCAACGAGACCAGACAATGAGGGTGTGTAAGGTGATCGATTATCACCTCATCAAGACACACACATAAGCAGAGGCAGGTTGTGTGATGGCTGAATAAGTGCAGATGGGAACCAGAAGGGATGCTGGGAAATGTAGTTATGTGGTAAATGGGCTGGTGACTGTGACTGGAGATTTTGACAACTATATTACAATAGTAATGTTTTTTGTTTTTGTTTTTTATAATAATTAATATATTTTTAAACCATATTATTGATTTAAAATCACAAGATTTTGGCCAAATTGTGTACCCCTACAACCAAGCACAGCAAACCTGGAATTTACATTATTTTTTTATCATCCCTCAAATTGTGCTGCCCTAATGATTCAATGACTCAGTCATAACACAAAAAACACCAACTGGCGTGAATTTGTAATCTCAGCAAAAGTGTGACTAAATTAATCAGATCATCTAAATAAATCTTATGTTGAACATGTTTATAAGACTCAAGTGACTGACTCTCTGAAAATTCCTCACTACTAATTTTGTAGTGCTCTATTCCCTGGTTTCACAGACAAGGTTTAAGTCTAGTCCCAGATTAAAATGCATGGTTGAGCTATTTTAACTGAAACTGCACTGACATATCTTAAAATATGTCAGAGCCATTGTTTTGTCTCAAGGTGCACACGTTTTTTTTTTTCTAAGGCATGTTTATAAAAGCTATACTTAAATGCCCTAATTGGACTAAGGCCTAATCCTGGCTTAATCTCAGCCCTGTCTGTGAAACCGGGCCTATATTTATAACATAGGTCAACAATTGTCTCGCAAATTTGTGTCTATTTTAAGACCTTCAAAGGAATCTTAGGTATAACATCTCTGAGACAATGTTGATACTTAAAATGAAAAATAAATGGGAACTCCGTAAAATCTCCTGAGCTATGAAAAAAAGTAACCTTTATGTGATCATAGACAGACATTATGTCAATGCTCATAAATCTTTCTTCACATGGCGGGAAAACTATTAATAAGCAAAAAAACTGTCAACTTGTTAAAACCACTATGTGGTGTGGGATGAGTCAGTGAAGACCTGAAGGAAAAGTTAGAAGCAATGCGTGAGTGTGTGACACTATACCACATATTACAGTGATATCACAAGAGATCACTGTTTAGGACAAGAAATCCTTGAATTTCGAAATCAAAGAATCTGAGGGCAACTTACAACCACTATAAAGTTGGGGAACTGTCAACTTGTTAAAACCACTATGACCAGAGGCAAGAATAGACTGACAGTGAAACGGCTCTGTGGCTTTTCTTTCCCATCACTGAGATTGCAGCCATTAGAATCCAGATAAACACATTTGGTTTTACCACCTCTCATGTTGCTTGGAGGAATAAAATGGTACAGCCTGCCTTGTGGCACAATGGATGCTTGATGGGTTTCTGTGTGTTTTTTTGTTTTGTTTTTTTGTCTCCTCTGGCTTTTAGGTCCACACAGACATACTTTGACCCTATTTAGACGCCTTCATTTTTAATATTTTTACTGCATTAAATAATAAAGTATCAAACAAAGTGGTATTTGCAAACACTTTTTCAAAAAAAAACTTTGCTTTTTGCAATGACTTTTATCCAGTTTGCATCAAGGTCAATGCTGTGTAAGGCTTGAATCCACTTACCGTACCTGCTTTTCAGTAAATCCGTGAATATAAAGTCACCTAATTAATATTCATGAGCCAAGCTTAGAATGTCTAACGATCCCCCATCGAATGTATTTTTGTAAAAAAAAAAAAATCATGAAAATGTACACTTTTCACTTTAAAATAGATGCCACTTGACATTTTATTATCTAACGCAATGGCATTTCACACTTTTTGGGGCGGATGTATGCAAACACAACCCTGCAAAACAAAAAACTAATTGAACATTATTTTAAAATAAATATAAGCTTTTTCCCTGGTTTTCTCGTAATTATGAGCAGTCAAATTCAATTTGTATAACTGATGTAGGCCGTCCACTGTGAATGGTATAGCTGCATATAGGAGGCCCCATCTGTGCAAGCATCCTCATAACATCAAGATAACATAAGTGATGAAATGTGATACCACAATACATGGCCTGCCACATGACAGCAAATGCAGCGAGTAATGACACCAGCATCTATTGCCTGATAAAGGCTGCCATTCTGCTCAGCCTCTGTAAAAGATCCAAACCCTCGCCAGACATAAAAACAAACACAGCTGGCAGTTTATTATTTCACTGATAATAATCCTGCCTCCCCTGAATCATGCTTTGTTTGGTTTCTTTATATTATATTTGTCAAAAATAAATAAATAAAAATAAGGATACTGTGAAAATAGAACTAAATGGTTATGAAAGTTCAACAGACCACAATGCATTTTAATGAGCCAATTTGTGTTCACATAATTTAAACTATTACTGTCAATCTATTTAAATTTTTAAGGCTGATTAATATTAGATTTTTTTCAGTTTACCTATAGCATGTTAACTTAAAAGTATAAATCATGTATTTTAGATTATTGTTATGATGATGATGATGATGATAATAATAATAATGCATAATAAGCTAAATGTTTTTTATATATATATATTTATTTTGATATTGAATTTATATATTTTGTAAATGCAAAAAAAAAAAAAAACTTCTCTCAAGACAAGAGAGCAGGGGAGTGATGTTTATTAATACCAAAAGACACAGCACAAGATATGTTAGGAGGGAACACAGTTCAAACAAAAGGGCAGGCTACACAACAGGAGAACAGGCTGGTCGGGGAAGAGGCAGCTCCAGATGCTAAGGCAACAATGGCAGCGGCTCAGGGAACCAGAGGCTCAACATTTGGTGAAATAAACTCCAGAAGCACCAGACTGACTGTCAGGTCAGGAGAGTCAGCGACCAGGGAAAGACACAGGGAAAACTACATGTAGCACTGACCGACAAGGCCTGTAGACAAGCAAGAAATGCTCACACACAATGAATGCAACGAATCAGCAAAGACATAAGGGAAAGGAGCACAATATAAAGGGAGCGCTGGACCACTGGGCTTGGGGGCTCCTGAACTATAATGGTTTTAGGACCTAGTGACTAGAATTGATTCGGCTGACTCTGGGATGACTGGAACTATCTCGTCCGAGTCTGGGATGACTGCACTGGCTCCAGGATAACGTGTGGAATTTACGGACTCTGGTATGATAGGAGCTGACTTGACTGGCTTGGGAGAACTAAAGCAAAATTAAGACTGGAACTTGACGAATAGAAAACAGGAGCAAAGCTATATGAAGCAATAGAACTATAAGGAAAACTAAATGTTGCACTGAGGAGCACATGGCCAACACAAACAAAGACAGAGCCATGTGCTCAAGCCCAAGACAGACAAATAAACATTAAACAAAGACAAAATAGACAAGACAGCCTGTGCCATCTAGAGTTTCATGACAGAACTTTATCAAAACAGAAAAGACAGCCTGTCCCATCTAGTTCTACCAGAAAGACTCGGGAGAATATTACTGTGACAATGAACATTTATTTAAGAGCTCAGCAAACAATCAAGTTCTTTGGCGTAGGCCCCGTCCGTAACTCGCATTCCGAGGGTACGGAATCTGCAAATCCTGCCTGAAGACGAAGGCAGGGGCGCAGCCCACCCCCTGCGAAGTAAGGAAGGGGGCCATCTGGTGGTGGTGGGGTGGAAGGAGGAAGAGGACATCCTGGAGTCTTCATGATGGAGGGGAGAGCCTGTCTGGAGGTGTTGGGGAGGATAGAGGGGAGGACCCAGCATAGTGGTGTTGGGGGGGATGGAGGAAAGGTCCCGTCTTGGTGGTGGTTGGGGAGGATGGAGGTGGTTGAAGCGACAGCATCTGCGAACTCAGACATGTGTAAGTACCACCCTTTTATACTGGGCTATTAGGATATGATTGGATAGATGAGAAGGTAATAAGTGACGTGAACGATTGAGTCTTCCTGGCAGAACTTGCGCTAGGCTTCATTTTCGTGACATAACTTTGTATATATTACAGTATATAGTGACGTGAAAGTGATTATGATATACAATTATGATATACAATTAATAAATATATCAAAAATATGTAAAAATGATGACAGACTTTATTCCTTTAAGAGACTAAAAACCTATTAGGTGACCTTGGTTGACAAAGGTATCAGAGAACACTTCTTTGAAAACATTGGAACGTTTTCCACAGCCATTTTCCCCAAACTCTTTGTCTTCTCCACTCGTTTTACACACACTTTGCCAAATGCATCTCACTGCTCTCCAAGGTAGACTCTGCAGCAATATCAAAAGGACAAGAAATGTTAGCCATCAGATAAACTTATTTTTAGCAGTTTCAGGTGGTATTCTTAGCCTCTTAGTTCCAAGTGTCCTTGCTGGCTAGGTGATGTCGGCGTCCCTGAGAGTGTTTGACAGGACTGTCAGATTTGCAGAGTCGATCAAGGGTTTTATCAGCACACACCAGATAGGACTCCTCTCGCCTCGAGCTGAAGTTCAAAGGCTTCAACCATCAGGAAGTGCTCCATAATGCCACTCCATGGATAATGGCACAGCAATAAATCACAAACAGCTGAGAAATCATGCGCATCTAAACTCACACAATCAGCCCAGGGGTGTTAATCCAGTTAAAGTCCAGAGGACAGTTGGGGGAGAAAACATCCACAGTTCCACATTCAGTTGTGCAATGGATATGATGAAAATGCTTTCAAGATTGTTGGACAGCAAACCAAGCAGGAAAAATTTGGAAAAAAGGAGGTCACCTATTGTTAATTTTGTAAAAGAAAAAAAAAATGTATTGATTTTTTTCACAGGACTGAAAGATGTCTAATTTTCATGTGTGAGGATCATGATATGGCATTTTGAAATGCTTTAATTAGATTACTAAGGTTTAAGAATTAAGCTTTTTTTTTTCTGAGGAAAAACACAAATCCCTTTAATCATTAATGATCCAATTCAGCTTTAGTTATCTGCCCTTCATTTGGACTCTGGTTATAACATCAGCTCAAGCAGTGGCCTCCTGTCAGACACACAACACCACTGTAATCTACAGATTAACGCTGATTCAACCTTCTCTTTATCCTCACAAATACACATAGGGAATCGAGAACCAGTTCGTACTCAAAACTGTTTTTACTGCAACCAAAATATTTTAGTGGAATATTGCAGTATTTGTTATGAAAGCTTTAACAGTGCACATATTTGTTTTATTTTTTTTTATGCATGTGTCCTCGTAATCTTTAATCAAAATAACTTCCCCTCCCTTTTGCAACAATATCTATTCTCTTCTCAGATGACGTGTTTACTGAGGGTGGGAGAACCTGTCACTCACATGAGATCACAGCAATAGCAAACCACAACAATCCAACGATCCAATCAATTCCTGATGTACAAAATCAAGTTTTGCCTTAAAAAATTTTTTTTTTCCAAAACTGTTTCACTCAGATATAAGTCACAATAGTGAAGAAACATCTAACTTCTGTTTCATGACAAACAGATATCAGATCTATAGAGAGCACACCAGTGTTTCCCGCATGTGAGACGTGCTATTAATATAAATAT
Source organism: Leuciscus leuciscus (assembly GCF_965113295.1). Lineage (NCBI taxonomy): Eukaryota > Metazoa > Chordata > Actinopteri > Cypriniformes > Leuciscidae > Leuciscus > Leuciscus leuciscus. The sequence goes on from NC_138734.1 coordinate 30,584,700, forward strand.
ATTAATATAAATATTCTTGAAAAACAAAGTGACATTTAAATGGCACATATACAATCAGGGAACTAAATCACTTTTGAACCACCCACCACGTTTTTTGAGCCATTGTGTAATTTGTCTACTAAAAGTCATTTGGCTCCTAAATATTTGATTTAGGATTTTTTTTTAGTCTAGAACCCTGTTTTATTTAGGAGTATGCTGTGTAGATTGAATGTGATGGATGGAGCTGCCATGAAACACAGTAGTACAAAAGCAATAAATAGATATACATATCTCTCTGTTGTGTTATTCTCTCTGGTCGCACACAATAGCAAAAATACTGCAAAACCAGGCAGAATGAATGAATCTTATGAGTTACTTTTATCATGTCCTACTCAACTCATGAACTGGTATGTATTATGTGTTCTTGAGGCTTGTGATTTGAACACTGAAAATAATGAAACCCGTGTACAATATTATTGACTTTGAGTGTTACCTATTTTTTGTAAAAGGACCAAAAACTGCATCATGGGTTTCTCAAAAAAATCATTAAAAGTAATTATGGAATCACTACGTAGAAAAACAACCAAACTTCCTTACAAATCGCATCTAGAAAAACACATAGACCTACAGAATCTGTCACCCATCCATCGCATTCCGCTATGCTATTACTGATTATCAGATGTTAATTTGCCATAAATCTTGTAGAAGTTTTGTGGAATCTGTGAAATATCCATCTCTGTCATCGACAGTTGTCTGCTTGTGGCATGACAATTACTCATGTCTAATTCCAGTGAAGCTATACTTCTGGGACAGAGAGCCGGAAGAACATGAAACTTCAATCTTTAGCTTGTTTACTGCTGTCTCAGATGTGGGCAAAAACATTATGTCTGACATCCACCTGCATCGGTGCCATCAAGGAAAATATGGATTTGCAGCTCATCTGAGCTCCCTGAATTATTGCCTACTTGTCACAGTGTGGAAGAATTTTGGCTGTCATTTTGTGAATATGAAACTGTCAAATGGTCAGAAACAAAAGGGGAACTACTTTCAGTGGAAGGATATTTTGGGGTATAAGCCTTGAAAATTGTTGGATGCTACATTGTTCCTGTCAAACACTGTGATTCTAATGGTTTGTGATTGTGTGGCTGTAATGGGTGAGCGCTAACTATACAACGACCTTAAAAAAACATCACATGCCTCAGGACAAAACTTGCCAGGAGACCACTGCTAAATCTCTGTAAATGTCAAAAGCTGTAAAGGGCAGTATGGTGGGTTGTATGCCATAAGAAGATTTAAAATGAGAACATTGATGCAAAATTCACATTCTGGTTGTGGGCCACCATTAGCTACCAACATTCTTGGTGGTTACCAATTTCTTCTTCCCCCTTCTTCAGAAAAAAAAAAAAAAAAAAATATATATATATATATATATATATATATATATATATATATATATATATATATATATATATATATAAAACCAATGATAAACGACCTAAATGAACACATAAAAGAGTTCTTATGTCTCTTCAGAAGACTTAGATTAAACCACTTGATTCATATGGATTTATTTTATGATCACTTTATGAACGAGTTATTGGTGAATAGAATTTCACTGAAGGGACAGAAATATCTCAGATTTTCTTTAAAATATATGAATAATGAAAGTGTTATGGGTTTGGAACGACATGGGGGTGAGTATTTGATGACAGAAATGTCTTTTTTGGGTGATCTACCCTAGTGATCTAGAAGTGCTCTGACCCACTAGGGAAGCTAAATTAACATAATGTATTGGATGTAGTGAATTTATTGTATAAGTAAACCCATTGTAATAATTTTTTTTTTAGTTGTAAATAAAACAGATTATTGGCGTACATTTTCAACTGACACCATATTCAACTGAAAACAGAAAACATTGTATGCGTTTTGGCCGTTCATTTATACGACAACAGCATTTTGGGGGCCTGAAAACGCAAACCTTTGAAAACAGGTTTTGAAACTGATGTCTTTACAGTCTCCTTGTAAACAACAAAAATGTGAATTTGTGAAAACGGTGACGTCATGCTAATGCATATTAGATGTTCACGCATGCGTATTATGTGTTTGAGGGGTGTTACTTGACAAAGTGAAATGCATGCATAATACAGCCTGGCATGCATAATACAGCCTTTTTAGTCATTTTTGCAGATCCATGTGAACGGGGATTGGTTTTTAGTACATTATTGTCATGTAAACACACCCTCTCACTCATCGTCTGGCCTTGAACGTGAAAACTGACTCCTTATCTCTTTGCTGTTTCAGCTAACCCTTGTTTATCTCCTGTGTTGATTCACCTGTATTCCCTTCGTCTCTCCAACGATCTCCATTCTCTTCGTGCCTGAACCCTGTATATTCACCGTGTTCATCAAGAGGTGTTTCATGCAGTTCTTCTACCATCATCACCATTCACTACCTGCAACGAAATGAAACGCAAGTTATCCACTGTTTATCTGCCATTTGCTGACCTGAACTGTCCCATTCGTCCATCTGTTCAATAAACGATTGTTTGGATTGTTTATATCTGTCATTGAGTCTGGTTTAGCCAGAGTTTCTACACCAAACTTTTTTCAGTATAGGACAAATGCTTCTGCCCCACAAACTTAGCGAAATCCGGGGACTATATAATGTGATAAAACGAATGCAAGAACATTAGTGAAATATTGATTGCAAAATTGGATCACAGGCAGTCCCATTGTTGTGACTAGACCTTAGACAATTAGCTTTCCAATATATAGGAGTTTTCCATTTTATATTTAGCTCTCCCTCCTACTCTGCTCATAAAGGATAAAATGAACACATTTATCCCAGTCTGCTAGCTCAAGATAGTTCCCAGTGAAGGGTTTACAAATAACAAATTGTAAATCATAAAAACAATGCAAATGGTTTCTATTTCATTCCTGTGGTGGTCTTGAGCAAAAAAAAATCTATAAATATGTATTTATACTGTTGTCACTTGAAGTTGAAGTGTCTCAAGTAAGTCATTGAAACAGTATTATGTTATTCTGTTGAAGACTAGTGCTATTTGTTTACTCTGCTTATGCTGTTGTGTTATGCTCCCTGGGGTTATCATTTCAGCACAGCTGTTTTCTTAATAAAGAGATTCCATCTTACACTAATTGTTTTAGCTTTAATGGATGAGGGGAAAAGATAAAGAACGTTATGTTCACTTTTATATATCCACATGTCTAAACACCACACATATTGTTTTACAGACCTCTTTGTAGAGTCGCCTTCATTTTTCTCATGCAGCATGAACAAATGAACTCAGTGGATGTGAGTCCTTGTCTCAGAATACCGAGCTGAGCACACAGGACTAATCTGTCCATGGCTCATTTTCTCCCTAATGAGATGAAGATCAAAGATGATAGAGGTTCCAAAACAAACAGCTGGCTCCATATCAACACAGAACCCAATCAATTTCCACATCCTGGGCCTAAAATGAAAACACTCAGATAAGCGATTTATTATAAAGAGAATCATAATTAGGAAAGGGGCGTCGCAAATTCAGTGTGAACTTAGCTTGACGGCTTCGATTAAATCTTGGAAGATGACTGTGAGGTCTGCCTCTGGTAGAATCAAACCTTTTTTCATCTCTTTTTTTTTTTTTTTGCGAGACTTTATGAAAACCCTTTGAAGAAAAGAGACAGCGTATGAAGATACTCTTGCCAAAAACAAAGAAAATTCTCTTAAGTTCATAAAACCCTTTAAAGAAAACATTAATTTATGATTTGGGGGATGGTTTTCCCAAAAGCAAGTAGTGAGGCCATCTACTCTTGAGTACTAGATGGGCTTTTCTTCAGTAAAGGCAACTGTATTATGCATCTGAGATAGAGAACAGGTTGCATGTTACAAAGGTTATCCATGCACTCTAAGGACCGGTGGAGAAATCTGCTGGCTCTGTAGGCACTAGGCAGACGCCAGAATGTGACACTTTTTGTGAAAAATTGTGTTGCTGGCATTAAATCTACTGGGGAAGTATTCAAGTCCTAGTGACAAGTAGGTCACTATGACAACCGTATTGGCAAAACTATGCTGCACTGATTTAAAACATGTAAAATACATGCTAAATTCAACTGTATATTTTTTTCAGATTCACCACAGAACATTCATTTTGAATCGTTTTTGAAGTGAATACAAAAACAAAAAAAACAGTTACAACAGTTTGTGTGTAAATGTATACGTTTGACCAACGTTTTCCACTTCTGATGTCATTTAGCGAGAAATTACTATTGCAGTATTCAAATATTTGCTTAGTTATTGTCACAAGATGAAGAAGACAGATGAAGACTGGATACAAATATAAACGTGATTTAATAAACCAAAAAGGCAGACAGGCATAACAGAGTGCATAACATAGCATATACACAAACAACAACCAAAGACTGAAAACAGAGGAACTAAATACACAGAGATAATGAAATGAAAACAAACAGGTGTGATGATTAGATGAGTGTGTGCAGGTGTGAGCCAGGATGGATTATGGGAAATGTAGTGTGCTGAGGGGACTGGTCTGGTGACTGAGGATTGTGACAGTTATTACCAAAGCTCGCTCTATTTTGCTGTTGATCATTTATGCTGCATCAGAATTATGTCCGAAATCAGTTTTGTCAGGTACATTTGTGCGCAAACATTGCCTACAAAATCAGCCACCTAAGTTTTCGGACGCAGCCCCTGTGAATTTAAGCCCTTGTTTTCTCTGTTCAGTGTTATGTCTTGTTAATGTTCATGTGCGATTTTGTTTTCCCGTCGATCTCCTGCGTGTTATGTATTGGATTTATTTATCAAAGAATGTTTTTGTTGATCTCCTTTGTCATTGTGTGCTGTACTACAGCCGCAACGTTACAATTTAATGTTGTTTTGTGATTTGTCCTCATAAAGCCAAGCCCCGACTTTTCTTTTCACCTGTGATCAGAGCCGTCAAACAGATTTGACTGAGAGATCTACTGTGGCTGAAGTTACCTCAGGTTTCCTGCCTGACTCAAAAGGGCTAAAGGCAAACTGCATTATTGAAGAGATTGCTGTTCTTTTCTCAGGTTAGCTCTGCAGTGGCCCATTTATCATGGATCATTAAATATGAATCCCACCCCGTCAAAGTGTAAAGAGAGGAAAAGAGTAACACATCCTAAAATAGACTGACGGGGGAAAGAGGGTGAACGTGATTTCACCAAGTGATTTCACCACATGTTCCTGGATCAACATCTTTGTTGATCCTGGAACAACTTTCCAATCAACCAATCAGATTTGAGGGACAAGTTTACAGTTTATGTCAAGTATAGACTTAGAACCAGGGTGAGGTGCTTCAACATCAGTGTTATTCACCCATCATTTCCCTCTGATTTTAGGGAAAAGTTATGGGTAGGGTTAGGTTTAGGGGTAGGGATAGGGTAAGGACAACATTTTAGGACAGGAATGTTATTCCAGGATCAACAAAATATGTTGATCCAGGAACATGTCTTACTTGGCAAAATCACGGTGACCGGGAAAGAGAGAGAAAGAGAGAATAACCAAATGCCATATTCATCACATCTCTTGTTTAGTCTTATGAGATCTCCGGTCCGATTTTAAATCCAATATACGCATCTGCATGTCTATAAAGTTTGGATCAACTCCAGCACTGCAGGGTAACACCAGCTGTAGAGCTCTCTCTCGGAACACCATTAACCAGGGCCAGATGCCTAGTGCTAAATATGTCAAATACATCACAATGTCATTGCCACAAGGTAACGCACTCCAGTCTGGACACACACACAGCTTAACTACACACCCACAAACCGCTAAACATGACACAGCAGCAGTCTAATTAACCTGAGAGTAGGCCTAACATGCCACCTGGACTCCTTCCATTAAACTGCACACACACAATCTCACACACAGATTTAATTACATAAAAAAAAAGAAAGAAAACAGTATATTTAAAATTAAATGTTACTTTTTTACTGCATTTTTTTTATCAAATAAATTCAGCCTTGCTGAGCATGTAACAACATAAAAAATCGAAACAATTTATATACCGGTACTTAATAAATGAATAAAATGTGACCCTGGACCACAAAACCAGTCACATGGGTCATCTGAATAAGTTTTCCATTTATTTATGGTTTGTTAGGATAGGACAATATTTGGCTGAGATACAACTGTTTGAAAATCTGGAATCTGAGGGTGCAAAAAAATCGAAACATTGAGAAAATCGCCGTTAAAGCTACATTGTGTAGGATTTTCTCCCATCTAGCGATGAAATTGTTTATGACTACCAACTGAATATTACTTTCTAGCCCCTCCCATTCCGAGGGCGTTTTAACTCCTACGGTGGCTGTATTATTTCAAATCTGCCTGCAGTCGCGAGTAATCTCCCCCTCGCATTCGTCACGGTGCAAAAACACGAAAGGCGAAGCTTGAATTTCCAGGTATATCCCTCTTTGGCTAATGTATTTTCAAGATGGAGGCGCAACATGGCTGCCGCCATTCGAGCGACTCGCTCGTATGTATTCTAAATGGCAGATTCTACGCTTACGAGAATACTTGATTAGTTGGTAGAAGTAATTACACATTAATGAGCACATATCATTTTGAAAGAACAAAGTGTTTTTTGCTAAGAATCAACTTAAAAAATTACACAGTGTTGCGTTAAAGTTGTCCATTTATGTTCGCGGTTGTGCTGCATTCACTCACAAAAATAAATGTTTTATATATTTACGATAGGAAATTAACTAAATATTTTCATGGAACATGATCTTTACTTAATATCCTAATGATTTTTGGCATAAAAGAAAAATCGATAATTTTGACCCATAGGCTACAATGTATTGTTGGCTATTGCCACAAATATACCCGTGAGACTTATGACTGGTTTTGTGATCCAAGGATCACAGAATATCACATATTGTGATCACATATAATTAATATTATGTGGCAAAAATATATAAATTTATTATAATTAATAATCAATTGTAATTATGTATTTTTTTGTAATCTATACTTTTTGTCATATAAATATTTATATTCACATTTCTCTTACTTCGTCTACTCTATATCATCTTGTATTTTTTTGGAGACTGTCACAATAAATTCTGGGATTGCCTTAGGGTTCTCTGCAATTGATACATGCATTGCGACTTCAGAATTTGGCCAAAGGAAGCTATCTTAAAAGGTAAATACCTTGGAAGGCCTTCGCATCGAGGATGTGCTTATGATGCCTTAAAATGCCGGCAGCGCACTAGCTTTTGGAACAGAATCTCTGGTTGGAAAATAGACCAGACAGCCTTTACATCGCACACACTCAGCTGGTCTATCTGTCTCCTCCTGCAGGGACTCAGATTAGTCAGCGTCAAAGAGACTCCTCGCTCTGTGCTGCCAGATTAAATATATGCTAGAAACGGAGAGCCAATGATAGTTCTCAAAAGTCACAGTTGGGCATAGGTTATGAAGCAAATGGATGCCGTCCACTCTGCCAAGACTTTCTAGGGGACAATCATCCTCTTGTACTGAGTGGATGTGCCTGTGTGTAATGGCTCCTGCATTTTTACACAGCACCGTAATGCAAAGTCTTGTGGAAAAGTCCCATTTCTGATCACACTGATGCATTTGTCATGACGTGCCATGTTGAAAACAAAGGCTCAAATGCTTTTAAGATATTTATTTACTCTGTAAGGCACTGTACCCACTCCTGATTGTCAAAGAATAGGTAAACCATTTCAAACACTTCAACATTCACAGGATAAAAGCACAGAGGGTGCTAAAGTGCAACACTGCTGTAGTAGCTTAAAGGGAAGTGTGCACAGAAGAGTGAGTCCATTACTGCAAACAAGAGCAGCTTGCCCCTATTGTGAAATGGTGTTCCTCAAAAGTACCAGACATTACACTTTATTAACAACAAACCATTGCTAATGAGCTGAATTGTTGTTCGAGTTCTGTAATGGTTACAGTACAGAAACATCATGAAAAAGCACAGACGATACAAAAAACTTCTAGAACAAACTGCTGCGACTCAGAAATGTAAGCTTAGCGTTAAGTTCTGCCAGGAAGACTCAATCAGCGCGTAATGTATTAACTCCCTTCTAACCAATCATGTGTTAACACCTCTCAGTATAAAAGAATGGTAGCCTACTTACATTCGTCTGAGTTCGCAGATACTGACGGCGCCAATTACCTCCATCCTCCCCAACCACCTCCAAGATGGTCCTTTCCCTCCATCCTCCCCACCACCACCAGGATGGTCCCTTCCTTTACCTCCAGGGGGTCGGCTGCGCCCCTGCCTTCGTCTTCAGGCAGGATATGCAGCTTCCGCTACCCTCGCATTGCGCGCTAAGGACGGGGCCTACGCCAAAGAACTTTATAAATTTATGCTTGCTGGGCTGTTAATAAACATGCGCTTGTTATATCAATTTATCTCCCGAGTCTTTCTGGTAGAACTTTATTTTACTCACTAATTAAGTGTCGCAGCAACCTTGCTGACACTGTGAAAAATATGTAAATGTTCTTGTTTATTGCGATGCATGGACTAGATTCGTCAAAATGCACAATGTTCCATAAGTTTTCAAAAAACTAATTCCGAGATAATTTATTCAAATTGAAGGATGTATTATCCTTTTTTTCATTTTCATCTTTTTTTTTGTTTTTGTTTTTTGTTTGAGCACGAAAAAGGTCTTCAAAGTTACGAAGCACAAAATCCTCTCCAAATGGAGTTATTCTCTATCAGTAAGCACTGTTTCTAAACTCCCTGAAACACCTCGATTGAAGTCTTGAGATTTCTTCCGGGAATGTACATACACGTTATTCCTTATTTAAATAATTCCCGACCAAGGCATTCAAGGCACCATAAAAAAGGGGGACGAGTCCTGGTTGAGTTGCATAGATAGTGTTGAAACTCGTGGTTATGGTAAGGGCAGTGACATTTCAGAAACACACTCGAAGCGGTTGACCAATCACAACATACTGGTCCAGTCGACCAATCAGAAGGAGGGGCTTCCAAACCAAACAGAGCGTTACTGACAGAGTGGGAAGAAAGGTGCTGCAACAATGTAAAATATGTGAATGATAATGTGTTTTTGGAACAATCAACCACGCATGAAATCCTATTCTAGTAGACCCCTAAATCAAAATCAAGACTTTGTAAAATGTCCTCTTTAACCTTTCCCTATCTGACTAAGATGGTCTGTTCTCAAACCCAGTGAGCTGCCTGCATTTTGAGGCATCATATCTCTCACTGCAAAGCCAGAATGTTTGTAATAGAGGCTATTGACTGTCAGTAGTCTTGTAAAAGGTCAGAACAAACGCATTAGTGATCCCAAAGAACCAACACTGCTGGCAAAACTACTACAGCTGGGGTAGAGCCTCGACATCATTCTTTAAATAGAAACACTTTGGGTTCTTGTCTCAAATGCTTTACATCAGAAGAGGTCCATGGTGACAAATTATAAAACTTTGATTCATAGCCACATGCAACAAGGTTAATGAGCTTTCACACATGCCACATCCACCCGCCAATCATCCAATTACAAGAGCTCTTTTGGCTTGGGCTCGGCGTGATGGCTCAATTGTGGGTTAGCAGGTGTCACGACTGGGTATGATTATCACCACTGGTAAATATCGATATGCCTAATTTGGTATATTCATAAATTGATGCTCATAGAGAATCAGATATGTTGTCACAAAATATAATATAACTATAGTTATAATGTAATATAATATAGTTATAGTATAACTATAAAATGTATTAATAATCTTCTTTAGTAATATAATAGAATAATTTAATTTAGTTTAATATCTGTTTTAAATGAATTAATATTATATTATATTATATTATATTATATTATATTATATTATATTATATTATATTATATTATATTATTATATTATCAAAAAATCTTTTTACTTTTTATAATGAGAAATTTCATCAGCAGCAAATTGTGGTTTGCACCACACATGCCACAGAGGTGACTAAACACTAGGGGGCGATCGTGAGAAGTGAGTGTGAGATGAACCCAATGAACCAGGATCATAAACCAGGATTTCCACAAAGCAGAACCCACAAATGTGACCCTGGGTCACAAAACCAGTCACAAGTAGCACGGGCATATTTGTGGCAACAGCCGACAATACATTGTATGGGTAAACATTATCAATTTTTCTTTTATGCAAAAATAATTAGGATATTAAGTAAATATCATGTTCTATGAATATATTTAGTAAATTTCCTTCCGTAAATATATAAAACATTTATTTTTGTGAGTGAATGCAGCAGAATGGAGAACATAACTGGACAACTTTAAAAGCTATTAGTATTTTCTCAATGTTTCGATTTTTTTGCACCCTCAGATTCCAGATTTTCAAATAGTTGTGCTATATCGGCCAAATATTGTTCTATCCTAACAAACCATACGTCAATGGAAAGCTTATTTATTCCACTTTCAGATGATGTATAAATCTCAGAAAATGTAACCATGTAACTGGTTTTGTGGTCCAGGGTCACAAATGAGCAAAAACTGACTTATCAACCAATGCTCTTTGAGTTACCATGAAAAACAACATATTCACAGAAACTCATACCAAAACTTCATCATGCCCCGTATATACATACTTCTAGATTTTCCGTAACCCAGCATATCTGCAGTCAGTTTGAATTTTTTCTGTATACTCGATTGCGTAAAAACCTGGCAGATCGCTTGTCCACCCACTTGGTGCACAGTTTGGCTTATTCGTCCTGAAACACCCACAAGCCCATGCTCCTGTTCTAGCACCACAACTCCCACACAGCTCTCAGAAGAGTGCAGAATATCCCCTCATGCTCCGCTGAAAATTATTGGCTGCCATAATCCTTATCTTTTAATGCAAATAAAAGCAAAGCCAGATTATTTCAAGTGACTTACATTGACTTACATTTCACTTGTATAATTAAGTCTTGAAAACCCACACAAATTCCCCACACTTCATTTCTATATTTAGTTCTCCTTAATGGTATAAACGGAATTAAAAAAAGAGTTTAAGATATAGTGTGCAACAATATTTTGCATAATAAAACCAATGCAATAATATGATTAAATAGAGTGCAGTGCTAATAACACACACATCATTCTGTATTATTCTTGATATTTATCAGTTGAAGTATGCAGACTAGGCTACCATTATCATTCCTTCCTTCCTGTTGCATTTGTTTGTATTTTTTTTTTATACTACCTATCCTATGCTAGGAAATAAGAGGGCCATATCTTGAATTGCTGCGCTTTGTAAGATGAGAGTGATCTGATAGTGCCAGGAAAGGTAATTCATAGAACATCACAGAAAACAGCTCTTCAGCGAAGTACAAAGAGAGAGCGGATGTTACATCCCCCCTGCTGTCATTAGTTCTTTGAACCAGGATTAAACATCATTGGCAACCAGATTCAGAGATGAGCCCTGCAGTGTCTCAGATGAAATACTATGGTTTTACTATAAGGAACAAGAGAGATGGACACTAAAGCATTGAGTTGATAAAGGGGCAAACTTTATTATGAGGGGGGTGCATATTACATTTTATTTGAATAATAATCTTGGGGTAATATATGTAAAATAAATAATAAAGTAATAAAAACAGCTATTTCTAGAATATTGACATGTCTGGAGATTTCAATTTATGCTAAACGTTTTAATGATTTGTCTTGAAAGTGCTAATCTTTTCTTTATGTATAAAGGTTTCAATCATACACACAGCTCAAAAGTTTGGAAACATTACTATTTTTAATGTTTTTGAATGAAGCCTCTTATGCCCATCAAACCTGCATTTATTTGATAAAAAAAATTAAAAACAGTAATATTGTGAAATATCATTACAATTTAAAATAATGGTTTAATATATAATTTATTTCTGTGATGCAAAGCTGAATTTTCTTCAGCCATTACTCCAGTCTTACAGTACGTGATCCTTCAGAAATCATTCTAATATGCTGATTTGATTCTCTGTTATTATTAATGTTGGAAACAGTTGTGCTGCTTAATATATATATATATATATATATATATCTATTGGAACCTGTGATACTTTTTTTCAGGATTTATTGATGAATAAAGTTAAAAAGAACAGTATTTATTCAAAATAGAAATTTTTTACCAAAAAGTCTTTACCATCACTTTTTAATAATGTAACACATCCTTGCTAAATAAAACTATTAATTTCTTTCAAAAACAGAAAAAAAACAATTACAGATCCCAAACTTTTTTGAACGGTAGAGTGTATATTGTTACAAAAGATTTCTATTTTAAATAAATGCTGTTCTTTTGTTAACATTTTATTCATCAAAGAATCCCCGAGTATCACAGGTTATAAAAATTATTAAGCAGAACAACTGTTTCCAACATTGATAATAAATCAGCATATTCCAATGATTTCTGAAGGATCACGTGACACTTAAGAATGGAGTAATGGCTGATGAAAATTCAGCATTGCATCACAGAAATAAATTATATTTTAAAGTATATTCAAATACTTTAACCATTATTTTAAATTGAAATAATATTTCACAATATTACTGTTTTTTCTGTATTTTAGATCAAATAAATGCCGGCTTGATGAGCACAAGATATTTCTTTCAAAAACATTCAAATTAGTCTTCTTCTTTTTTTTCTTTTTTTTTTTTTTTTTTTACTTTTGACCGGTATGCATTCATAAATAAATAAACCTTTCAGTCCAAGAGAAAATGAACCAGAACGCTAATTTAAGTACATTATTAGTCTACTAATTGAAGTTCACCGTGTGTGGGGGGCTTCAGTATTACAGCAGCACTGGGACCTGCTCAGCTCCTGAATCACATTTGATTCAGCCGGTCAGAGGATCATGGAGGCGAGGTGAACACAGACCTAATTGGCTCCCGCTGCTCCATTTAAAGGAATCCAACTTATTCGTCGTTTAAGATCCTGCAGCATCTCAAAAGAGGAACTTTAAACGTTGGCTGTTTTCTGAAAATCTTCGAAGATCCGATTTGGAGCGTGGAGCAACGTCTTTGAGTCACTTTAATACGTGAGAGAATCTCTTCAGTGATCGACGAACGATTTCAGAGCAGCAGAAAGCATTTTTCTTGCCTCACTGAAACAGCCTATTATAATAAAGAGAGCGATTTTCCTCATAACATATTTAAAGGGTTACTTAGGGACTTTATTCCAGATCCAAAGGATGGAGACGTGAATGATTAACACTTTTACTGGCCAGCTGATCTCATATTCCTCAAGCCATGGAAGGATGTGGAGCCTCTTAATAAGTAGGCTATAATATTTTTCCCACGATATGGAGAATTCGCTATGCGCTCCTTTGGGAACCACTGCTGTAGGTAACTTTTACACCATGGATTTAGGAGGGCTTTCAACAAGTTTTAGGGCTCGTTTATCTTCTGGAACGTGATTCGAATTTATTCTGTGATTTGTTTGAGGTTATTAAGCAAACGGCTGCGGGAAAGACTTTGAAGAGGTTTTTATCATTCATTTATCGCACGATCCGGAGCAGATCCCGCTGGCTCTTATGGGAATTAAACACTCCTCCCGCTGTTTGCTCCTTAGGAGAAAAATGGCGGATACGGAGAGCACTGAGGTAAGCGACGTACGTGGATTAACAGATCAAATAACGATTGTTATTCATTTCAGTTATAAAGCCCCAGTAGATCAAAACGTACATTTAAAAGCAACATTGGGTTCGAGGTTTTGAGTTTTTATACCAGTGTGCGAATTATAATGACTGTTTAACGTGTGTAACGAACTTCTATTTCGCGGCTCAATGGTTCTCTCGCGCAACATAAATTGTATTTTGCCATCACTTGCACAGTTCACAGGTCATCTCAAATGTACTATATTTTAAGGAAAACAATAACGTTTTTTTTTTTTTTTAAAGGAAATGTAAACCATTAGGCTAATGTAAATATTGACAGTATTTGTGTTGTTTCCTAAGGGGAGGCGTTCCAGCGGCGCACTGTTGCTTGCAATGGTTACCTCAGCATTCGAAAGCGTTTATTTTGCGCCTGGTGATAAGTAGTGAGTAGCGAGATGTATGGTACGGTTATTGATACATTATTTTAAAACGCAGTTGAAACATATAACAGTTACGCCTACACGAGTTTGTAAACACAGCCGCGTGCGATATTAGGACGTTTATTGTTTACAAAAAAAAGTCAGTTGCAATAGTCTGTCCGAGACCGGTTGCGTAATCAAATGCTGGATAAAGATATGGGCAGGTAAACTACATGTTGTACCGTTGTGCAAATTCTGCAATGGTTGATCCATTTAAAAAGACACTTATCCACAAGTCTGCTCCAGAGGGATTGATCCTGTAATAGCTTAGAGTACTGTCTGTGAGACACTGTTATAAAGCATAAGCTTGACTAATTAGTGATTGATTCGTAATTAGTGTCTTGAGCAAAGCTCCTGTCCTTGTGCTCTGCTCGAGACTGGTCGCTGTCCTTGGTGCTGCTGCTGCACCTGCGTCGAGGAGCGCAGCAGTAGGATAATTGGAAATAACTTAAAGGGATAGTTCACCCCAAAAAAAAAAAAATCTGCCATCATTTACTCACCCTCAAGTTGTTCCAAACGTGTATGAGTTTCTTTCTTCTGCTGAACACAAAAGAAGATATTTTGAAGAATGTCGACGGTAAACAGTTGATGGGCGCCATTGACTTCCATAGTATTTTTTCCATACTCATTGGTGCCCATCAGCTGTTTGGTTACCAGGGGTGTGAAGTAACGAATTACAAATACGCACGTTACTGTAATTAAGTAGTTTTTATTTTAGAAATTGTACTTTTTTGAGTAGCCTAGTTTAATTGTGTAATTTTACTTTTACTTGAGTAGCCTACATTTTAAGTGATGTATCGGTAGCCTACTTTTACTCCGCTATTTTCCTTCCGTTTGTGGTCGATACTCGTTAAATGCTTGTTTTAAAAGTTTATTTGTATCCATCAACGTGATTGGATCGAGAAATCGGTCTCTAATCAAATTCTGCATAGAAAACTTTAACGCTAGCCTACTCGTGGCTACTGTGGAAGTGCATTCTTCAAGCATCAATTCAATCGAGATATCAGCGTCTTCCTCTATTTATGCTAAGGTACATTTCACATTTCTGCTTACTAAATTATCTTTATATAGGCTAGCCTATCTACAGGGCCTGACATTTGGTGTGAGGTTGGGGGTAGGCTACTTCGTACAGTGTAAACTCCCTCAAGTCCTACGTTCATAATATGCGCGTAAATGCGGTGAATTCCCGCTCCCATTTACTTCACACTGAGAGACGCGCGTCGCGATCTGTGCACTGCTGTCTCTACCTCGCGCTCGTCATGCAGCATCACTTGGAGAAGTCAGCAGGAAGGTAAAATGATGCCATAATGAATTGCATGCGCAGGGTAAGATTTGTGAAAGTGTACATAAAATTGCAAGCGCAAATTAAATTTGCATGCGCAAGAGAAGATTTGTAAAGGTGTAAATCGCCTTTCAAGTGTAAGAAAAAAATATTTGCAGCATTTAACTGTTATTCGTAAGTGTAATTCATGTATTGTGAAGCTGCAGCTTCATGCTAACGCAAAATAAATAGGATCTGTATTCTTCTGACTTCCATTTTTCCGCGCTAACACTTTTGGCACGGTTTTTGCGCACAAATACGGCAAAAAGCACTGCAGGCCTGTGAACAGCAATTTGCGACCGAAAACAACAGAGTTAGGAACTGCAAAACAGATTCATTGCGTAAAATCAAACTTTGTGTAAAAAAATTAACTGTTGCAAATGTCTATATGACTTGTTGTGTACATGAGGCAAAAAAAGTTCCCGAAATAACCCGATTTGTACAGTTGCGTCTTTCCTTTACCTGCGCTTCCAGTTTTGGCACGGTTCTCTCACTCATTGAGTTTTGCAAGCGCGAAGAGGAGGGCGGGTCCACCTTCTTCATGTAGCCAATCAGATGAGCTTCTCGCTGACTCTAGGTTTACTCTTATCTGATTGGTTCAATAAACACGCCAGTCACCAGAACACATCTTTATCTTCATTTGGCTCAGAAACGTTCTTGTTGCCGAAATGGTACTTTTAATGCACACATACATGTTAAACAAATAAACAAATAGATCATGATTGCTTAAAGGTGGGGTAGGTGATCATTTTTCTAAAAAAAAAACATTCCAAATTTGTTTAAACTGTCATTATATACCAATACATAATTAAAATGTAAGTACTCTGAAAAAGAAAATATAAAAATCGAGTGACTGTAGACCTTTTAATCTGCAATAAACACAGCTCATTATTTCCATTCACTCCACCCCCTCCCTTCTGAGCTCCTTCCAAAGCCACGCCCCCAAAACACATGAACGCGCGACGCCAAACGCTCAGGCTGGAACAAGACGCATTTATTACCTGAGACGAGTGGAGAGGAAGGAGCGCAGTACATACAGTGACATCATGTCAGAATCACATGTAATAAAATACCTAACTTTATCACTATGAATATAAACAAATAAGATTTCTTTTAGTACTCACTATCAAGCTAGCATATCGATAATGGTAAAGTTTCATTCGGTAACGAGCTATATTTATAAGGCAAAACTAAAAACAGGTTGCATTGATACACGTTTTTCCATTACCATCAGTTACACTGTGATGAAGATGAATTTCGTGTAAGATTCATAACATATACGGTGTTTTGCATGTAAGAGTTTCCATGATGAAAACATTGTTGACTCTAATGAAGACTAACGTACACTCCGAGTCCGGAGACAAGTACCGCATCGTCGGTTCGAGGACAGGTCCGGGGTTGAGGGCGAAGCAGAGGAGGTCGTTCAAGAGCGCGGGCAGGGTCCGAGGAAGTAGTTTTTGCCTTGTTTGCCTTCGCTGACTGCATAATATGCAGGTGCTTTGAGCTGAATATTTCCGGGAACGGTGACATGTGATGAGTGCACGCCGGGCAGCGCGCGCAGTGGGGCTCGGGGCGGGCACGAGACATGAAGGCATCTGATTGGTTCTTTACATTCGCACCGAATGGCAGTGATTGGTCAGAGTTTTTACTGTCCTGCAGCTGCTACAGAGGTCTGATTTTTTTCATTCCTTTTTCTAAACACATAATGTATTGACTACTATCAGGATGGAAGGACCATTTCACCCAGTATAAAAAAAAGTGTTTCTGAACAGGATCACCTACCCTACCTTTAATAGCCTGTGAACCATTAGGCTGCCTATATGAGTCCATACTGAATTTCGAGCTGGTGTGTTAAGAAAATTAAGTATCTGCACTACTGCATGCATAGGCTACTATTATTATTTAACTTAAATGAGTTACAATAATATTTTTTTCAATTTTCAATATTGTATTTTAAGAGCATCTCTGAATTATGCACCATTTACTGCCTGCAATGCCATCGTGCAACCACTAGATGACTGTATAGCCCTATATATAATCATATCAAGAGGCTGTATATTCCCTGGTTGCTGGGTTTTTATTCAGACATAATTAGTTACTTTTTGTGAAAGTTTTAAATTTAGGACAAATCTGGACACAGAGAAAGCATTTTGTTATTCATGCTAGCTACATAAAATAGCTTGATTCAGTCACAGGAAAGTAATCACTAATCAGAATGAATATTGACAGTGCGACCAAGACAATATTTCAAAATATATAACTGAGTGTTAATTACCATGAACAGAGACATGATGTGAAAAACACTGCATCAGAATGGTATTATTACATAAAGAATGGGTATTAAATGTTTTGATTGTAAAGTTTAACATCTGCTCAGTGGTGTAACAGATTATATAATATATCAAATTTCAATCCAATAACGTTAACACCAGCTTGAAATTCAGTATGAATGTTAGTCAGCCTTAATCAGCCTAATGGTGCACAGCTTATTAAGCCACCATGATGTATGTTTATTTATTTGTTTGTTTATTTATCTATTTATTTAACATGTATGTGTGCACTAAAAGTACCATTTCGGCAACGAGAACGTTTCTGAGCCAAATGAAGATAAAGATGTGTTCTGGTGACTGGCGTGTTTATTGAACCAATCAGATAAGAGTAAACCTAGAGTCAGCGAGAGGCTCATCTGATTGGCTACATGAAGAAGGTGGACCCTCCCTCCTCTTCGCGCTTGCAAAACTCAATGAGTGAGAGAACCGTGCCAAAACTGGAAGCGCAGGTAAAGGAAAGACGCAACTGTACAAATCGGGTTATTCCGGGAACTTTTTTTGCCTCATGTACACAACAAGTCATATAGACATTTGCAACAGTTTATTTTTTTACACAAAGTTTGATTTTACGCAATGAATCTGTTTTGCAGTTCCTAACTCTGTTGTTTTCGGTCGCAAATTGCTGTTCACAGGCCTGCAGTGCTTTTTGCCGTATTTGTGCGCAAAAACCGTGCCAAAAGTGTTAGCGCGGAAAAATGGAAGTCAGAAGAATACAGATCCTATTTATTTTGCGTTAGCATGAAGCTGCAGCTTCACAATACATGAATTACACTTACGAATAACAGTTAAATGCTGCAAATATTTTTTTCTTACACTTGAAAGGCGATTTACACCTTTACAAATCTTCTCTTGCGCATGCAAATTTAATTTACGCTTGCAATTTTATGTACACTTTCACAAATCTTACCCTGCATGCAATTCATTATGGCATCATTTTACCTTCATACTGCAGCTCATTGAGTCTTAAGGAGTTTAGTGAGCACGCGATGCGCGCTGTGATGGTGTGTTGGGGACACTCTAAAACTGTGGAAAAACACCTTTTACTGAAATTGGAGGACCAGATTCAGTATGCAGTGCACCTGACCCATGGCGTTAACTTGAACTGCGTTTCTGTCAGTGCGTACAGCTCGTTAATAAACAACGTTTTTTGATTGATCAGTTTCGTACAATCCGCATTTAGCAAGTGCACTTGCGCAAAAACATTTTTCAAGTTCAACATTTTTGTTGTTGTTGTGGATGCTGCTGATAAAACAATTTCGGCGAGACTACAAAGAGACATGCATTTGTTTGTGTGTGTGTTTCTCCCCCGAGAGGTCTCTCGTACTGCGTAAGATATCTTACGCTAGGGGAAAATCCTTTTTCCGCGAGATATTGAAGCCAAAAATTATCCTTAATTTTGTAATAATGCAAAACGCGTTGCGGCAGCATGCAGACATAGGCGAGACAGCTCGCGCGCCTATTGGCTGCTCTGCGGCAACTGCAGCAGCCTATCGAGCGAGGCCTGGCGTGACTCCAGACCCAATCAGGGCACTTCGCGCCCGCTGCGTCACGTCCCGCCGAAATGGGCGTGGTCTAGGCCTATAAATACCGCTCGCAGGCAGCTATTATCTGATTTTTCATCCTTCAAGCGAAGCACACGCATCGCTGGAGCCGGAGAAGAAGCCGCGCCGTCTGAGAGAGAGCACCTTCAGCGGGACGAGTCACTGAAGTCGCTGGCCGCGCCGCCTTCCTGCCTTCCTGCTGCGCTTTCCGGCGCTTATATCCTTCCCTTTATTACACTGTACTTTTGTGTGTGTGTGTCGCCGCCGCGACACACATTCTAAAAGAGCTAGCATCTTTTTAAAGATGCCTTCCTGCGGCTCGTGCAGAGCCACACTCAGCGACGGGGACCGCCACGTGGTTTGCGTTTCCTGCCTGGGTGAGGAACATGCAGTTCTCGCGCTCGCTGACGGCGGCTGCCCTCACTGCGAGCTGATGGCAATGGCGACTCTGAGGACTCCCTCTTCACCGAGGGGGACCGCCACGTGGTTTGCGTTTCCTGCCTGGGTGAGGAACATGCAGTTCTCGCGCTCGCTGACGGCGGCTGCCCTCACTGCGAGCTGATGGCAATGGCGACTCTGAGGACTCCCTCTTCACCGAGACTGCTCCCCCGCCCGCCGCGGCGTCGCGCCGTAAAAAGCGCCGTGCCCAGCGGGCCCCGGAACCCTCCCTCAGCCGCCAAAGCTCGCCGGTTCGCCCGCTTGCTTCCCCGGCTTCGTCAGCCTCGCTTCCTGACGGACAGCGGCCGCCGTCTGCCGCCGCTTCCGTTGACATCGTGGATGAGGAAGCCCTGCTGGGAGAGGATGATTCCTGCTCTATCCTGGCGTCAGGCAGTGAGGATTGGGCGGGCTCTGAGGACCGTCGTCAGGCAAGAGAGCGTCCATCGAGACGGAGCTCATGCGAGTACTCGCACAGGCCGCGGCGAGCCTCGGCCTCGAGTGGTCTTCGCCTGAGCAGCCCAGTCACAACCGGCTGGATGGATTTTTCCTGCCTGGGGAGCGCGCTTCGCCTGCGTCCAGACCGGCGCCTTTTCTTCCTGAGTTACACGAAGAAGTCGCCAAGTCCTGGATATCAGTACACAGTCCTGCCATTCGGTTTGTCCCTGGCACCCCGTACATTTACGAAGTGCATGGACGCGGCGCTCGCACCCCTCAGAATGAGAGGCATGCGAGTGCTGAACTATTTGGACGATTGGCTGATTCTAGCGCAATCTCGCGCAGTGCTCATAGAACACACGACCATTTTACTCGATCACCTCGAGGATTTGGGTCTCAGTGTCAATTGGGCGAAGAGTTCTCTGTTACCCAGTCAGAAGATATCTTTCCTGGGCACAGAATTGGACTCGCTGTCCATGATAGCGCGACTATCACCACAGCGCGCGGTAGACATTCAACGCACAGCGAACGCGTTTCGCTGCGGCGCGTCTGTCCCGCTCAAGAAATTTCAGAAGATGCTAGGTCTCATGGCCTCAGCATCGTCAGTGCTCCAGCGGGCCTGCTCCGCATGCGCCCGCTGCAGTTTTGTCTGAAAGCGCGAGTCCCACGCAGAGCGTGGGCATCCGGTTCGCTTCGCCTCAGGGTCAATCAGAAGTGCGTCACAGCTCTGAAACCTTGGAGAGCGAACGACTGGTACCAATTAGGTGTAAGCCTGGGGACTTCCTCGAGGGTGAAAGTGGTGTCCACGGACGCGTCCACCTCGGGATGGGGAGCGCTGCTCGAGGGCAGACCGTTCTTCGGCCAGTGGTCGGAACGGGAGAAGCTCCTGCACATAAACTGCCTCGAAATGCTGGCAGTAGACAACGCGCTGACGCGTTTTTGTCCCCAGATTAAAGGACGCCACGTCTTGGTCCGTTCGGACAACATGTCTGTGGTGTCCTACATAAATCGCCAGGGCGGCCTCAGGTCCAAGAACCTGTACAGGCTGGCAGAACGCCTCCTGGTATGGGCTCAGTGCAACCTGCGCTCGCTCAGAGCAGCGCACGTGCCAGGGCTCCTGAATATAGGACCGGACAGACTGTCCAGGACCAATGTTCCGGCAGGCGAGTGGTCTCTACACCCACAGACAGTCCAACTGCTGTGGAAGAAATTCGGCAGAGCGGAAGTAGACCTGTTTGCGTCTCAAGAAAACGCTCACTGTCAGGAATTTTTCTCAAAGAGCAGGAGCGCGCTGGCCCATGTGTGGCCCCGCCGCCCGCTCTATGCTTTTCCCCCCGTCTCTCTCCTGCCTCAGGTGATAGAACGGATCAGGGAAGAAGGATGCTCAGTACTGCTGGTGGCACCGTTCTGGAAAAACCAACCTTGGTTCCCAGTCGTGATGCAGTTAGCGAGTACTGCCCCGTGGCCAGTACCAGTGAGGAGAGACCTCCTCTCACAGGCCCACGGTTCGATCTGGCATCCTCACCCGGAACTATGGTCCCTTCATGTCTGGGCCATCAACGGGTACATGTTGGACTCCCTGAAGGAGTATTAAACACGATCACGCAGGCTAGAGCTCCGTCTACGAGACGACTCTATTCCTCGAAATGGTCAGTGTTTTCGGGCTGGTGCACAGCCCGTGGTGTGTCACCCACAGACTGTGGTGTGGCGGAGGTGCTTTCCTTCCTACAAGAGCTGTTGGATGGGGGCAGGGCCCCCTCCACGCTCAAAGTTGTGGCGGCTATAGCAGCGTTCTCAGAAACAACGCTTGGTCAGTCAATAGGAAGGAACGATTTAGTCATCCGCTTCCTTAGAGGGGCTAAGAGACTGAATCCTCCCAGACCTCCCTCAGTCCCCGTATGGGACCTTTCTACGGTTCTGGAAGCCATGAAAGGTGCGCCATTTGAGCCTTTACAGTCAATCGATTTGAAACACCTGTCTTTCAAGACGGTGTTTTTGCTGGCTCTCGCTTCGGTGAAGCGCATAGGGGATCTGCACGCGCTCACTGTGAGCGCGGCGTGCATGGAGTTTGGGCCTAATGACTCAAAAGTTATACTCAAACCTAAGCACGGTTATGTTCCGAAATCCCTCAACACACCGTTTAGAGCGCAGGTTATCTCCCTGTCAGCCCTACCGGTCCCTGATGAGGAAAGAGACACGAGCCTCCTCTGCCCAGTCAGGGCATTACGAGCTTATGTGTCTCGCTCGTCTGGTTTCAGACAGACGGAGCAGCTCTTTGTTTCGTTTAGCGGACGTTCTAAGGGACTAGCCGCGTCGAAACAGAGCCTATCCAGATGGATAGTTGATGCTATAGCGCTGGCATACGCCTCCAAGGGCATGCAGTGCCCGTTGGGTGTCAGAGCGCACTCCACGAGAGGCATGGCCTCTTCGTGGGCCTGGTCAAGTGGGATTGCCTTGCAAGATATTTGTATGGCGGCAGGCTGGGCCTCCCCGTCTACATTTATAAGGTTTTATAACCTAGAGGTTCCCGCCCTGCAGGCCAGGCTGCTGTTGGTCTAAGTTTACCAGTATTGTCTGACCTAATGCGATCAGCTCAGAATGCTGCGTCTACTGAGCACAGCTCAATGTTCGACAGTAAAAAAAGTAGCAGCACGAGATGTGCCTGGGCAAACTGTGTAAGACCCACATTCCCCCATCAGTTCAGGCCGTACCCCGCCCTGTCTGTATGATGAAATTCGCGTCTCAGCGACGCTACCATATGTGGAAGAGTGCGGCTTCGCCCCTCCCTCTTCCTGGACTCCCTGTGAGTTCCCTGAGTGATTGTGCACTATATGTACCCCGGGCTTTCGCCCTTGGGTCTTTGGTGTCAGATCTCAGCATGCACGGCGTTTTGCATTGGGTCCCCTAGCGTAAGATATCTTACGCAGTACGAGAGACCTCTCGTAAGAGAACGTACTCGGTTACTAACGTAACCTCGGTTCTCTCTAGAAGAGGGAACGAGTACTGCGTATCTTGCCGTGCATGCACACGCTCTGGTTGCTTCGATGATGAAAAACCAGATAATAGCTGCCTGCGAGCGGTATTTATAGGCCTAGACCACGCCCATTTCGGCGGGACGTGACGCAGCGGGCGCGAAGTGCCCTGATTGGGTCTGGCGTCACGCCAGGCCTCGCTCGATAGGCTGCTGCAGTTGCCGCAGAGCAGCCAATAGGCGCGCGAGCTGTCTCGCCTATGTCTGCATGCTGCCGCAACGCGTTTTGCATTATTACAAAATTAAGGATAATTTTTGGCTTCAATATCTCGCGGAAAAAGGATTTTCCCCTAGCGTAAGATATCTTACGCAGTACTCGTTCCCTCTTCTAGAGAGAACCGAGGTTACGTTAGTAACCGAGTACGTTCTTTTGTAAAAGTTTACCCGGTTATACTTCCCTATTTAATGCACAATTTTCCTTATATTATCAGCATTACAATTTGAGTAAATGTAGCTGTGTAAAATGTAAGGGACGATGCCACCCTTCTAGAACAATGTGCATTTACGTTTAAATTGTAACATATTTAATGGAATTACAGTGTTATTAGTGTTAGCTCACTATCCTAGCCTTTTTTAGTGCATTAGGAACAACTCTGCATTAGGTGCAGAGCTGGATTAGTACCCCCAGGGGCCCCTGGGCACTGAAGCTCATGGGCCCCCTCCCCTACCTGACAATCACACACACACACACACACACACACACACACACACACACACACACACACACACACACACACACACACACACACACACACACACACACACACACACACAATACTAAGGCCCACCAGGTGTGGGATTTGACATGCCAATCACTATTGGTCAAAAGCTGAATGACAAGTTCACAAGACAATGATACATTTTTTTTTTTTTTTAAGTAGGGCTGCACGATTTGGGGAAAACACCCTAATTTAGGTGATGTAAACTGATTATATTAATGATTCTCATTTCTTTATCAAACCACAAAAACTTGTACCGGTTTTGAGAGAAATTGCGTATTTTTTATTCTCTCTATTTAACCCATCTCATGGTGTGTGATGCTGAACTATCGTGTGAGTTTCTAAAAGTTTTTGAATTCTTTGCACAGTTATGAACATTGATATTTTATGTGCAACAATAGCATGCTCAGGCTCAGTGGCCATACACCTAATTTT
Source organism: Leuciscus leuciscus (assembly GCF_965113295.1). NCBI lineage: Eukaryota > Metazoa > Chordata > Actinopteri > Cypriniformes > Leuciscidae > Leuciscus > Leuciscus leuciscus. The sequence goes on from NC_138734.1 coordinate 30,608,993, forward strand.
TTTTTCAAACAATATGATTTAAATGGTGATGAGTGTAGCCTACTGTTTTGATGCATTTTAAAAAGATGGATGATAGATATTCTTCAATCTTTCTGACAAAGAACAAAAGATTATGTGAATTACAGTATGTACAATGTTTTTTTACTTTATTAATTATAGTGCAGTGTTTATTATAAGGGGATAGAATGCACAGCTCAGTACTCACTACTCCTCATGAGTACTTTTAAATAAGCTACTTTTTCTTACTCAAGTGGGTTTTTTTGGACAATAACTTTTTACTCTACTCACACTAAATTTTTTGGGAATGTAATGGTACTTTTACTTGAGTATGTTTTTTTTTTTTTTCGTACTCTTTCCACCACTACTGCTTATACGATATTTTTCTAAATATCTTATTTTGTGTTCAGCAGAAGAAGGAAACTCATACAGGTTTAGAACAACTTGAGGGTTGGTGGACTAAACCTTTAATTATACAAGATTCTTTTTTATTTTTTTTGTTAAATACTGTGAAAATATTCAATAATGTAAAAATCCTAAGTAAAAAACATCTTTCATATTGCCCATATTAAAATAATTGCAGACTTAATTTACTGTATAATATTACAACATACTGTACATGACATTTTGCCCTGAAATGTGACAACTTGCACTAACCTGATGTAACTTTTGGTTAAAATTGCCTTTCTTTAGTTGAACCTTGCCTGAATGTAGCCCTGTGTTGCAAACGTATTGATGCCCTTATTTAAGATGAATTGAATTTGGTGAAAACAACATAGATAGCATTTATTCAATTGCACTTGTTTTATTGACTCTAAACCTTATTGTTACTGAAATACTGAGATTTTGCAAGCTTGGAAACTATTGTATCGAAGCTTTGGAATAACTTTGTGTTGTCATAAAGGAAGACATCTTAAAATCGAAATTGGCCCTGGGCCCACTCCTGTGAGCACTTCTACTTGAGTGTCCCATTACAGCATTTAGCCAGAGTTTTAGTGGAGGGCAGCGAATGTCAAAGAAGTCCGTTTGCAGTAGGGCAGAAAGCTAAAAATCTGAGTCATCAGGTTTTGGTTTCATTTTCCCTGTTCCCATTTTGCTTGTGTTCCTGGTCGTTATTAGTTTCCACCGTTTCTGATTTGTCACGCACCTGTTTCTGTTCCAGTTGATTACCTCACTCTGTGTATTTAAGCCCTTAAGGCTGGTTCACACGGCAGGATTAGGCCGATTTTAGCCCCGATTCACCCCTTCCGACAATCTTAAGGATGCTCCGATTATCGTAAAATAATCTGATCAGATATTCCTGCCGTGTGTGGTGTGTTAAGGCTGCTCTCGTCTGCTCGGAAGGACGTCGGGACCGCTCCGATCTCAAATCGGGGATATCCAACATGTTGGATTTATTTGGCCCGATTTCTTCTCGTGTGTGGTGTCCCCCGAGCACGCAGCCTGTGGACTGTGGAGTGTAGCCAATCAGAAAACGAGGTGACGAGGCGGCGAGGAAACACCGGGAAATATAATCAAAACAGCCGGCGGCATCGCGCACCAGAAAGTCCGGTGGACGTCAGAGATCATCGCCTTTTCTTTTGATAACGTTTTTTTTCGGTTAAAAACAAACTACAAACTATTGCCACTGCATCCTCTTCGTCCGCCATGATTGTTTACTCTGAAGTCACGTTTGATCTCGAGGTATTTTGCACGATTTCCCGTCTGATCTGGGAATGCTCGGGAGTCAAATCGGTTCGTGTGTGATGTGTTGATTTTTCCGTGTGGCTGCGCACCACACACTGCGTGCTCATCTACACGTTACAATACTGAGGTTGCAATCCAGAGCTGCCATTGAGCAAAATGCTTTGATGAATTCCAGTTTCATTAGTGGCCTTGAACTTAATGCAATCCTCAATGAGGGATTAGCCAGCTGGAATGTATTGACATAGTCATGGAAGCATGAAATCTAATCCATGTTCTTAAAAGGATGAAGAAAGGGGGCGAAGCTGTTGTTAAAAGTTCCTCGCAAAGTTCAGCGCAGCAGTAGGCCACCGTATAATGTCAAGGGATCTTTAAAACCATCTGATAGATGCTGCCTGACCTCTGAAACCGCTCCCAAAATAGCAGACACTGAAGACTGCTCTGCACTAGGGCTGTTAGTCAAATAGGGTTCCACAGAGAGTAGATAGAAGCGGTGTTTTTAGTGTAAGACTTTTAAAAGAAAAGTTTACTAAAGAAATTATAATTGTCATCATTTTCTCTCCTTCATGTCATTCCAAACCTGTACGACTTTTTTTATACTACAGAACACAAAAGAAGATATTTTGAAGAAAGTTTTTGTTCACAAAGAAAGCCAAAAAAAAAAGGAAAAGAAATACCACAAAAGAAAATATATTAATACTTGGAATCAATGACATGAGAGTGAGAAAAAGACAGAATTTTCATTTTTGGGTGAACTACACTCTTAAAAATATTGGTTCTTAATTGGCTTCTTTGGTTCCATAAAGAACTTTTAACATCCATGGAATCTTTTCATTGCACAAAAGGTTCTTTATAGTGAAATAGGTTCTTCAGATTATTGAAATATTCTTTAAAAAAATGGTTATTTTAAGAACTTCCCTGAAAGGTTCTTTGGGAAGCCCAAAATGGTTCCACTATGGCATTGCTGCAAAAACACTTTTTTGGAATAAGTGTATCCTTTTAAGTAATTGCCAATATCTGCATCTGAATGTTCTTGAATGGCTATGAACTTGAATGCAGTCATTTGTGTAACGCAGAGTCAGCGGAGTGAGAATCCATCTGCAGCTTTATTTTGGTCTGAGTCAAACAATACAGGGTCGAGACACAGCAGGGGCATTGGAGAAGGTAATACAGAATCGTAAATAGGGACAGGCTTTGGTTGAGGCAGGCAGCAGAGAATCAAACAACGGGAAGCAGTCCAAGATCAAACACAGAAAAACAGTCTACAGTAGAAACGCTCAGAATTGACAACCTTAGCAAATCAAGACTTCGCAATGGTGGTGTGTGTGTGTGATGTGCCTAAATAGTGTGTGTGTGATGAACTGCAGGTGCGTGCGCACTCAGTCCCAGGTCTGAGGGCCTATGGGAATTGTAGTCCGAATAGCAATAGTCAGTATTCTGGTAATCCGGAGGAAACGGAGAGGAAGCCTCACCTGTAACAATTTGAGATGTTTTACAGCCTTTTCAATAGAGATGTTGTTGTACTCTTCAAGGTCAGCAGTGGGTTTCACAAGTATAAAGCTTACAGTTATGGTTCTTCCTTGAGAATACACCACTTAGCTCTGAAATGCACACTAGCAGTTTCAGCCTTTTTACATTATGCCCAGCCAAAGCAGAGAGTGCTGCCCATGAATCTGCAAAATTCATTAGAGCTGTTCTGAATACATTAATGATTTAGAAATGCAATGCAAAACAACTCTTAAACTCTTAGGTTGTTCCCTGTCATAAACTAACACCAGAGAAAAGCTATGGCAGTTCTATTTGTGAAAGGATCCCAAGAGCACCTATTTTCCCCTTACACACATCAATCCAGTTATGTCACGAAAAAAACGATTAGAGTTCTCAAGAGCATGGTTGAAAGGTGGAATGTTGCCGAAATGTGCCATTTGTTGAGGTTAAAAATAGAATGTGAAATGAGATTTGTTAGCTGACTGGAGGGGCAAGGACATGAGTTCCCCTCTCCGGTCTTTCTAATAGATCCGAACACCTTCATGCCTCTTGATACAGCTGCTCTTCCCCTCTGCTGACACTCATTATTTTAAATCCCCTGAGCTAAAAGGCTGCACACACACATACCGATTTGCACACTTTACAAAGACATATCTTCACTATCACAAAATTGCAAAACATGAGAAATATATGAGAAAACATTATATCTAGGATATTATATAAAATAATACATGCACACACACACACACACACATACATACATATATATATATATATATATATATATATATGAAGACCCTCTGATGCAAAAGCCTCTAAAAGCCACCTCTGTCAAAAATGAGATAATAATATTGAGTGAATGCTCTCCGCACATAGTATACGCTCATCAAATAATTTCACTTCAAACTCACAAAATTCCAGCCTCAGCCCATTCAGAAATGCCCGTACTATGGAGCCTGATAAAAATGTTAATATTAAACAAAAACTTTAGACGGACTTAGAGGCTTTTGCATCTGAAGTCTTCATTTATAGATATAAGATATATATGACATTAAATAAATTAATATTTTATAACTTCATTTTCAATAACATTAGAGATGATATATGATATAATTTATACATTTATAAATACTGTACATAAAACACACACACACACACACACACACACACACACACACACACACATATATATGTGTGTGTGTGTGTGTGTGTGTGTGTGTGTGTGTGTGTGTGTGTGTGTGTGTGTGTGTGTGTGTGTGTGTGTGTGTGTGTGTGTGTGTGTGTGTGTGTGTGTGTGTGTGTGTGTGTGTGTGTGTGTGTGTGTGTGTGTGTGTGTGTGTGTGTGTGTGTGTGTGTGTGTGTGTGTGTGTGTGTGTGTGTGTGTGTGTGTGTGTGTGTCAAAGCTTCCAGTGGCTCAAATGGCCCGTTTATACCCGTTTGTTGTCTGTAATGTGGGATGATGGTTCATTAGCATTTTCTCTGCCAGGTTGAGGAAGGGCCAAGCTTCTCTGCAGGACGTAGAAGATCTAATCAGAGCCAGAGAGGCTTACCATATGTAATACTTGTCTTAAGTCCTTTCCACAGCAATCTAACTGTCCTGCACTCCATTTGCTCTTAAGGCACAATACACCTCTGCCAGGTCTCAGAAATGTGAGAGACAAGTGCTAGACATTATTGGACTGGACTATTTTTAAACAGCACTGTATTATCACTGTTCATTTAGCTTTTTTAATCTCATCAATTAATGTCCAGATCATATTTCACCCCAAAACAAAACTCTCCCAGTTTTAGTCTGTGTGTGTGTGTTGGAACTCTTAGGGGCTGTTTACACGACACCGTTTTCAACTAAAAACATAGAACTTTTTATGCGTTTTGGCCGTTTGTTTACACGACAACGGCGTTTTGGGTGCCTGCAAGTTTTTGAAAACGGTGTCAACAACAAAAACGCAAATTTCTAAAGACGATGATGTCATGCACATTCGTATTACGTGTTCAGTCTATAGTGTTCATCGCCATCTAATGGCCTGGCAGCAGAATACAGAGTTTTTAGTCGTTTACGCGGATCAGTGTGAATGGGGATAGTTTTGACAGTGGTGTCATCTATACGCGGAAAACTCAAAGGAAAAACTTCTCCGTTTCAAGCATATTGTTGTCGTGTAAACGTACGTACCCTAAGTCTGAAGTTCTTTCTGTTCCGTTTTGCCTATTTCCCTTGTCCTGTTTTGTTTTTTGTTTCCTTGGTTGTCATAGTGATTAATCATTTTATTGATTAGTGTCTCACCTGGGGCCTGTTTCAATAAAGAGGTTCAACCAACTCTGAGTTAAAACTTGAACTCTGAGTTGACTTACCCTGAGATGGGAAACTCTGAGTTTTTGGTTTCAGAACAGCTGAAATGAGTTAGTTAAATCAACTCTGAGTTGACTGACTCTGAGTTAAGCGCGTGCGCCACAACTATAAAAAGCCATTATCAATGGAGCACAGATATTATGAGTCACCATGGCAACAGCGCCAGACAAAAAGAGGTCTGCATATTTCTTCACATTTTAATTACTGTTATACAGTGTTGGGTGTAATTAATTACCAAGTAATCTAAATACTGTAATTTAATTAAAGGGATTACTCTTAATTCTTCTGTAATTTAAAGTTAAATCTGATGTAATTGTATTAGACTATAGAACAATTCTGTATAGGCTATTTAACATACATTTTTAAAAGTTATATTTTTAATGTAACCTTCTCCCTCTACACACTTTGGTCAATTCAAGAATAATTCATGCAATTGTATATTGTTTATTTGAAAGCATTAAAAGTGCTGTTTCTTGTCTCTCCTTGTATTGTTCAAGTGTTTAAGGTTGACATGGGATTTAGTAATTAGTAATAAGTAGACCAATAATTTCTAAAGATAGTCATTATTACATTAATCTAATTACAATGTTGAAGATGTCATTTGTAGTTAGTAATACAAGTAACTTGCCCAACTGTTATAATATCAGAGGTGAAACTGGAAGAACAGTATGTTATTCAACCTAATTTTAATTTTCATGTAGGGGCAATCCTGCAGGTATTAAAAGAACATGGCAGCAGCTGAAATTTAAATATAAAAACATAATTCAGTCAAGTAAGGCCTACTGCAGTGTAGGCTACCTGGCTTTACAAACATGTGACATATTAAATAACTAAAGCATCCAGTGTCTAGCAGTGCAGCAGCATTTTTGGCTGAGGGAATTCCTGGACGGACTTCAGAGCCAGTCACTCCCAAAGATCCAAGGGCCTTCATAAAATGTAAGAGGTTTACATATGTGTTATTTTTGATATAGGCTATTTTTGATATTTCCATTTATTTTACTTTGGGTTAGGATTTTTGTTGGTCCCAATAGATTCTGATGGTAATATCTGTCTTTTGGAGCCTCCTGTCCCAACAGAAACCCAGGTAGTTGTAAGTTGCCTACTCAATACACCAGAAATTATGACAAATAGTGTTATAAAGTGTACTCAACCAAATGCTCATCACATGGGGATAAAGAGTTTCTGCTGCTACAGAGATTAACATTATGTGTCTACACATTCTTTCACATTTTTATGTGGAGTAGCCTATAGAATCTACATTTACGCATTTGGCAGACGCTTTTATCCAAAGCGACTTACATTGCATTATCCTATACATTTATACATAGGTATGTGCAATCCCCTGGGATCAAACCCACAACCTTGCATTGTTAACGCAGTGCTCTTACCACTGAGCTACAGGAAAGCTACTTTTCAATCTAAGTCTAAATCTAAGTTTAAATCTAAGTATAAACGGGTATTCTTATCTCTCCCCGCGCCCCCAGAGTGTGGAAGGTGGAGGACGGTCCATCAACTTCTGTTGCACAGATGAACAGTTCAGTGATTTCCAGTAAATGCCACAGTTTAATTCTGTAGAATTTGTTTAGAACTACATTATGTAACTCTAATATACTACTGTGTTTTCAGTTGCCAGTTAAGGAGTTATATAGACTTTATCTTATTAAAAAAAAAAAAAAAGCAATATTTTATTTATTAATAAAAGATTAATTTTATTAATAAAAATGTACTGAAAGAATGAATGAGGTGTTTAAACACCACTTCCTCTTTAAAAAGGGGAGGAGACCGAAAGAAACTCTGGGTTTACTGAAGAAAACCTGCTCCCGACCAGGTTAGGTTCACAGAGTAAGTTACCATGGTAACTGACTCTGAGTATAAGTTACCTCTCTTTCTGAAACAGGCTTGACTTACTCTGCTTTCTCAGGTTTAACATACCTCCCATTCTGAAACAGAAAACTCAGAGTTTCCCTCATTTCAGGGTTAACATACTCAGAGTTTTCACTTAACCTCCTTTCTGAAACAGGCCCCTGTTCCTCATCAGCCTCTGTGTTTAAACCCTCAGTTATCTTCTGTTCATTGTCTTGTGTTGAAGTTTCGTGTTTATCGGTATTGTTTCAGGTGTTTATTGATTGTAAGTTTATCATTATTCTGCATCAAGCATCTTTGTTTGGATTATCAAGTCAAGCCTGAATGTGACAAAAACAAAGATTCAATACAAAGTGCGTGCATCTAACGGTTAAAAAGCTCAATGAGAGTGCTCAACCACAAAATAAATGTGATCATGTGATGTAGTTCTGTGGTGTATTTAAGGGCTTATCAGTGTATATGTTCATTGTCTGATGAAGAGCCACTGGGCTCGAAACGTCTCCTATGGTGAGAACATGAAATCAATATTTGTACTATTTTGGAGCTGTGGTGTGCCAACTTTTCCTTCCTTTTTTTACAAAAACAAAACAAAACAAAAAACGAAATATTAAAGATCCTGATTTAGGACCATTATGATTTGTTTTTGCATTGTGACTTTATTTTAATTAAGTACATCAATTATAATTCATGTTATTTATCAAAATACGTTTATTAAAACATTATAAAATAAAAAAAATAAAAAAAAATAAACATAATATAACAAATAATCTCAAAATACCTTACATTTAAATTATACAGTCACTCCTCAAGAAGTATTTCGACACTTATGTGAACAAATGTTATTGCAATGGAAACATGTCAAACCAAATGGCATATGCAAAAAAATGACATTAGACCTTTTTACAGTTCCCTCAAGTTCACACAGATGTCCCAGCAGATGTTTGATAACCAGGAGGTGTCCAAATACTTTTGTCTTTATTTTTAACAGTATATCTATTGTTTTATCATTTAATAATTTTTTAGCATTTTTTGCATTATGTGTCCATATTTCCTAGTTTGATATTTTGTTCAACATTCAAAAAATTGTAAGGATGGTTTAAGTGTCAAAATACTTTTTGGTGCCACTGTATACCATCTTTTTTTTACATTACCATGATGAGAATTTCTCTTGTTCTCCCCGTTTTAGCAACAGCCCCTGAGTGCCGCCCCATCCCAGTCGGTCCAGCCTTCTCCCCTGCCCAAACCAGTGTCATCGGTCCATCATGCCCAGCGGCCCACACACCCGTCCCTCACACCTCACACCCCTCACTCAGCCAGCTTACCCAGCTGCCCCGGCAGAGGAAAGATGGCCAAGTTCCTCAACCCCGATGAGATGACCTCCAGGGATTACTATTTTGACTCGTATGCCCACTTCGGTATTCATGAGGTATGAGCACCTCAGAGCAGTTGATGCTTGCATTTAACATAGATGCTGAGACATATGATGTACTGTAGGATATAAGTACTCAGGGTAATCAGCATCAGTCATGTTGATTTATGCTGGGAGTTATATATAATGCAGAGTATGCAGAGAAATGGAGCAGGAGAGAGGGACGGGGTGGGGGTGTCATTGAATTTTAGGATGAGAGAGTGCAGAGAACGGAAGGTTCAGGCGAGACCTGCAAGATTAATTTTGTTCAGACTCATTTTTAGTATATAGGTCAGATCTTTTTTTCCCTTCTCTCATCTAAATGTGACAGAGGCGTACACCAAAAAAAGCTGCATAGATCTGAGGAGACATGCTGTAATGGTGACAGCAAGTTTTTTACGCTCTCACAGGTTGTCAGAGATCCACGTCTTATTTTATGTTTTTACAATAATGCTGAATAATAACCGTGGTAGTGAATGATTATGTATATTACTGTAATATACCATAGTTTTATGGTACTCCAAAGTACTTCAAAAAATCATGTCCAAAAAACCAAGACAATACCATGATGCTTTCTTATCGTTGGCATTTTCAAACGCACCTACAATTCCCAAAATCTTCACCTATCTATTGGCAGATTACTGTATATAATTTTTATTGATTACTATTACTAACAACATAAAAGTTATTCTTATGTTTACTAAAAATCAGTAAAGATTTCACTGCAAAAAGACACATGTGCCACATTCTTAGAGGTATACTTAAAGGCCTTTTAATTGCTATATATATATATATATATGTAGCTATATATGTATGTCAAATGACAGAAAGCATGTAGCAGATTGTGTATAACAGGTTTTTTTTAGCAATGTTTTGATTCTAAGAGACCTTAGAAATCTTGTAATCAAATTTGATACAGTAGGCTTTATAGGTTAAACATCATTAAAACTATTGATTTTTTTTGCCTGTGTTTCAAATCCGGGTGAGATACTTTATCTACCTAGACAGCATTCATGGGCCCATACCCTTTCTAAAAAAGGCCGTTACAAGGTGTAATGATGCATCAAATCAAAAGATATTTCCATGTCCAGTGATTACCATATCAATATATCATTGTATTTAAATGGCACACAAAGGAACAATAAACCATGGTACCGTGCCCAAACAACCATGATTTTACTATGGTACTTTTCTGTTAAAGAAACGTTTTCAAACGTTGTCTTGGTAGTCAGCTCACCAGAATTTGAAACACAATCATGTTACAAAGTAGTTAAAAGTTGTATGTGCCTGCATGGATGTACAGGAAATGCTAAAGGACGAAGTGAGGACGATGACATACAGGAACTCCATGTACCATAACAAACACATCTTCAAGGACAAGATCGTGCTGGACGTGGGGAGTGGTACTGGCATCCTCTCCATGTTTGCTGCCAAGGCCGGAGCCAAGCACGTGTATGGGGTAAGAGGGCGGCCCTCCTTATGCCTAAAACCACATGAGCCTGTAGCCTCCTACCCTGCTGGAATGATCCACTGAGCCCAAAATAGCATCATGTGTTGCAGTCGCACCAAGAGCTTTTGAAGGTGTAAGCGAATAATCCTCTTTTTTTTAGAGAGATATGATCATATATTACCACCAACTTATTCCCTAATAAGGATCATAAATATAAGTTCATAACTGAAAAAAAAATATGTTTAAAGGCCATAACAAACAAATTAATTGTTTGTTAAAAATTATTGCATTTTAACACAAATATATGTGTATATACACCTTATCACTAATTTATCATTCAATATTTATTATATATCAGCTAATATTTTATTTATATAGCAATATTTACACCATACTTCATGTACTTGCTTCAAAGCAGCTTTACAGTAAAAATTAGTATAGTTTAGTTACAGATTTAATTAGGCTTTACAAATAATTTAGTAAGATTTTTAAATGTCATTTTAAATATATACATTTTTTCATAATGAACATTATGTTGTGATGCCAAATTCAGCATTGTAGCATACCAATACACTCAGCAAGACTTGTGACAGAATAGTTTGATGAACATGAAAGTGAAGTTGAACATCGCTCATGGCCTGCGCAGTCACCAGATCTAAATATTTTAGAGCCACTTTGGGGAATTTTGGAGGAGCAAGTCAGAAACCATTTTCCTCCACCAGCATCAGATAGTGACCTGGCCACTGATCTGGAAGAGGAATGGCTCAAAATACATCTCTGCAGGACTGGTATCTGTGATTTGAACTACCATGTGATAGCATCACTATACCATGACACCACCATAGTACTTTATAAGGGACCCCTTCTGTTTTTCTTTCTTGCAATTCCCCGATTTCATTCCATTCCATTTCACTTCCTGACCTGTCCATTCAGACCTCTCCCCCTTAATGCATTCCTCCCCAGTGGTTAGTGAAGGTTTTTAGCGGGCAGCCTATATTGGTCGTGCTGATGTATCAGGCTCTAACACACTACATTGTGAGGATGTGGTAATTGGCTCTTCGGATAAATCTGAGGAAAAGGCACACCAAAGAAATCAGTAAAGGTCAGAAGGGCCGCATGAACCATGTGGTGCTTGTTTTGCACTTTCTCTTTGGGAACTAAAGCCAGAGCTTGTTAAGCCAAGTTAGAGTATGAACGGAGAGAAAAAACTCGATTTTATGTGTCCTGCCATCCTCTTGGGACAGAATGTTCAAGAGCTTTTCTCAGTTTTCAGAAGAGAACGAAACTACCTCGGGAAGCCTAGCCATGTGTTGGTGTCTGTCTGAGTCGCGGTCTCTGCTGTAATTGAGCTGATGTGATTTGCACCTCGCTGCTCTTATCCAGTTGCACTGTGATAATGAACAATTCTCTGAATGGCTTCATCATATTCATCAAATGCCAGAGAGCGCAAACTCTCCTCAGTGTCTATGTTACAGTGCTCATCGCAAACGAAAAACACTTGCTCAGTGCAGAATATAAACTAGATTTTTACACTTTGCTTTCCTGTGCAAAATTGGCTGCCACACTACTAGGGTATTCTGCATGGTATTTTGATATTGATATCCACCTTATTTTTAATGTAAGAGCAGCTGTGGCCATTATTAGTCATTTTGTAGCCAAATCATATTATTTAAATGTGTTATCATAATCATAAACACACACTTTCATAGCACAAATGGTTTTACAGTTTACTGCACTTTGTTATTCTTCTTGATTCTTAATGAATCAAAAGTCATACAAATTCAAATGTCTTGATTTTTCAGGTGCGTTGAAAAATAAGATGAATATATTGTTCTTGTCCCTGCTTCATTGTAAGTTTATAGGTCTGCCAGGCAAAAATCACAGCTTAAATGAAGCAGAATGAGTTACACACCAAAGTTTAATACTTTAGAACAAACTGTGTATAGACAATTAGTGCCTCATCAAACCCTAAAAAAATAACAACTTATATATAAATCTTAAACTTCACACACACATGTAAATCTTAAACACACACACATATATATGCTATGCAGCCTCTAGATGAAATATTTCAGACCCTCATTTTCTCGATTGTCACCTACGGTTGCGAAAGCTGGACAATCCGGAAGGAAGATTGAAGGAAGATTGACTCATTCGAAATATGGTGCTGGAGAAGAATCCTGCGCGAGCCATGAACAGCGAAATGGACTAACAAGTCAATCATAGAGGAAATCAAACCGGAAATGCCACTCGAAGCACAAATTATGAAACTGTGTTTGTCATACTTTGGCCACATGGTTCGAAGGGAAAGATCACTGGAAAAGGATATCACAATCTGAGGGTGCAAGGTGCAGAGGAAGACCGCCAATGATATGGATTGATATGATTACAAAAAACGACAAGACGGACGTTGGAGGATCTCATCAGAGTAGTACAAAAACGAATCCTTTTCAATTCTTTAGTCTATCAAGTCACAAAGACTCAAATATGAGCTGATGGGACATAACAACAACAATATAGATTTCAAGTTGAGTAGTTTATTGTTTTGCACCTATCATCTGCTGATCATGTGACTAATATTAATTTTTATTAATTTTTTTATAGTGCATGGCGCTATAGCAACACCAAAATCAGTGTTTCGATTCCCAGGAATGCATGAACTGATAAATTGCATAGCATGAAATACAATATAACCTGCTTTGGATAAAAGCGTCTGCCAAATGCATAAATGTAAATGCTAATACTACACTTTGTAGTGATGTTTATGAGGTTTAAAACTAGATATTTATTTGCTTTCACATGGTGTATACTGTAGTAGGGCTGTATGATATTGAAGAAAAATGCGATATGCAATAACTTGATAAATAATGCGATATTCGATACAATAATGCTATAAGTTTCTCAAATCAATTCAAATATATATAAAACAATTTTTTAAATATATGACCAGCATACAGTATCTATTTCACATTATTTCAGGGAAAAGAAAACATCACTACAACTTCTGAAAGTGAACAGCCACGTTTTACTGTTGCATAAAACAAATCAGATTTTTAACAATGTAAACAAACAAACAAGAAAAACAATTTAAATACCACCAACACTTTTCTCAACTTGGTATAGTTACCTGTATATCAACATGAAAACATCAAGTACTATATTATAATGCGACGGCAGCCATATTGCACCAGAACGCCCACCAAAAACCTGCTTATTGGTGGAGAGGGGACAGAGTGTTGGAGCCAATATATGGGGATGATTAGGAGGCCATGATGATGGACAGAGATGGATGGGCAAATTTGGTTACACCCCTGCTTGCTTAGTCACGTTTCAGCATTCATACTAAAATTGTTACAGATTTTTTTGGACAAGAAAACCAGCATTTCCACTTTGCTTAGTTTCAGAGATGTGTGTTGACATATAATAACATTGTCTGATGTGCTGGAAAGTCTTTCAGAGGGTGTGCTGGTGGCAGACACACAAAGACACAGTGTGGAGTTTCGGCATCAGAATGTAGTTGTCAAATTCTGCTTCAATGATTGGTCAGAGGATTCAGACGGAGATGTAGATGTGACTGAGGTCTGTAAAAGGCTTTTTAAAGACTTCATCCTCTTTGCACTTGTGGCTATGGCACTTTGCCTTGGCTGATTCCCTGATTCAGCCCCTGCTGATGATGGGACGTCAACAGCAGGCTGTGCCTCCCAGAAAAGAAAGTAATTAATTAATAATAAAGCATGGAGGCACTCAAGAGCTCAAATCATTCTTTCCATTTAAAATATTCTTAACTTCTGAATTGCTTTCATTTCTGATATTGCCCTTGAACTCATTTGTGGCAGTTTTTCTTCAAAAATGTAGTCTTTTTTTAACCTTGGGTCAAGAAAAGGGGCAATGTTCAGCAGAGTTTGGGTTGTGTGATCCCAACGCTATCTCACGACCAATTCGTACGAGTGAGTACGAGGTGGCTACGAATTCGTACAACCTCACTCATACGAATTCGTACGATTTGTCTAAACCCCAGTCATGGGTAGGTTTAGGGGCAGGGTCAGGTCATTCATACGAATTCATACGAATTGGGCAACTCGTAAAATATGTATGATTTATCAAAAATCGTACGAATGAGGTCGTATGAATTCATACAAATTAGCCACCTCGTAAAATACGTACGAATTGCCATGAGATCGGGTTGGTGATCCACATATACAGCACTGTGTTCTCTGTTTTTGTCTTCAGTAAATGAAGAACTGGCTGTAGATAAGAAATGTTCATGTAGTCCTCCGCAGACAGAGCATCAGTAAACTCTTGAAGTGGCTTCAATGCCTTGTTTACTGACTCAAGGGCCTCAACCAGATGTCGTGTACTCAGATTTTCTGAGAGAATTTGTGACAATACCCTCTGCTGTTCCAGTATCTTTTCCAACATTTGCTGCTTAATGCCCCATCGTGTTGGGCACTCTGTGATCAGACTATATTCTGGCAGGTTCGCTCTGTGCTTTCTTCAGTGCTTCTTTCTTTTTCCAGCTATGGGAGAAATGTTCCAATAGCTTTAATTATATTGGTTGCGTTGTCCATGATAAAACTCACTAGATACGCCTCACTCAAATTCCAACCAGACAAAGCCTCTCGCAGTCCCAGAGCTGTTTTGTCCTGCTGTGATCACTGGGAAAATATTCAGTCTGTGAGCACAGACTTCTCATTTTAAAGTCTTGGTCAATAAACTGAACCGTTAAACTAATGTACAGCTCTGTTGTTTTCTAACCAGAGGTCTGTCGTACATGCAAAATGTTCGACATCTCTCAGTTCCAACTTGACATGGTCAAGAGTATGCTCGTACATTTGGGGGATAGCAGTTTGGGAATAATAAGAGCGAAAGGGAATGTTATACCATTTGTCTTTGGTTTTCATCAAATGCACATAACCTGGTTTCCCGACTATGGCGATTGGAACCATATCCTTTGCCAGATAGCATGTTATTTCTCTATGATGCCAGGAGCTTGCAGGATACGGTGTTAATATTTCAATGTTTGATGCGATGGAGTGTTAGGTTCAGGAACGAGGGTTGATTCACCTGTGCTTGAAGATTTTTCTGCCCAGCATAGCTGATACAAATTGTTGTGCTTCGTCTTTAGGTGACTGCAAAGATTGCAGAGTTTCCCTTTCGCGTTGCTACTTGAGATTTACATGTTTTACAAATAACTTCAGTCTGCATGTGTTCATCTCTTTTAAAACCAAAATACTGCCATAACTTTGAGGTGCTTTTCATTTTGTCACTAAATCGTCGGCAGCAGCAGCTGCGAGTGCCTCGGGCTGACTCATCTTCTCAGATTAGTTTGCAACGAGAGCATCGCGGCTTGTTGATTGTCTTGCGTCAAAGCACGCGCATGCTATCATGCACACACACGCAGACATATCCCAATTCACGAGTTCACACTTACAAATAATCCCCTTACAAGACACCTAAAGAGCATAGACATGGTTCTCATAGTTCATAGTTCACACTTACAAATAATCAGATAGAGTAAAAGAGTATGCGTATTTGGCGTGCTGTCCGAGGAGGAGGCTCCGAGCTCAGTATTTTGGCCCGAAACCAGAGTACTCCCCCCAAAAAGTTGCAAACCAACGTGGGACAGCAGCAATGAAACGATACTGACAACCCCCCCAAAAAAATTGCGGAGAGCAAAGCTGACGGTGCGCTGATTTGGGGGGAGGGGGTGAGTCACTGGAGTGAGTCACTCTCGCATCATCGACGGGATATATATATAATTTGAACGTGTTCCTCCCAAACTTTGTTAATAAATCTAATATCTGCGTGCCAGTAGCTATGCTAACTGCATTGACACAAAACTTTAACTATAAATGACTTTTTGGAGTATTAAATCATTAATTAATCACAAACCATTGCCATATGCACATTTGCTTTATTTCGTTAATTTTTATATATCGTGCATGCAGCCCTATAGCATACACGTTATGTAACATGCACCTATAACTTGGTGTCATTTATCACTGAAATTATTTTGATTTCCCTCAGTTTGCAAAACAGTCCTTTTCTTGTGTCCTCACATGTCATGCCATGGGTTTATTAGCTAATGGAACTGTATAACATTTACCCTGATGGAAAAACCTATAGACCAATTATAGGTTTGTAAACATCCGGGATGCGCGCGCATCGTGGTTGCAGAAAGACCCGTTTAACAGCTGATCATTACACAGATACGGATAAGAATAATACTAATAGCTCGATTTAAAAAATTTTTTATATATATTTGAGTTTATATTTAGTTTTCGGAATGTTTTCTGCGTATTTTTTTTTACCACTTTTGGTCCCGACATGCGCAGAAGAACCTGCGTGACGCCGTGTGACGTAGGGTGATAATTCCCCTATATGCTTCCATTATAAGAGCTTTACTGTGAACTTTTTTTTTTTTTGACAACATGCATTAAACCAGGAAGTCCATTAATGCTTAACAAGATACTTCATAATATTTTATATATATAATATATATATATATATATATATATATATATATATATATATATAATATTTGAACTTGTCATGTTTGCAAAGTTTTGCCCTTCATCTCTGTTTACTGCAGGTCAGGCCCAGGCACTTTCCTCTCATCTTGATCATGCACATCAAAAACTTTTCTTCTGAAAGTGGAAATGTGCTGACTGTGTTATGGGCTTCTCTGATTACTTTTAAACTCAATGCTGACCCACTGCAGTACGTGAAACTTTTACATAAACCGATGGGGCTGCCATGTAGGAGAAAGCGAGGCTTCTGAGAGTTTGTCAGTTGAAGCGATGCTGACTGACTCCCCGTGCAACACTGGAGTTGACGGCGATGGCTTTGGACGCAAACAATCGCTGAGAAAACCCAAGGGATGTCATGAGGCAGAAGGATCTGTGCTGTCAGGAATCAACCTCTCACTTATACTGCTGGCAGCTTCCTACTTACTCACTCCTCCTCTTCCCTTCAGCCTCGGGCCACTGACAGCCCTGTTACTATGTGTGCTTGAGAACAAAATATTTTTATTTCAAATAAATTCTGTTTGTTTTACTTTCTATTTAAAAAAAATCCTATAAAGAAACTCATATTGCAGTTTCCACAAACATTAATATTAGTAAGAAATGTTTCCTTAACACCAACAGCATATTAGAATGATTTCTGAAGGATCATGTGACATTTTAAAATATATTTAAATAGAAAAAAGTTTATTGTGATTATATTTCACAATATTACTGTTGTTACTGTATTTTTTATCAAATAAATGCAGCCTTGGCGAGCATAAGAGGGTTCTTTCAAAAACATTGAAGAATCTCACCAGCCACAAACTTTTGAATGGTAGTGTAACAAAACATAATATATAACAATTAACTATCCTTCACAGACAAACACACATTTTTGCAAACTTCTAAATCTGTGTAGCTCTGTGTTATTTTAGCACCACTAGACTAACCAAACAGAACTTCAAAAATAGTGACGTTGGTCAGAAAAGCAGAACGTCCCAACACAAACTCATGCCATTGGTTGAGCCAGTGTTGCTGTGTCGGGGAAGTTTTGAACGTTTCTGTAATAAAAATGGAAGTTGCTGCAATCAGGTAAGCCACTGTGGCTCTTTTATCGCACATATTAAATGACGAAACGCATGACGCTTTCATGTTATCTTGCATTCGGATGCCTGATGTTTGTGAATGCTTTCTAGTTAAGTTTATTTTAAGTTTTTTTGTTTCGCATTGAAGGATTTATAGTTTCCATCGTAGTATATGCGCATGTCTTCTTATCAATTGAGCTCCATTTAGCACGTACATTTTTTATGCGCATTTTTAATACAAACTAAAAGTCCATGAAATGAGCTAAACTGAACATAATGGTGACTGCTAGGAACCAATTATTTCAACATTAACCAAATCACAGTGTTTCTATAAGCTATGTCTTGTCTGAAAGAGGATATATAGATAGGGAAGGTAAAACACTGTCTACCACTTAAACCAGCACCTATAACCAACCATTAATTTATGTGCTTGAAGCACAAGACAGCGGGGAATAACAACTGTAAGTTACATTTTTATATTGTTCTGTTTTTTGTTTTTTGTTTCTCAGATTGAATGCTCAAGTATATCAGAATACTCTGAGAAAATCATCAAGGCCAATCATCTGGACAGTGGTAAGCAGATTGCAACATGTGTCGATGTTGTAGAAGTGTGTGTTTGCTGTGTAGTTGGCTGGCTTGTGTGGGTGTGTGAGAAAAGCAGAATGACGAATAGGATGAGACACTGAAAGGATATAGAGTAGTCATCAAGCTTTCTTCTATTCAGCCTCCTAAATATACTTAATTTAAAACCTCTGCAGTAATCTGAATATTAAGAGAGAATTTAAATGTCTAATATTCTGCTTTATAAATGATAAAATGACTATAAAGGACACGGTCTTTCCAAAAACAACTGTTAATCAGTATTTTTTTTTATTATATATATTAAATATATTGTGATGTAATGTCTTTAATGTCACTTGAATCTTACTGACATCCAAATAAGATGTTTAAGTGTTGGTTTACTAGCAAGACAAAATATAGAAATGTAGTATGCATGATGAAACTTTTAAATTGAATATTACATTCAGCGTTTGAAATGTACTTTTTCACTCACCAGCCAATTTGGCTACAAAATGTTTAAGTTACCGGCCATTCAGAACTTCTACTAGCCAAAAGAAAAAGGAAAAAAAGAAATGAAATGAATTTACTAAGTCACAGCTTATAGCTTATATATAGCTTGACTCACGAGTTGAGTACTTGCGCTAAATCTGCGCAGATTTGGTTTACACTAACTTCCCCAGCAAAGTGAATAAACAAAGTAACATGCCAAATTGGCTAGTGATTTGACAGCGTTACCCGCCACAGTTGATTTTTACCCGCATTTGGCAGGTTGGCAGGGGTTAATTTCAAACCCTGGCTACATTTATTTGTCAAAAATATTACAAATAGAATCCTATCCAATAAAAAAAAAAATTTGATTGGCTAAAACTTTAATTCTGTTCAGTATCTGATTGGTAATGATGGGGGAAAAAATTGCTGCACAGTGGCGTAATGATCATGTATTATTATCATGAAAGATGTCAAGATCTTTTAAAATGCATCACTTATTACCAAAGCTAAAAATGGTCCAATTAAACATTTCCCTTTCTTTTTGTTTTCAGTTAGCCATCGGTTAGCAAGCAAACAGCACATTGCTAACAGGTTATGGCTCTTTTAATTACCTAGAACATAATATCACTATAACATGCTCAGTTTTCATTCAGGCATTAGACCACTGCAGTATCTCTTCATGGAAGTGCAATAAAAGTTGATGTTTTACATTCTCAGCTGGAGTCTCTCTCTCTCACACTCACACACACACATGTTTTGACCCACATCTTTTAACTGACCTTAAAAATTCAAAGAGTAGAAAGGATCTGTCAAGCATGGCCTTATTTGTCTGTGTGTTCCAGTTATAACCATCTTTAAAGGGAAAGTGGAAGAGACGGAGCTGCCGGTAGATCAGGTGGACATTATCATCTCAGAGTGGATGGGCTACTGCCTTTTTTATGAGTCAATGTTGAACACGGTCATCTACGCCAGAGATAAGTGGCTGGTCAGTGTTTGTGTGTGTGTAATACAGGAAGCATGGTTTTGTGTGAGAATATGTGCACAGCCAATGTCTCTAGAGAGTGAACATAGACTCTGTGTTCTTCATCTTTAGAAACCTGGAGGTCTGATGTTCCCAGACAGGGCCGCTCTTTATGTGGTGGCCATTGAAGACAGGCAGTACAAGGATTTCAAGATTCACTGTGAGTCCCAGTACACACACACACACACACACACACACACACACTAGGCTTGCTGTGGTAGTCTGTGTTACACTATGTTCGACAGTATACCGATTACATTACTTGCCCGCCGCAGCACCACCCCATTGTCGTTTTTTTTCTTTTAAATAGAAATAAAAAAAAATTTGTTCAGTTGGGACAGCATATGCTACAATTATAAACTGAAAGCGTTTGCTCAGTTCAGCTGGAGTCAGTACTCACTTTTCACTTGAGATGACTGACAGGACGATGGTGGAGGATTTGGTGCGCAACAGATCCTGAGTGTCATTGACAAAGATCTCATCAGCAGATTTTTTTTCACTTCTTTAAGCATAAACAAGTTAAAAACAAATGAGGGGGAAATTTGCCAATATATTAAGACAAAATATACTTGAGATAAAAGTTACAATCTATGAAAGCAGCAATCTTATGCCGTGTTATTTCTCAAGTAAATGTATCTTCTTGTTATATTGATTTTGATTTTCCTGCAAAAAAAAAAAAAAAAAAGACTCTTTAAAAACGTATTAAAAAAGCTTATAATACATTTACTATAACAAACTAAATGTTTGATTTATACACTACCGTTCAGGCGTTTGGGGTTAGTAAGATTACTTTTTTTTTTAATGTTTTTGAAAGAAGTCTAGGTAGCACTTGTTAGATAAAAAATTTAGGGAAACCAGTAATTTTGTGAAATACTATATATATATATATATATATATATATATATATATATATATATATATATATATATATATATATATATATATATATATATATATATATATATATATATAATAAAGTTACATAGCGCAGCTTTAATCATAAGATCAGACTTGTTCAGGAAGATTTTCTTCAAACTGTTAAAGTGAGCAAGAGAAAACCATAGGATAGTTTATGCTAATATCTTCTACAGTACATATTTCTTGCACTATAAATTGGAAATACATTTTGAGACATGAAATAGAGTGCTGATCTTTACATTCGTGTAGAGTATTTTCTGGGCCTTAGTCATGCTCTGTTTATTAAAAATCAAATGTGTCTATGTTTGAGCAGGGTGGGAGAATGTTTATGGTTTTGACATGACCTGCATCAGGAACGTAGCAATGAAAGAACCACTGGTGGACATCGTGGACTCAAAGCAAATGGTATCCAATGCCTGCCTGATCAAGGTCAGCCATTAAAACACTTCTTATATGTGTATGTGCGTGTTTCTCACATGTGCATGTGTG
Source organism: Leuciscus leuciscus (assembly GCF_965113295.1). Lineage (NCBI taxonomy): Eukaryota > Metazoa > Chordata > Actinopteri > Cypriniformes > Leuciscidae > Leuciscus > Leuciscus leuciscus. The sequence continues at coordinate 30,630,298 of NC_138734.1, forward strand.
GTAGACGAGAAGATAAAGATCCACAGAGAATACACCAGCATTAGTGTGTAACCGATCATTAGCTGCATCACTCAGTGTGACAGTTACAGTACATAATGATCCATTGAAATGCAATTTCATTTCATTATAAACCACTGGAGAAGGTGCTGATGAGATGATTATTGGTTGAATCGGATTCATCAAGCCTGGAAAGTTTATGGCTCCACAGATGGACTGTGAAATGCATCTGCAAACCTCTCTAATATAGAATAAATATATTTGAAACAAAAGGCTTTTCAGCTTTTCCCAGATATGAATTTAGCAGTTCTGTCACAACTAATCCAATTTAAAACTTTGATGCAAATCAAAGCTGGAAAACAATTTGATATGTAAAGGACTAAATAAAGGGCAGTGTTTCCCCAACAATGCATTAGGCAGCGGCGCAGCGCCGCCACTGGATTTTCAGCGCCGCTGAAAAATCTTCACATGATCAGTAATATCACGACATTCACTTACACACCTAAAAACACTGAAACATGGCGACCGGCGGCGCTGCTAATGCGATGGCTCTGAATCCACTTGTTGACAAGGAAAGAGCAAATGGAAATATTTTTGATTAGGCTAATGTCACGTTGCCATAAGGGGCCGTTCACTTCACATTCACATTCACATGCAAATATTTCAAATGTGGGCGCGCGGTAAGCGCGCTCATATAGAAGCGACGCGACGCAACCCGGCGCGCTCGTTTTCTCAGGCGCGCCTCTCTTCATGGTTCATGTGTGTGTGTGTGTGTGTGTCGGCGCACTGCGCTCTCTGCTCAATGTTCCGCTCCGTGTTCTGCTCCTTAACGGCCCAAACGCTCCAATCATGTTGGCTACCGATCACGCACTGGAAAAGCAAAGTCCGCTCAAATAACGTGAAATTTCTCAGTAGTAGACTTCTGTTTGATGAGCTGGTATAGCCATGCTGGGCAACAATGGTAAAATGACCTGCTCTGATCACATGCTCTGGTAATAATAGCTTTGTATGACTACTTTATTTTGATAATTAGTCAGTTGCATAGGAGTGAATGAAGAATAATATATTGGTGTTTTATATTTTAATATAGGGCTATTTTCTGTCCAATTTGTGTGGACATTTTTCTTTTTTTCCCCTTTTTTGTGTGTTTAATTTAATTAGTGATTCTACATTTAAATATGGATGATTATAAGTTTGGGGGAAATGCGATTAATTGCGATTAATCACAGCAAATTGTGCGATTAATTAGTAAAAAAAAAACATTTATCGATTCCCAGCCGTAATATATATATATATATATATATATATATATATATATATATATATATATATATATATAATTTTATTTTTATTACATTACCGTTTCTTACATTTGAGCCCCTGCCCCTGATGAACTCTTTGCACGTCCCTGGAGGTTAGTGAAGTAAAATAGGCTATGCAAGCTAGTCACCTTTTAAACTAATGAAAAGTTTCATTTGGATTTTAATGTTCAAAATGTCTACAGGATAAAATAAATGAAAGTACTGGTTACATGATGATGTATCTAAGTGCTAAAGTGTGTTACAGAAAAAAAGATCTGTAGTGCAGGTAAGGTGGAAAGAGTTTCATTTTTCACCTTACAGCTGAAAATTAACACAAAAGAAAAACAAATAACAATAATCCTGTCCTAATCCTGTTTGTGACCAGTTCAAGGTACGTGCTGCAATAATCATGCCTTCTGTTGATGGTATGTCAAATTTGTATGTCTCAAAATGTCCATTTCTATCCACAAAACTTGCCAGAAATCATGGTTTAAGGGGTAATTAAAAAAACAAATCTTCCAGGGATGCATGCCCCCGGACCCACCGCGAGCGGCTTGGTAACAACCTCCGGCACGTAACAGCACCGCTGCTGGAAAAATTTATAGGGGAAACACTGAAGGGATTTAAGAATTTGATGTATACCATTGTCAATCATTGTCTGTACATTAATGTCACGGTTTGGGTTTTCTTTCTTGTCATTGTCATGTTTCTATGTCTTGCCATGTGATTCCCTGTTTGTCATGTGATCCCCTGTTTGTCATGTGATCCTGCCATGTGTCTTGTCATTGGTTAATCGTCTGATCATTGTTCACAGGTGTTCCTTGTCTTGTAATTAGTCTATGTATTTAAGCCCTCATGTTTGCCCTGTGTCTTGGTTGAGTATTCATGGGTTTCATCAAAGAGTATAGAAGCCCAAGAGGCGAAACTCTGTTGTGTTATGGGTAACAGTCTGTAGATGGCGCTGCGGAGGCGCGTCCGCCATTATGGACTGAAAGCTGCTGAAATCGTTAGCGCCAGTCAATGGCAAAATCAATGCCTCTTCTCTCACAAAAAAATACAAAAAAACGTCTCATACACAAATGCAAACACAATAGATGGTGGTGTCTGATTAATTACTGAGATCTTGGCACCACTTCCATTTTAGTACTGTTTATAGTTCATGTGTGCACTTGCTAGATTGCACATCTTTTTTGTAGCCTACCTTTCCGCCTGTAATAGGACATTCATAGATTGTTTTTATTCTTGCCATTGAAACGTTCACTGTGTGCACTTTCACTGAAGATGTTGAAAAAACAAGTTGTTCATATTTTTGTGATATTCTATGTAAAAGATTAACTGTTTTTAGAAATGTTCATTTATAATATATATTTTTTAAATCATATGGTGATGTTCACTAATTTCAAAATCAACATTTGAATAAATATCTTATTACTGTGTGTCTACCTATGTATTATTTCATGAATTTCTGTTCATATAACAAGGAAAATGCATAATAGAACATAAATATTGATAGATTAAAGGTTTGCAGTAATTTTATAATTGTATCTTTGCAAACCGTAAGTGGTAGGCTAATGAAGCCGATTCGGTGGGGGACATACCCTTACGAAAAAGTACTAGCCTATAGGAATCTTATAGTATTTTGGGACAAAATATTATAGTAATCTTATAGGAATACGAGCCGCTATAGTATTTCTATAGTAGTCTTATAGTCCTTCTATAGTAATATTTTGTCCCAAAATACTATTTTCCTAAGGGTAATTAGGCCATGCATAACCAACACATAAACGTAACATTTTCTGTCATTTAACGTCGGTCATCCTCATTAATGTATTTTAAATTGTTTTCATATTTAGATATGACGGCCAGAAAAAATTAAGTTATGTTAAGTTTTTGTTATGTTAAGTTGGTTCAGTGCCATTGACTCCCATTATTTTTCGGCGTTTTCCTTCAGTTTTCAGTCCATAATGGCGGCCGCGCCGTCACGTCATGGGGGCAACTGTTGCTATGGAGCGTTCTATTGAGTTTCGCCTCTTGGGCTTCTATACTCTTTGGTTTCATCAGGTCCCTTTCCACAGGTGTATAAAATCAAGCACCTAGATTATTAATGCAGACTGCATTGTGCTTGATTAATACACCTGTGGAAAGGGACCTGATGAAATCCATGAATTGGAGGATTGTGTCTAGTCTATGTTCTTGCTTCTAGTTTCCATGCTTTGTCATGTTTTTGTTTTATGTTTAATCTTGTGTTTGATAATTAAAGTTGCATTTGGGTTCTCTACATCTTGCCTCCAGTGGAATCATTCATAACAATTAATTTCACTACATGTAAGATAACATTAAACCCATATCTACAATCAAATAATGCTATATTTTTCTCAGAACTAACTAGTCACTAGTCACCTTTAGCTAAGGATACACTGATATAAAAAATCTGATTGATTATTTTCATGTTTTATATATATATATATATATATATTACATGGCTTGGTTGAATTGTAATGTTGAATGCGGTCTGTAATTTCTTGATAACAGACCGCTGCGAAGTATAACACACCGTTGCCATGAAAAACAGAGCGTTGCTATGGACGCAGGATTCTAACCGTAGAGACAGAACGGACTATTTTCTTTAGCGGAAGCAATACAATCGTTTTTAAATCAAAAAACGTTATATAAACAATATAAACAATATTTTGTGTCAAATTATTGATTTATTTGGTAGGTAGCCATGTAATAAGCGGGATAATGTAGAGCAAGGCGGTTGTTATAGCGAATACAACCCCTTCAGGCTGATTCAAGAGGGTGATTCAGTCCTGATCAGCCTGTCGGGGTTGTATTCGCTATAACAACCGCCTAGCTCTACATTATCCCTTACATAACACGCACATATATATAAAATATCACTCAATGTATGGAATGAAAACAAATTGATAATATTTTATAAATATTGATTTATTATATTATTATTATATCCTGACTGAAAATATGTTGCCTGAGAAGTGTGCTTTTTGTGTCTTTCCAAAAGTAAAAAAAATTTTAAATATAAATAATGCATTTTTAGGGGCCACTTAATTGTCCTAATACCATTTGGAGCCATTGTACGCCACTTTATTTTTCTACTGATTGACGCATGTCCTGAACTGACCTTTCCTCTTATGATATGAGGAATTTAAATCGTGATATTTGTGACCCTGGACCACAAAACCAGTCACAAGTAGCACGGTATATTTATGGCAATAGCCAACAATACATTGTATGGGTCAAAATTATCGATTTTTCTTTTATACCAAAAATCATTAGGATATTAAGTAAAGATCATGTTCCATGAAGATATTTTGTAAAGTTCCTACCGTAAATATATAAAACATATATTTTTGTGAGTGAATGCAGCACAATCGTAAACATAAATGGACAATTTTAAAGGCGATTTTCTCAATGTTTTGATTTTTTTGCACCCTCAGATTCCAGATTTTCGAATAGTTGTATCTCGGCCAAAGATTGTCCTATCCTAACAAACCACATCAATGGAAAGCTTATTTATTCCGCCTTCAGATCAAATTTAAAAAAATGTACCCATGTGACTGGTTTTGGGGTCCAGGGTCACATTTTATCCTTTACTCGCATCCATCTTTCTTTAAAGTTTAGATAAGTAACTTACTTTAAAGATCAGATCAGTCCAATGAAGCAAAGCGGGGGGATAATGGATGAAGGCACTTAAATTAAGTGCTAAATGGAAGTGTGAAGCACGCACTCACACGGACCTCCTCTATCGCCTTGTTTGATACAGTGATTAATGCTCCATTTCAAACTTTGTGCTTTATAACTGAATCTAAAGTAGATCGGACACATTTACAAATGGGAAGCCTGATGTCTAATGGAGGTGAGAGTGAGAGGAAAACACAAAGAGAGAGAGAAAATAACAGTTTCCTGTTGTTTTTCAGGCAAATATCAGTGGTGAGACCGAGAGACAGGGCTCAGTTTACTGTCGGGAAATGATGGAGTCTGAAATAGCGGTCTGAACGTACTGATCCAAGAGCAGTAATAACATCCTAACGTAATTACTGTAATGTTACCAGTACAGTATGACATTTCAGAAGAATTAGATAGAGAGAGAATAAGAGATCAAGCTGGATTATTTTTTCTCTCCCACAGGAAAGAGAAATGAACGGAAGCTTGTTTTCGCCATGGAATAAAACAATACATTTTAAATAATCATTATCTCACAATTATGAATTTTTTATCAATTTTTTTAATTCCGAGTTTATATTTTGCAGTTAGGACTCACAATTGTGAGTTTATATCTTACAATACTGAGATAAAAAAAAATCTGAATTGCAGGATAAAAGTAGCAATTATTAGAAAAAAAGTCTGTTTATATCTCACAAATATGACTTTTTTTCTCAGAATTATGATATAAACTTTGAGTTGCGAGAAACTATGTCCGAATTGTGAGCTTATTTTTGTTTGCCCTCAGAATTGCACATTTATATCTCACACTTAAGACTTTATAACTCGCAATCTTTAAAACGTCAGAATTGTGAGATAGCAAAGAGATTCAGGAGATACCAAAGTCTGCAGTCAGATGTAAAACATCTAAATACTTAAATTATCATTCTCATTCTACCAAGACCAAATAATCTGTTATGCTATCCATATAAATCTTATAGGTCTTATTTTTTATTTATTTTTTGCTTACATTTTCTTGATACATAGTTGATACTTCAAAGAAACACAACTGAGAACATTATTAGCCACTGGCACATGGCCAGCCTTCATTTGACCATGAAATAGCAACTTAGGCTTTGCTTGTCTTTTCTCAGGAAGTGGACATCTACACGGTGAAGCCAGAGGAACTGTCCTTCACCTCCTCCTTCTGTCTGCAGATCCAGAGGAACGATTACGTCCATGCTTTGGTCACCTACTTTAATATCGAATTCACCAAGTGTCATAAAAAGACTGGCTTCTCCACAGGTGTCATGTTTAAAAACTTCTATTTTATGTACCTGTGGCCACAGTGATGTATGTGAATGTGTAGTTTGAGTTTGTGATCGATGTCTGCACTCTAGTGGCTCAGTTGTGAAACAGCAATGCCAAAGACATTGCATTAAACCAAAACAGGCACCAAGGATGAAGTAAACCTGAAACATAGTTACATACACACATATATTTATACTTTATAATAAATAAAATAGCCTATATTTTGTCATTGTAAAAAATATTGTTCATAATTGCTAAATATCATTACAATTTAGCATTATAAAGTTACGATATTAAAGTTATTATAAACTTTTAGCAGTACAATTTCATATAGGCTATAACCGGAGTCTGTAAGTCCTACTACTTGAGAAGCCTTTGCTGAGTTTGCACATTAATATTAATTTTCTTGACATTCATCCAGTAGGCTCAACCTTTTTGGGTTGAAAATAATACTTTGGTAACCAGCTAGTAAGTAACAAAATCCCACTATAATAATTATGTATTTATTATTTAATTATAGTATAATGCAGGTAAGATTGAGTAGGCTAAACAATTATGAATAGGCTACATTTTAAGCTATTTGACTTTACATACATTTACTAAGCCATATCCTCATGACTCAATTAATAATAATTACGCACCTTGATTTCATTCATATAGATAGAGTGCAAGTGCCTATTTTTTACAGTCTATGCGTTGCGTGCTGAAGAAAAAACTTAAAGACGCAAGATGCTGAAGAACTATGGAAGGCCAAAATGGCCAAAACGTGTTAATTACGTATTAACCCTCTGGGCGCCACGGTCGAGTTTACTCGACAAGATGCGGCACTGAATAAAACGGCCGATTTTGTCAAATAGGGTGTCAAATTTCGTTCGACCTCCCCTCCACTAGTTGGCAGACATGTCATACTTCATCCCCGACTCAAAAAAAAGTCATGCTTCTATACAAAATATTCGAGCTAGAGCGCATTGAATCAGTGCGAACAAAAGCGGAGCTAGCGTGCGAGTGAGCCATTTTATCAGAGCAATATTGTCATCGTCAGCGAGTATTTGCATTAGATTATTATTATTATTATTATCTAATGGCATCAATAAAGCTTACCCGCAATGAAGTGTTGGGTCTTCTATTCGCGGACCCTGATTCTGAGGGGGAATAACGTTATCTGCCTTCAGAAAATGACGGTGATTCTGAAAGTGAAAGTATAGCCCTACACCAAGCACAAACGGTGAATCCTTTGCCCAATATAACGTTAGATGGTCCTTTGCCCAATGTCAGTGGTGGGAACAATGTTTCCCGGGGTCGGAGTGTTCATCGCGAAGTTAGCAGTGGGGAACGAGGCGGCCGCGGGAGATTTTTACCGCGCTAGCCATGGTGACCGTGTGCCTCTCCGCAATCGCGGCGACAGTATTCTGGTGGAGACTTTGTCTAATGCCACTGGGTATGTTAGACGAGGTCGAAGTATTCATAGGACAGTTAGGGGGCAACGTGGAGGCAGGGTGGGGAGTCACAATGACAATGACAGTAGTCCGAGCTGTGCACACTCGGCGCGCGCGCGAGACAGATCTGGCCGCGCCCGCGCTGCTCGTAGCAGGAGAAGAGGCGATGTGACACGGGGCAGAGGGGCTATTATGCATAGTCTATCGCAAGACCACACCATGAAACACTACAAGAAATGTCACCTGGATGAATAGGGAGTCATTATCTCTACAGCAAAAGCCCTGCAACAATTGTTTTTTGTCTGCCATTTATTACACTGTAGATTTACTATCTATTTCCCTGACCATTTAGTAGTGTACAATATGTGTTCTTTTTTGTGTGTTCATGTCCTTGTGATGTGTGCGTCTTTGTCAGCTAAAAAACAAAAAAACAACCAAATTAACATCAACAAAAACAATAAAAATTCTATAATCCAAGATCACCGCCACCATATGACGTCATAATATGCAAATTAGATGGGAAAATGTAATCCCTACATAAATTTTGGGTCATCCTTAATATTTCTCTAATTTACAGAAAGTCTCTATCTTTTATCACTTTTAAGATATAGCCTTTTGAAATTAAGATGTCAAAATCGAACGTTTTAGGAAAAAACCTCTGGCGCCTAAAGGGTTAACTCGTAAATGACGTGTTAACGTGTAAATTGCGTGTTAAGACGTAATTACGTGTTTACACGACAGTTTCACACGCTTTGGCCCTTTTGGTCTTCCATAAAGAGCAAACGCGATCTAGCGCTATTCATGAAACGCGTGTTATGCTATTTGCGTATAGGGTTATATTAGGGAGTTTATATGTATTATTATGCACCTTACTTTGAAGCAAAGTCAGACACGATGATGGTGCTCTTGCGGTCGTTTGGTTTAACACAGTCAACAATAGCAAACCTACACCAGTTGGAATGTGAAATATGTGAAATGTGAAATATTTGTCCTCTGCGTTATTAATTCTGTCGCCAAAGTCTTTTTTTAGCACCTGGACACAAATTAGATCTGTGCTCCTGGTTTACACTGAGGATTTGTGTGGGGGTTTTGTTGTTGCATTTCTTTTTTTTTTTTCCCTGTTGTGTACCTTAGCAGTGTGATGCATTGTATAGTCAAGAGACCTGACTCCTGGATGTCGAGCTGCAGTGTTGTAAGGTGTTGTGGGATTTTGATCTGAGGGCTCTGTTAAGTTCTATTGACCTTTCAGGTTCTGCGTATTGCTCAGTCAGCATATAGACGTTTCCTCTTGGGTGGAACGGAAGCACAAGTGATCTTTCAGCTGGCATGAAAACTAACACATAGACTCCTTTAGGGTCCTTTCTTCCTCTCTCAAATGCACACACACAAACATTTGCATCTTATTTTTCCGCAATCTTGAAATAAGTACAGGCTTACGCAGATTTATGTCTGGGAAAGCATAATCTGAATATATGAAGTGAATTTGTCGGGGTTAGTACAAGATTCACTTGTATTGTTATAGTTTCACATCTATTGCAAAATAAAGACAGACAGGATGATCAGGACCCTTATATTTTGAAATATTAATCAACTATTGCATGGCTGCCTTGCAAATAAATATATTAACATGAAATATAGATTTATTGATTGAAGTTTGAATTATGATCAAAAAGACAGCACAAAATGGTCAGTAGCGGCCATTATATAGTTGACCTACAAAATGCAGCAACCAATCAGCTGTTTCAGAGAGTCCAGTAAGGCCGTAACAATGTGTGAAATAGCCTATTATTTATTTAATGTTATTTATGTTCTCTTCTGTTTACTCCACTGTAGCACCAGATGCCCCTTACACACACTGGAAGCAGACAGTGTTTTATCTGGAGGAGTATTTGACTGTGAAAAGAGGAGAGGAGATAGTCGGCACCGTCAGCATGAAGCCAAACGAGAAGAACGTGGTATGTGCCCTCATTACTAATATGCTTTCTTTCTTTCTTTCTTTCTTTCTTTGATTAATATAAGTACTGCTCAAAACATGTTTTCCAGACTCTTTAAATACACTGCTGTTCAAAAGTTTGAGGTCGGTATGATTTGATAAATGTTTTGAAAATACGTCTTCTATTCTCACTAAAGCTGCATTTATTTGATAAAAAAATACAGGAATACTGCGAAATATTATTATCATTTAAAAAAAAAAATTCCGTGGAAGCTTGTTTCCACCACTGAATATTTTTTTTTTTACTTTTTTCCCCCTCACAATTGCATGGTATAAACTTGCAATTGCGAAGCCAGAATTACGGGATAAAAACTCATATTGTATTCTCATATTGTAATCTCATATTTCGTAATTGCAATTGTAAGAAAAAAATCAGTCAATCAGAATTGCGGTATATTATGGAAGCTTCTTTCCGCCACGGAATAAAACAATTTAAAAGATAATTTCAATCTTTTTTTTTGGCAATTGTGTTGCAAAAGTCAGAATTGCAAGTTATAATGTTAGAATTGCGAGATATAAACTCGCAATTTCGAGAAACAAAGTCAAAATTGTGAGATGAAAAGTTGCAATTACCTTTTTTTGTGTGTGTGGCGGAAACAAGCTTCCATAGGATATAAACTCACAATTGTGAGAAAAAAAAAATCTGAAAAATCTGACTTAATAACTGACTATTGCGAGTTTATATCTGAATATAATTCTGAAATTATAACTGTCTTTTGGCAATTCATTGGCGTGTTGGACTGAAAACGAGGTGTATTGTTGGCGCGTTGCTATTTTGAGGCTGCGCCATTGACCAACAAAAACCTGTTCTAAAGTCAATGGTGCAGTATTTTTTTGTTATTTAAATGCGCATCCACTCTGCTTATTACACACACACACAGGGACGCGCAGCAGCACACAAACATGCCAAATATAAAAAATAAAAGGAGTACAATGTAAAAGATTTTTAAAGTGTACAAAAATATATGGTGGAATCCGGCTTGTCCCGTAGAGGGTCTGCTCGCGCGCTTTAACCTCACACACACACAGAGCTTTAACCTCGCGCACGAGCAGATCCGTTTGCTCTCTGGAGAAGCGTTCAGTCTTTACACTTGCAAATTCCGTCATGTAAATAGCCATCCGCCATGGCATGAGCGCAACTGGCTTTTAAAGGGAATGGGAGATGAGACTCTGATTAGTTTTTTGCACGTTACACCCAAAACACACCCATTACTCAATAATAAAATAGGGACAACCCTTTTAGACCATGCGCCGCGCGCACCGACCATTTTTCCGTCATTAAACTTCAGACACGACCTAAGTGCACTTCTGCCCTGCGCTTTAGACCATGCACTTAGATCATTAAAATAGGGCCCTTAAAGTCATTACTGTCACTTTTGATTAATTGAATCAGTTATAATGCAATAAATCTAACTTTTGAATGGTAGTGTATTATTCATTTAAACTTTCTTTACTCAAATTGTTATAATGATTCTACAGTTTAACGTTTCTGCTTCTTCCTGTTTTCTATCCAGCGTGATCTGGACTTTACCTTTGAGCTGGATTTTAAAGGTCAGCTATGTGAGGCCGCCATCGCTCACGACTATAAGATGCGCTAAATATCCAGCAGAGGCGAGAGACGGTTCTTGACAGCATTCAGAGAAGCAGATGCAGGAGCCGCTCCAGATCATAGCTACAGCGACACAGAGAGAAAGACCAGGACAGAAGTTATTCCTGGGAGTCTTGCCAATGTTTTTTTGGAGCGGGGTGGCACTTCTAGCAATAGCGTCCTTGCCTTTGCCAACTATAGCCTGCACTAGTACGCCATCTCTCCGACTGTTCAGGGGCCAACTATGACTGCACCCCACTGCAAACAAAAGAATGTCATGGGCTTATGAATGTTAAGTGTTAGTTTATGGTTGCTTTGCTTTTTATATTAGGAGTGTGAGTTCATGTTGAAGGTGTGCGTCTGAGTCCCAGACATTGCGAAGTTTAACATATTGTATTAAGAGAATGACTCCACTTACATACCTGTAGTAATAATTCATTTGAACTAAATTTAACAACTTTATTGCTGTAGGATAAGTCGTTTTGTAGATTTAGGATCAGGTTTTGACAAAATCCAGGTCATTCTCAGGAAACGAGGCCATTTGTGTTTGAAAATTTCAGGTTTTTAGTTAAATATCATTGGCCAATACCACTTTTTTTTTTTTAAAGTCAGCATTTCTTTTTTGCTTTGTGCTTTGAACTTTTTTTTTTCTGTAAAGCTAAAGCATTAATCACTATGATATTTTTTCCCACCTGGTTTGCAAAAACAACTATTGAGCTTTACGAAGCCAATGTAGGCTACGTATATTGGCTTCGTAAAAGCTCAATAGTTGTTTTTGCAAACCAGGTTCATTGTGAAAAAATATTGATAAAGACTGTAAGACAAATTATGTGGTGAAACATTTTTATGATGTTAAAATATATTGTCAAAAAAATCAATTTTGTTTGTCACAGCTTTTTATTTTTTTTATTTTTTAGCATTTTATACATTTCAATAAAAGGACAATTTAGTTAAATTTATATATATATATATATATATATATATATATATATATATATATATATATATATATATATATATATATATATAATATTATGATGCATGGACATACAAATTGGAATAAAATTGCATGGCAATTTGCATGTTGCAAAGAAAATTATACATTTAATACTAAATGTTTTATTTTAAAATTTCTGTGCATTACACACCAAAGTATTTTTTTAATAATATAAAATCATTAAGTTCTGTATCCTAACAATTATATGTAGTGCATCATGTGGACACCATTTCCTGAGAATGCCCCATCCATAATAAAAATAAGTTTTGAGGCATCAATGACAGTTTTAAACCTACAAATGTTTTCGCCTATAAGAATAACAGAGTAAAATTAATCAAAAGCTAATAATGGAAATTACAAGCCGAACGAGAGTTTGCAATACAGTGATGTGATGAACTTGTGAATTAGTTTTTCTATTAGCTTTATGAGATTGCAATATGTAGTGTTAGTGTTAATTATGATTCTAGGTGTGTGATAATTACATTTCCACTTGCATCTGCTAACAGAGCACAGAGCTGAAAATAGAGAAAGAGAAACACATAATTTATACATATCAAACCATATGCCATGTGGAATGTTGGCTCTGTCTGCGGTGAGATCTTGATGAGCTGGACTCGGATGGCATGCTGCTCTTCACCACGTGCTATTATTAGAGTCTTTGCCAAGGCAATGACTGGGATCCGTCCTGTCCCGGTACATCTGTGACCCCTGTGTCACAGCTGATTATACTGTTCAAGTCCTCACCAAAGACATTCGGTTCACTAGTAAAGCACATTGTCCTTTATTAATATTTATTGTTCATAATTAGGTCTGATAGAGTGTTTGTTACTGAAATTTGAGGTTTACATGTAAACAATGTTTTAAAAATTATAATTCTGCCATGATTTCAGCATCTGTCAAGATAATAGTAAATAACATAACTTAAAACTAATAATATTAAAGCCAAGTAAAATGTTTAGGTGTAATAGCATGCCATATTTGAAAGTGTCCTTGACTGTTTGTAAAGGTTGACATAATGCTGTAATGAAAGATAAATAGGCCTATGTATCTATTGATGTAAGATGTTGGATGGTAAATCAAAAAATAAAAGCCATTTGTCCATTAACGTGTAGTGGTAAGGCATAAGAACAAATTCATCTCCCAGAATATGATGTTGGTTCATCAGACTTTTTACTTTTTGAAGAACACGTTTCTCCCAAAGAGAATTTAAGTCGCACATTTGGATTCCAATAATTTTGGAACAGACTTTCACAATATTATTTAAACAGTTTCGGTCCTCAATATAAGACAAATAGTGCACAGTATAGATTTAGAAACCCCAAAGGAATTTATCCTGCGCAATAAATGTACTCTCTGCTGGGCCCGTTTGACCACTGATTCAGAGTTCCTTTCAAACTTCAGTTGAATCAAAAACCGTACCCAGATATTTATAATAATTTACCATCTCCACATCCTCGCCATGGATCCTGCATACTGAAGTATTTGTCCCTTTTTTTCTAAAATCGATAATGAGTTCCTTAGTTTCAAGAAGGCTGTCATCACACCACTTAACGAAATCAGGAAGTGCACGTCCGTGATCTGACTCTGTGCCATGGAGGAGTGACAGCAGAGCAGTATCATCAGAAAATTGAACAAGAAAACTATCCTCTTTAAGAGACCTACAACTATCCGTGTATAAAATGAACAGTAGCGGGGAAAGTACACAGCCTTGTGGGGAACCTGTGTTGGAGACTTGGGTTTTTAAAGTAACCCCATTTACTAAAACCCTCTGTGTCCTATCAGTCAGAAAATGTAAGAACAAGGCTAAAAGCTGATCGGGCAGATTAAAATAAGAAGCAAGCCTCTCAATCAAAATGAGAGGCTGCATTTTGTTAAAAGCTGATGAAAAGTCAGCAAATAAAAGCCTGGCATGAGATTGGGGTTTCTCCAAATGCTTATAAAGTGTGTCCAAGATAAAAAGCTTAGCATCATCCACACCTTTATTCCTCTGATAGGCAAATTGAAGAGAATCAAGTTTGCCCTCGACCAAGATGAGAACCTCTTCTTTTAGGATTTTCTCAAGGTTTTTTACTACAAGGGAAGTAAGCGCCACAGGTCTGAAATCTTGTAATTCCCTAGCTCTATTGATTTTGGGGATAAGAATAACAATGGAAGATTTCCAAATAGTTGGGAGCTTGCAGTTATCAACACACATTTGAAAAAGATGGGAAAAAACACCACTGAGTTGTCCAGCACAGTGGTGTAATGTGTGACCATAGATAAGGTCTGGGCCTGAGGCTTTCCTCTTTTTTGTTTTCTTAAATAGAACCTCAACTTGTTCTTGAGATATTTTAATATCACTACATGGGGTCATCTAACAGTAATCAAGCGCTAGAAAGTGCTCATGAGAAGATTCTGAGTAAAACCATAATCACAGATAATCACAGAGCATATTTGCTAAAACCTGGCCGATTTTGGGTGAAAAAATCGGGTCTGTTGAAGACGTTTGACGGACTAGTAAGACACGTGTCAAGAGAGTTAAATCCAGAAAGGGGATTCAGCCAAACATGGGGTCATCTAACAGTAAACTAGACCATTTTTACACACCTATTTTCTGTCAAATGAGAAATAATTATGGAGGTGAAAGTGACGTGTATTAATGTGGGTTTGAAAGTAGAACAGTATTTAAATGACGATATTAAAGTTTTCGTCTGAGAAAGAATGTGAACATAGTGCTAAAGAAAGTGAAAAGAACGTGTGAGTAAATGAGGGAGAAAAGAAAGTTAAAGGAAAGTTGATAGATGGAAGTCGTAAGAAGATTGAAGGTTAAAAGAAGGAAAGATTTAAGTCTTAAGGGAATCCTTTGAAGGAAAGATCTATAATAATATTCTTTTTTTATTTTTAAAAGTACTGTATTTTATTTTATTTTTCTAAACTTTTTTAATTATTCTTATTTCTTTTTATTATTTTAATCTCTTCTATGTAAAGCACTTTGAATTGCCATTGTGTATGAAATGTGCTATATAAATAAACTTGCCTTGCCTTGCCTACATGGTGTCAAGGAGTTTTTCAACCTGGAGACATCATGCATGAAATCAGACGTTTCAAATCGTACAAAAAAAGTATTAAAAGCATCAGGCAAACAGTCATCCTGAACACTGTTAAGGCTGATCTGCTGCTTGGGTTCATTACCATACTGATTAATCCCACGCCATGCTGACCTAAGGTCGCCATTTACATATTGTTTTTCAATTTTTTCCCTATACTTACTTTTGGCTTTTACTATTTCAGCCCTAACCTCTCTGGATACAGACTTTCTCTCCAATGAGTCACCAGTAAAGAAGATCTTTTTTTTCTTATTAATCACTGTTTTTAGATCTTTGGTAACCCATGGTTTATTGTTGGGGAAAGTGATAATGGTTTTGACTGGGATAACAGTATCCACACAAAAGGTAACATAGGACGAAACAGTGTCCGAAAGTTCATCAATATTGATGATGTTGCTTGTGCAAGACCAGCATTTTCATTGTAATGAAACGCAGCCAGGTATAGTCTGCATGTTACGTCAGAAACGAGGACACAATATGCAAGTAAAAGCTCTTTATTAATAGTCAATAATGTTGATGATGATGATGATGAAGAATTAATCCGGGTGATGCAGGCGGTGGCGCAGGGACTTTGATGGTCAGACACGGAGTGATGGATGAAGTGCAGCGTGCTCTGATGAGTGATGACTTGATCCAGACATGAAACGTAATCCAACAAGACGCGAAACCGGAACACAGGAACTCAAGACGGGACACGAGGCACGGGAACAGGATCAGACAACACAGAGACTTCATACAATGATCTGACAAAGGAGATGAGAAAGTGGTGAGGATTTATAGGAGATGAGATGAGTGGCAGCTGGCGATGATGAGTGATTGCAGCTAATGGTCATGGTAATGATTTACCATTATTTGGCTTGACGCCGGACGGATCTGGAGCAGGTGGTGATGATGGTTCAGGAACAGGATCTGCTGGAGGAATAAAAGGCTCTGAGTTTCTGTCAGGTTGGTGTTGGACTTCAGGCTTCGGGTCAAGTCTCGAGCTCAGAGCTCTCAGCAAGTATGTTATTTCCTATCCAAAACAAAGAGAATATGAACAAGTCAACTCATGAATGTTTTTTTAGAGCTAGAGCAGAATTGAATTCTGTTTGGTTTACTGATTCTGTTATTTTCCTGTTTACTTCAGGGATGCAGCTTTAAAACAATCTGTATAGTATCAAGCGCTATATAAATGATATAGCTATATAGGTGATTTGACTATAACAAGAACATTACAATGAACACAAATTTGAAAATCTCACTACAAATAATCCAGAATTTAAGACAAAAGATAATAATCCTACTTTACCTGTTATACTGCCTCATCAGTCCATTGATGTTGTAACATCTGGTCTAAGCTGGGGCGTTTAGTTGGATCCCTCGCTAGACACTGTCTAATCAGATCCCTGCAGTCTGTACACATTTTAATAAGGAGAGAGCTGGTTAGTCATGACCATGTGACCTGGCATTTTTGAAAACAGCGATGGCTTTCGCTATACGTTGAGCTATATATGAAAATTCTGATTTCAATGTTATCATCATTATTCACTCACGTTTGGATAAGTTGGGGTTTACAAATGTAACTTTGGCTCGTGTGACTTCCGTTACACTAACAAAAGGAAGACATTCGTTCGACAACTCGTAGAGCAACACTCCTAGAGACCAGACATTTGCTGGGACGGCGTGGAATCGAGGTTCTTTAAAGACTTCAGGTGGGCGGTATGACATCATTCCTGTAAGAAAGACATTTGCACATTGTTGAGCTTTTTTTTTTCAAGCATCATCAAATAATTAGTAAGTCACTACCTTCAGGTTTCCACACTCCCAAAATGCTCACCCTTGTATTTGTTGCTCTCGCAGCCTTCACTACTAACTAGCTGACCGCAGCCAAAGTCTATCAGCTTGAGTTCTAGCGTGTCTTTCTTCCACAGGAAATTTTTCGTATGAATGTCACTATGGAAAACCCCACAACGGATGCAGTGTTGCACTGCCCGCACAGCCTGTCTCATGATGACCCGTAAGAGACAGTCACTCAAAGGTTGACGATTCATTGAGTCCAGCAAGGTCTGGCAGGGCTCCGGATACTCCATAACCAGAGTGAATGATCTAGGATGTTCAAACCACTCGTGCAGTTGTATGACAAAAGGGCTTATGGGTTCTCGCTTTATCAGCAACAGCAGTGCCACCTCTGTAACGAGAGGTTCGGGATTCCCAGGCTAGAGAGAAGAAGCAGACAGAAGGTTAGCTGGGTAAAAATCTGAAGAAAACATCATTTTGAAATGTACTATTCTTTGATCTTTTTAGATGCGTTCAAAAGAGCCTTTTCAGCTCAAAGTTATTTGGTGCCTCTAAGCTTATTTGTTGATCACATTTATACCTAATGCTTCCTACGGGTGTATTAACTACAGTAATCTGCACTTAAACAACTCTATACACATTCAGGTTTTGGCCAACTTACAATATTAAGATAACGATTGTTGTCAATCTTGCGTAACTGCTTGATGGCAACCTGCAAAAAACAAACAAAAAAAACAGTTTCAATAACAGTAACAGTATTCAAGCATCTGGCCTTGTATTAAGTATTAAACCATTTGTAAATTGTTTTAAATGTGTTTTGATGCATGCAAGAGCAAAATGTTTGTACAATTCAGTAAGATTTACCCTTTTGCCATCAAATTTGCGTGTTCCCAGGAACACTCTGCCAAATCCTCCGGATCCAATTAACTTTTCCATGTTATAGAGAGACTCAAAGGACTCTGAAAAACAAACAGAAAAACATGAGACAATTATTAGCTTGCTAGATCCATTGTTTTATTTAAAAAATATCAGTGCTGGTCGAGCAACAGTAAATGTGATCGGACGTGTTAAAAACTTGACTCAGTTATGCGTGAAATAGCAAAATCTCTATCTGTAGACTTTGCACTGCCCAGCCTTATTTCAGTCTCACCTGTTGAGCTCTTGTTCACTGGAGAAGCCTCCGCGGCACCCTGAACAGTTCGGCCAGTTGATGTCTCTGTTGGCTCGACAGGAACTTGACCCGGCAGCGGAGGACACAGAAACCCTTCGAGGCTGTCGGACCAGGACAAACCCTCTTCCTCGACGCTGTACGTGCCTCGGCTGCACAGATTCAACGACTCTCGACATCTCCTCTCGACATGGGCCTCAGGGGGGGTTGAGGACAAAGCTGAGGATGAGGAATCTATGGAAACAGTTCTCCAGGATCTGAAGCGGCCTGAGGGTGGAACATTTCAGACATCAAAAACTGTTTTTTTTTTTTTATTACTTTTTTTATTATATTAATTATCAATGTCAGTGGTCACATCAAATTGTTACTTTGGTTTCACTTTATTTTGGTCCCTTTAAGACATTCTATAAGTCTATAAGAAACATTGCACCTGCATGTCTACTAACTCTCATTAAAGTATTAGTAGAGTATTAGTAGACTGGTAGGGTTAAAATAAGTTGACATGTACAGTAGTTGAAAAGTTACTTATAGTCAGTAGAGTGTCTGTTGCTAGATCCATTGTTTTATTTAAAAAATATCAGTGCTGGTCGAGCAACAGTAAATGTGATCGGACGTGTTAAAAACTTGACTCAGTTATGCATGAAATAGCAAAATCTCTATCTGTAGACTTTGCACTGCCCAGCCTTATTTCAGTCTCACCTGTTGAGCTCTTGTTCACTGGAGAAGCCCTCACGGCACGCCGAGCAGTTCGGCCAGTTGATGTCTCTGTTGGCTCGACAGGAACTTGACCCGGCAGCGGAGGACACAGAAACCCTTCGAGGCTGTCGAACCAGGAAGCTGAGGATGACGTGATGCCCGGAGAGGAATCTATGGAAACAGTTCCTGAGGATGGAACATTTCAGACATCAAAAACTGTTTGGTTTTTTTATTACTTTTTTTATTATATTAATTATCAATGTCAGTGGTCACATCAAATTGTTACTTTGGTTTCACTTTATTTTGGTGACATTCTATAAGTCTATAAGAAACATTGCACCTGCATGTCTACTAACTCTCATTAAAGTATTAGTAGACTGGTAGGGTTAAAATAAGTTGACATGTACAGTAGTTGAAAAGTTACTTATAGTCAGTAGAGTGTCTGTTGCTAGATACATTGTTTTATTTAAAAAATGTCAGCGCTGGTCGAGAAAATAATATTATAATGGGGGAAATAATTTTAATATTCTGTAAAAACAAGCCTTATTTTGAGTGGAAAACAAGATAATACTGTTTAAAATAATGATGGAGAAATAATGATTTACCACTATTTGGCTTGACGCCGGACGGATCTGGAGCAGGTGGTGATGATGGTTCAGGAACAGAATCTGCTGGAGGAATAAAAGGCTCCACAACAGTCACAGAATTACTGGAAGTGCTGCTGAAAACACCCATCGTATCCTCCCAGAACTTGAGAGAACGACCAGGTTCTGGAGCTTTTTCTGAAATGAAGAAAAAACAAATGAAAACAACTATTAGACCCATCTCTGACGTCAAATTAAGCAATGATTAGGGTTGGGTACCGAAACCCGGTTCCAATAGGGAACCGGTTCCGACGTAAACGGTAGTATCGAGACCGAATAAGAACGCAACTTTCGGTGCCTGACTTTTTTCACCGCCCCCTATAAAACATCTCGCGGCACGAATGATCCAATATCAAAACATCTGCAGTTAATTTAAATAATGATGGAGAAATAATGATTTACCATTATTTGGCTTGACGCCGGAGTGATCTGAAGCAGGTGGTGATGGTTGAGGAGTAAACGGCTCCACAACAGTCACAGCACCACTGGAAGACCTGCTGAAAACAGCCTTCCTGAGCTTATGGAAACGACCAGGTTTCTTCATACGTTCTGGAGCTTTTTCTGGTCGAGAAAATAATATTATAATGGGGGAAATCATTTTAATATTCTGTAGAAACAAGCCTTATTTTGAGTGGAAAACAAGATAATACTGTTTAAAATAATGTTGGAGAAATAATGATTTACCATTATTTGGCTTGACACCAGAGTGATCTGGAGCAGGTGACGGAATGAAAGGCTCCACAACAGTCACAGCACCACAGGAACAGCAGCTGAAAACACCCTTCGTAGCCTTCCAGATCCTGAGGCAAAGACCAGGTCTCTCGCTATGTTCTGGAGCTTTTTCTGAAATGAAGAAAAAACAAATGAAAACAACTATTAGACCCATCTCTGACGTCAAATTAAGCAATGACATAACTTACATTTTACTATTCAAATCTTATCTGTAAAGTTACAGATCTAAAGTAATGGGAATTGTTCACGCTATCCACCTGACTTCTGCTTAATGCCTGCATAAATGTCCCAACATATTATTTCACAATAGTAATAGTAATTTCATTTCACTATTATCACGATTACGAGGGTGGAGCCTGGTGATTCCGATTCAACGCTAAAGTTATTTTTCTTATTTTATCTGATCTTTAATTAAAAAGAAAACATACATTTCCAGGCTTCATTTGGCCAACTCTGGCACATGTGGCTCAGTTTTTGTAATGGTAAAGATCATATGGGCCATATCTAAATATAGATATATTTTATTAAACACTGACATTTATTAAATGCATAGCAATGTCTTATTTATGACATAACTGACTCTGTAATACTCGGCACGACAGCCATTTTGACAATTTTGCATGTTTTTGACAATTCAAGAGAAATAAGTGGTGAAATTGAATTCTTTTCTGGATCGTATGCTGTCTGTGAAGCGGCATTCTGTGCGTGTGTTTCGGGTGTGTGTCAGACAGCCATCGAGCTCATGCCTTATTGAGAACGTTTTGCTAACATTCCCATTCAATTAAGAAAACCTTATTTCTAAATGTTCCCTGAACGTTCAAAACGTCCAGTTTCACCGTTTCAAAAATGTTTTATCTTGGTTAAAGGAACATTCTATTTTATAATTTTATAATCCATTGTTTTATTTTAAAAATGTCAGTGCTGGTCGAGAAAATAATATTATAATGGGGGAAATAATTTTAATATTCTGTAAAAACAAGCCTTATTTTGAGTGGAAAACAAGATAATACTGTTTAAAATAATGTTGGAGAAATAATGATTTACCATTATTTGGCTTGACACCAGAGTGATCTGGAGCAGGTGACGATGGTTCAGTAATGAAAGGCTCCACAACAGTCACAGCACCACAGAAACAGCAGCTGAAAACACCCTTCGTAGCCTTCCAGATCCTGAGGCAAAGTCTCTCCCTATGTTCTGGAGCTTTTTCTGAAATGAAGAAAAAACGAATGAAAACAACTATTAGACCCATCTCTGACATCAAATTAACCAATGACATAACTTACATTTTACTATTCAAATCTTAATAGTAAAATGCTCCTCCCAACAGACATTCAGTTGCCTATAAGTAAAATTGCACCTACATGTCTACTAACTCTCATTAGAGTATTAATAGACTGGTAGGGTTAGAATAAGTTGACATGTAGTTGAAAAGTTACTTGTTGTCAGTAGAGTGTCTGTTGGTGAGCATTACAATAAAGAGTTTGCAGATATTAAGGAGAGAGTCTACTGATATACTCTAATGAGAGTTAGTCGACATGTAGTTGCAAAGTTACTTATAGTCGACAGATTGGTCAAAAGGGACCATCAAAATAAAGTGTTACCGTACTTTAGTTGGTTTAGTTGACAAATCAGCCATTGAAAATAGAAATAGAAACTAAGCCATTACATCTTTATTAAAAGCCTATTCTGACCTCTGCGAGAGTGTTTAGATGAAGTGGACGGACGTCCAACATCTGGGTTCTGCTTCGCCGTCGCCCCGTGAGCCTGACCTTTGGACACAGAAAAAGAAAACTCAGAAGACAGAGATGGTAAATGTCCAGGACGATCCTGGCTCTGTGTCTGGATCGGGTCTGGCAGCGGCAGAGGTGGACAGTAACAAAGTACATTTATTTGAGTACAGTACTTAAGTACACTTTTTGAGTATCTGTACTTTACTTGAGTATTATTTTTTCTGGAAACATTTTACTTTAACTTCACTACATTTGAAAGACAAGTATCATACTTTTTACTCCACTAACGTTACATTTCTGTCAAGGTCCTTGAGTAGAAAGTAGTTGGATTCTGACATCAATCTGACTTTCATTTTCAATGTTGGGTTTGGTCTTCTAAATGCTCATTTTGCCATTGTTTTGGAACACACTAGCTTATAACAGTGGCTGACATATTCATCCTAAAAGCCACATTTTTTTAAATAGGGCACTATTTGAGGGAACAGCCGAAACTATTGTGGACGTTATTGAGAGCACTTATTCAATCTCACATTCAATCCCACTACAGGAACTGTGTTCTAGAAATAAATTTCATATTGATATGAGGGTGGGTAGGTAGGCAGGCATAGATTCAGAGGCATAAGGTACTATACGTATTACAAACAATAATAAAACAATGCATTGACATTTACTTTTTACGTTACTTTTGATACTTACGTACTTTTAAAAACAAGTACTTCTGTACTTTTACTCAAGTAAAAATCAGTCTTTTCAACTTTTACTTGTAACTGAGTAATATTTGACCAGAAGTATCTGTAACTTACTTTCACTCAAGTAAGGAAATTGTGTAACTTACTTTGTCCATCTCTGGGCAGCGGATCCTGATCACGGTCATCAGAATCGGGCCTCCAAACCTCCTGACCAGCCGTCTGACCGAAAGCAGCTCTCCTGGATCTGGAGTGCTCTTAGGATGGAATATTTCACATATCACATAACGTTAATTTAATCATAATAATCAATAATCAATGTCTGTGGTCAATTACTGATTTTTACTTCAGTTAAGTTACTCAAATTCAATTCAAGTTTATTTCACATGCAATGAATCAAATAAATGGGATCAAATGGGATCAGTCAGTCATTGTACAACACACCATAACAAATAAATGAAAAATTAAAGCACTCACTTCCTCTTTCACCCATCATGTGGTTACGACGAGCCATCGCCAACCTCCCCAAACTGCAATAAAATCGGTAAAAAAAAACAAACAAGACAACACAACACAATACAATCGAAATCTCCTCAGAAATAACGTTAACGTTAAGTTACTCCTCTGAAAAAAAATATCAAACAAAAGTATTATCAGAAAATTCAATGACGCTTTCAAAAAGGATATATCCTCCGATGTCCTTCAAGAATATAACGTTAAGTCTCCTCTCACAAATCCAAAAAACAGGTTAAAAGTCTCAAGTTTCGCTCTGCAAAAGTCAGTCTGTCAATTCGCCTCGTCTCTCAACCAACAGACAGCGGTCGATCGCGGAGTAGCTAGATATATGCAGATTGTTCAGATTCATAAAATGCGTCGCTATTAGCAACTAAAATTCGAATCACGCATGCACGCGCACATCGACTCTGATTTATTAAATAATTGCAACCTTAATGTTGACGTTTTCTTTAATATGATATTCATTCTTTCAGACCAGTTTTATTATTAAAACCCGTGGAAAATGCGCGCAAAAACATCAAATAAACGGACATCATATAAATTAATAATTAAATTGTCCCTTTTCCGCATATATATCAAGGCCAATCAGCTTTCAGTATCACTAATACGCCATCCAACCGTAGTGGTGAAGAAATCCAAATTATTTTTGAATTCTCTATTAAAATTGTTCACAATTGCTACCCAGTTAACTATAAACGTGCTAAATTTGCTCTGCAAGTGAAAGTCGTCTTGTGGTGCCATCTTATATATTTGTTTATAATATTCATTATCAATGTCAGTGGTCTGGTCACTTCAAATTGTTACTTTGGTTTCACTTTATTTTGGTCCATTTAAAAAACAGCCTAAGCGAATGTTATATTTTTTTATTTTTCTGATTCATCACATTACAATAAAATCAACTGTATTTAGATGGGAAAATGATTCTCATCTGTTTCATTTCATTAGCCTCCAGATTTGCTTGAAAGTATTGATTTTAGAAATATATCTTATTACGTAACATATTTGGCTTTTTATTTATTTAGTTAAATTACAAACATTTCAAGTACAATGCAACAAAAAACAAAATGAATACAAGGCACTGTAAATACAATTCAAAATGTATTAATAACAACAACAACTAAAGTATAAATGTACATAATAATAATAAAATAAATAATAAATACAGAAATGAAAGTTTATAATATCAGGGCAGTTATATGTATTTGAAAAGCTTTAAAAGTTGTATTGTTTTTATAAGCTTTTTGTTTTGTGATCTCATGTTTAAAAGATATTCTAAGTATATTGTGAGATCAGTGTTATAAAAGGTAATATAGGAGGGTTTCTTTTGAGTTATTTTTGTCTAATGAATATAAAACTTCGCCAAAATAATTAAAAGATTAATGATATAATTTTGTTTTTCAGAAAGAGAATTCACAAATCTAATGACTAGGCAATTTTAAATCCTATTAAAATAATAGGATTTTTTATTATTAAAATAATAGGATTTACACAGATTAATTCCATTGGCTGGTCCAGCAACCAATCGCATTGCATCTCGCGTGGGCCGAGGGTCCGTATCTGCTTTACTTTTCGAAATGGATGATCCCCATGGAGGGAGAACCTGGATTTGTAAAGTTGGGACGGTTGTTTTATTCTCAACGATATGAAAAGTGTTGCCACTCCCATTTATTGCACATTTCCCCCCGAAATTATATTGCACGACCCGTAAATATGCAGGCAAACGCGGTTGCCTACTATATAAGTCGAGCCAATAGTGCGGCAAGATACTGAAATAGGATTATTATTAACCAATCAGATCGGACACATAGACATAATAAATATGCCCTATTGGCCGCTTTGGAACGTTGCTGCGATACGTCAACGCGTCCGCCATTTTGCGGAGGGCAAGACTGCGCTGTAATCTTCTTATACTGTCTATGGTTTTCCTTATATAGTTGTATTGAGGATTGAGGAAGTGGCATGTCTCTTATATAAATTGTCTCTGGGTAAACTTACAAATTACATATAAATAATACAGCTATTTTGACGTCAAAATGGCCGCTGATCCCTGAACTTTTGGGTGACAACTGATTTTATTTTTTATTTTTATTTTATTGCATTTTAACAAGAACAAAACATAATTTACATACAAGAGTACATATAACCATACATGTCAGGGGTAAAAAAAGAAAATAAAAAAAAGCCCCAAAAAAAAAGAAAAAACACCTGTACCTGTCAAACAGCTGTGTAGTTTTCCTAGCTTTTAGGTTTTTACTTTTGGATATTGTTTCTAAATATATTTTAACATTGTTCAATTTTAAAATGTTCAAAATGTGGTAGTTTTCCATTCCATTTGACTTTATGAATATAGTAACGGGCAATTATAACAATTCAATATAAAATAAACAAAATATTTGTATCACCCTCAAATGAAACAAATTTTAACATAACATCAATTTCTTCAAAGTTAACAAGAGTCATAACTTTTCTTTGCAAGTAATACTGAGTTCTTTCCAAAACATTTGGGTCTTGGGACATTGGAGACCATTGGGTCCCTCCATTGGGTCCATGAGGGTTATGATTGTTTGTGGAAACTTGCAAGTTTAATGGGTATTTTGTTAACATCATAATCACATTTCAGTATAAATTCTATACCACCTACTTTTTGAAATATAAAATTAGGTACTGTATACCATAGCCTACTTTGTTTTGTTTTTTTTTAAATAATTTTGGAGCCATTTTATGTTAAATATCGTGTTAGAGGTCTTAACATCCAAAGCATTCAATCCTCCTTCAATTTTTGACCTACAAATATTTTCTTTTTTAATAATGTGATTTGTTCTTCCAAGTAAATTTAAAGAGTTTGGTGTCTATCATTTTAATTAATGAGGGGGGGACATCTAACACTTGAGCAGCATAAACCAACCTGGATAAACCCTCAGCTTTAACCAATAACACTCGACCAGTGAAAGAGAGATCTCTCATCAGCCAAGAATTCAGTTTCTTTTACAAATGATTGAATGATGGGAGTGAAGTTTAACTCATTCCTGACTTCCTTATTTTTTGAAATCTTAATACCCAAATATTTGATAACTTTTTGCACGGGAATTAATTGCTTTTTCAACTTCAGTCTCTTAAGAAAAGAGTAGTGTCATCAGCTAATTGTGTGCATTTAATTTCTGTATCTCCTATTTTAATACCGCGAAAAATGTCTTTCTTAATATGAATGGCCATAATTTGTCTAACCAACAAAAAAAGTAATGGACTAATAGGGCAGGTATTCATATGTCGAATACCCCTTTTAATTTCGAATCTATGAGAAGTTCCATATGCCAATTTTACAGAGCTGGGAATCTTATTATATAGGGTTCTGATTGCTTTTTGAAATTTGTCCCCAAAACCGAAGAATTTAAGAGTTTTAAAAAATAAAGTCATGTTCAATTGCAGGGTTGTGGACTCGAGTCGCTTGACTTGGACTCGAGTCCCAAATTTGATGACTTGCGACTCGACTTGCCATAATCAAAGATGACTTGCGACTCGACTTAGACTTTGACAACAATGACTCGCGACTTGACTCGGACTTGAGCCCTGTGAGTGACTTGGAAAGACTTGACCTACCTTCTAAAACCACAGATCAGAGTTGTAATAATCACTGTAGATCACTGTATCTCACTGACGCATGATCACAGCGCTGATTAGCGCTGCTTTCGCACGTTTGGCACTGAGCCAGAGAGCTCTCTGCACTGCACTGTGTGTCAGTTGTCATTTATCACAAAGTTCAGACAGTTTTCAACCAAATAATGTTGTTGTTTTTTTTTTTTTTTTTCAGGCATTTAAATACACAAGTACTAGCGAACCATTTATAATTTGAGGGGGAAAAAACACACTGATGTCCAAGTAAGCGGGCTTTGAAAAATCATCTATTTTGTTTACAGAACATGCATTGCTGGAATATAATTTACCATAAAAATTTGAAACATATTTTGAAATAATAATAGGGTCCTGTGTTTCATGGCCATTAATATTAAGCTTTCTAATAGATGTATATACTCTCCATTTCTTTTCCCCAAATTATAAAAGTATCTGTAATTAGTTTCCCCTTCCTCTAACCAACGTCTTCGTGATCTAACAAATGTTCCTTTTGCCTTGATCATGGGCGAGGCTAGCCCCTTTTTAGGGGTGCTTCAGCACCCCTAAAAAGGAGCTCAGCACCCCTAAAACTTGGAGTAAGAAATGTTGTTATTCTAAATATATATATATATATATTTTTTTGTCTTTGACAAGGTTAAATAATGTTCTTCATCTTCAGTCGGCAGCAGCGCCAAGCAGAGCGAAGGTCAGAAACAGAGGCGCGCGCGTGTGTGTGTGTGTGTGTGTGTGTGTGTGTGTGTGTGTGTTTGTTCATCTGAGCCTCATTGGTCTTTCACTTCTCGTCAGTGTCAGAATATTTGAGATGACCAATCAAATTAAAGTAGGCGGGCTTTATGTTCACAGAAGCTGCTGAGCGCGAATTTTACATGGAATTTTAGCAGCACGACTGACGCTTCAGTTTACGGTCAAGTGCGAGTTAAGAAGATGTAAATAGCTAAACTAAACATTTTATATTTGACAGTTTTTTAGGTCATAAATGTTAAACGAATGACAAAAATAATTAGAAAACTAATAAACTTTTGTCTAATTTCGCCATTTTGAGCTGAAAATAGGCCTATA
The DNA here is from genome assembly GCF_965113295.1 of Leuciscus leuciscus. Classification (NCBI taxonomy): domain Eukaryota; kingdom Metazoa; phylum Chordata; class Actinopteri; order Cypriniformes; family Leuciscidae; genus Leuciscus; species Leuciscus leuciscus. Next base: position 30,658,307 of record NC_138734.1, read on the forward strand.
TAACGTGTAATTATGTCATTGTGAGGGGACAAGAAACATTAACAAAGCCGTTTTCATAGGCACAAGATTAATAATGCATGTGTACATGTTGAGAATTAATGTAGCCTAATACAATTTGTAGCCTTCAGTAAATTAAAAAAGTTCAGCTTTAGGAGCTAGGGGAAGAGACAGGGTAAGATCAGGAGACTGAAGTGATGAAAAAGACAGAGTGATGGAGATGAGGAGAGAGCAGGTTTTAAATATATTTCCTATCCTTTTTTGGCCTTCAAACGTCTTGAAATGCACATATCAGAGAAATAAAAATGTTTAACCCCATAACAACCTCAAATTTATGACCTCTTTAATTATAAAGCCCTGTCTACGGCCATGTATTAGGCCTAGATCAATAATGAATGTGTACATATTGTGAATGAATTTAATAAACTTAGTTACCTAGCTTTCCTGGTAGCTTTGTCTGAGAAAATGATTCATAAATCAACCTATCAGTTGACCCTATGTTTACTTTCTTCACTGACAGACAAAAATGAAAAGCCTATATCAGTCAAAGCTCAGCTTTAGGAGGGGAAAAGACAGAGCAAGATAAAAACAAAGAGAAAAAGAGTGTGATGCTGATGAAGTGTGGAAAATAAACAGCTACCCGCACATGGTTTTAAAGCTGTTGTTATCCAATTTTTTTGGCTTTCAAAACATCTTAAAATGCATATATGTAGATCAGAGAAATCAAAATTTTCTCGGGGGAGCTTACCCCCGAACCCCCCTAAATACCTCGCATTTGGTACCTCAGTGATTATAAAACCCTGACATATGCATGTTACTGGATGAATGAATGAAACTAGTTAATAATGCGCATTAGATCATAAACTAACTTTTTTTTTTAAAAATCATACCCTCATTGGGGGCTGAGCCCCCCTAAAATGAAAATCCTAGAATCGCCCCTGGCCTTGATTATATATAATTTATCTAACTCAGCCTGCAGATTCATTAAAAAATTAGAATCTAATAATTTCCTCTTCCTTTGACTTATTAGACTTTGCAACTTCTTTGCCTTATCAATTGCACTAAGTCTAATTTGAAACTTCATAAGCTCCCAATTTTTACAGTATAAATTTGTTCACTAAGCTTGATTCCAATATGTTTGTATTATCTTCTAAATTTCATGTTGAAAACTATCAATTTCCAATAATCTATTATTAAGTTTCCAATAAGTCTAAGAGCCTTTAAATGAAGTTTCATTATTCCCTTTGATGCAAAGATAAATCATTTTGTGATCAGACAATATCGATGGTTCAATTGATACTCTGTTTGTTTGTTCTAATGAATTAGAAATTAACCAAAGATCGATTCTTGACTGTTAAGATTTATCCCTATTACCCCATGTGTACTCTTTCAAATGTGGGTGTTTATATCTCCAATTCTCCATATATCAATTACCCCTACATTTTCACAAAATACAGATAGCTCTGAATCACCTGTAGATGGTCCAATTGGAATATGAATTCTATCCATCTTAACATCTGGGACAATATTAAAGTCCCCACCTAGAATTATTTCAATATCATGGAATCTTTTTCTTTCTTAATCTCATTTTCAATATCAGAGAACAAATCAACATTATATTTTTTAATATTTGAAGCATATACTGTACCTAACAAAAACATTTTCCCATCAATGGATATCGTTAGAATTATCCACCTACCCAATGTGAACTTTGCTATAAACAATTTTACCTTTAAATGAACCCTTTAAAATTGCAACTCCTGCTGAGTAATTACTTCCAAAAGAATGCCAAATTTCGCTGCCCCATTGAAACTTCCAAAAATTCACATCTGAAGAACAAGCATGAGTCTCTTGTAAAAAAATAAAAATCTACATTAAATCTCTTGCAATACAAAAAAACAGCCTTTCGTTTAGTTAAATCTTGAATACCCCTAACATTAAAGGAACAAAATGATAACGACATGAACTTTTAACAATCACAATTACAGAAGAAATAAAGAAAAACTCTTAAAGGGTTAGTTCACCCAAAAATGAAAATTCTGTCAGTAATTACTCACCCTCATGTTGTTCCAACCCCGTAAGACCTTCGTTCATCTTCGGAACACAAATTAAGATATTTTTGATTAAAACTGAGAGCTGGATCACTTCTCCATAGGCTTCTAAGTGATTGAAACTTGCTGGCCCAGAAAATGCTTTTCTTTAAAATTCTTTAGGCTTCTCACTCTTTTTGACAAATTAATTTACATGATTTTTACAAATATTTTTGCTCTCAAAGATAAATTTCTACCCAGTAAAATGATTTGGATATTTATATGAATTATAGAAATGTCCATGTCTTTATATTTTATTATTATTTTAAATAAGTTTGCTGAGACCCTAGTGAATTTACGTTAACTTTCCAGTCATTTGTGATTAATACTGAATAAAAACTTTTACAAATATTTTTGCGCACAAAGAGCATTTTCTACCCAATAAAATATTTTAAGGATCAATTAGAAAAAAATATTTTCGTATTCAGTTTATATTTTCTTTGAATGTTTTTCTAATTCAAAAAAATATATATTTTGTTTTATTTTAGGTATAGTAATCAGGGGAAGAGGAAAACATTTTTTACATTGTTTTGTTGTTGTTGTTGTTGTTGTTGTTGATTATTTTAAAACTTGTTTTGTCTCATTTGAAACCCTTGGAAGTTTTCTGAGGCTTCATAATGACCCCCTTGTTGAAGCTACCGAAATACCAGAAGTTAATTTAATTTAAGTAAAGTAAAAATGGCTTTACAAACAGTTCACACACTCATTCTGCTTGTGTTTCATCAATAAGGCATATTTTACGCTCCCACACCGGCCAGCTCCACCGAGTCCCTTAGCCAACTGCACGGGCTCCTGCTCCGGCCCGCCCTGACGGAGCCGCCCATGCGCCGCAGCACCAGCTCCTCTAGCGATACCATGAGCACCTTCAAACCCGCCGTGGCCCCGCGCATGGGGGTGCAGCTCAAGCCCCCTGCCCTGCGGCCCAAACCCATGGTGGCGATACCCAAGACGGGAGCGGCGCAGCATCCGGCGCCCCCTCCACAGGATCCACTGGACAAATCCTGCACCATGTGATTAACTGTGTGCATTCAGAGCGACAGTGAGGAAACAATGTAAAATTAGGACCATTGCAGTCAGAGCCAGGTTTTTAGTGGATGGATTTCAATGCCATTGAACATTTCGCAACATTTCATTCGCTTTAGAGAGTGGACTAAAGCAAATATAAGTAACTAAAGATACTAGAAATGGTCAGCATTAAGAGGTGTTAGTTTAAAACAGTGTGTGTATAGAATTCCAACACTATTTTAGGGTTTATTAATAAACTAGAATAACGTCGGTTACTAAGCATGGTTCAGAAGAGTTACTTAAACAGGTGTTTACTATTTCAGAGTTACATTTTCTCTCATGACCTGTTTAGTGAATTCAAACGGACATTCTTAAATATATTCGAAAGACACCTGCGACTAACAGAAAGCTATTTATGTGTATCCAAAAACTGTTTGCATGCTTGTCCGACACCTTATTTGTTTCCGCAATACTCTGTGTGAATAGATTCAATGATATTAAAGAAAGCAACAAATCACTACAGCTTCCTATATTCTTAGGGTGACTTTTTAAATATCAGCAAGTTCCCTTGTAGTAAAAAACCTTGAGAAAATCCTAAAAGAAGAGGTTCTCATCTTGGTCGAGGGCAAACTTGATTCTCTTCAATTTGCCTATCAGAGGAATAAAGGTGTGGATGATGCTAAGCTTTTTATCTTGGACACACTTTATAAGCATTTGGAGAAACCCCAATCTCATGCCAGGCTTTTATTTGCTGACTTTTCATCAGCTTTTAACAAAATGCAGCCTCTCATTTTGATTGAGAGGCTTGCTTCTTATTTTAATCTGCCCGATCAGCTTTTAGCCTTGTTCTTACATTTTCTGACTGATAGGACACAGAGGGTTTTAGTAAATGGGGTTACTTTAAAAACCCAAGTCTCCAACACAGGTTCCCCACAAGGCTGTGTACTTTCCCCGCTACTGTTCATTTTATACACGGATAGTTGTAGGTCTCTTAAAGAGGATAGTTTTCTTGTTCAATTTTCTGATGATACTGCTCTGCTGTCACTCCTCCATGGCACAGAGTCAGATCACGGACGTGCACTTCCTGATTTCGTTAAGTGGTGTGATGACAGCCTTCTTGAAACTAAGGAACTCATTATCGATTTTAGAAAAAAAGGGACAAATACTTCAGTATGCAGGATCCATGGCGAGGATGTGGAGATCGTAAATTATTATAAATATCTGGGTACGGTTTTTGATTCAACTGAAGTTTGAAAGGAACTCTGAATCAGTGGTCAAACGGGCCCAGCAGAGAGTACATTTATTGCGCAGGATAAATTCCTTTGGGGTTTCTAAATCTATACTGTGCACGGTGTATTTGTCTTATATTGAGAGCCTTCTTACTTTTTCTTTCATTTGTTGGTTTGGTAATATTTCAGTGAAGGACCGAAACTGTTTAAATAATATTGTGAAAGTCTGTTCCAAAATTATTGGAATCCAAATGTGCGACTTAAATTCTCTTTGGGAGAAACGTGTTCTTCAAAAAGTAAAAAGTCTGATGAACCAACATCATATTCTGGGAGATGAATTTGTTCTTATGCCATCAGGTCGGCGTTACTTGCAGCCCCCTAGAAAGACAAACCGTTATGGAAGATCATTTATTCCTTCAGCAATTATGCTTTTAAATATTGAGCTGAGGAAATCATTATGGACTGATCTGTTCTTGGCACTATGCACTTTAGGAGCTTTTTTCTGCTTTTGATGTCTTTTTATTTATAAACTGTCTTTGGACCTGGACCCTATCATGTTACCCTTGTTATATACTACCAGGCCCGGGGTGGGTAATCGGGAGAATTCCCGGTGGGCCGCTTCACTTTTGGGCCGGTCAAGGATTTTTTATTTTTTTTACATATATTTGTCACGTTAGTACGGTGACGCATTGCTGCCACATACATATTATTTTTTTCCCTCAATTATGTTGTAATAACGAGATCTTATGTCGTTTTAACGACATCTTTTCTCGTAATAACGAGATCTTATGTCGTTTTAACGACATCTTTTCTCGTAATAACGAGATCTTATGTCGTTAAAACGACATCTTTTTTTTGCCCTTATAAGGACATGTGTAGTCATGTACAAAATATGCCTTTATCCACATAAAATTGACAGCCTATCGCGCCTTTATCACACGTTCAAAAAGCTTATTAAGCAAGTAGTAGCAGCCCCCAATCATGCAAAATTAATCAATGAGGCCCTTTTTTGAAAATATATTTTAAATAGGCCTATAAGTTTTTTTTATATAATATATTATATATAAGATTTATTTGTGTTAATAGGCTATATCTTCATTCATTAGAGTCAAGTAGTCAAAACACAACCGAAAATTTTACAACATTGTGTTCTTATTTTGTTTAATTAACGAAATGTCAATCTTCGTCTTTATAACAGAAGATACAATATAATACAAAAATCTTCAAGATACAGCCTACAATCTTCACATGTATAACGGATTGTCACCTTATAAACAGTCCTTTGTGTGGTGGAATAAGCAATGCTATATAGAAATATATGGTTAGTATCTTAATTTAAATTTTATTTTATTATTTTATTAGTTCATTAATTATGCTAACTCAACTAATTAAATGTGAAGAGCTGGATACTAATTACTAATGAAATAATGTCAAATAGTAAATGTAGGCTATTGATTAGAGTTGCCATAGACTAAAGGATTTTTCTAGACTAGTATTCATTCATTTAATGAATGCACGTTTATATTCAATCCTGGGTGCATGTAGGATATTCCGCGCTCAAGCGCATGCATAAAACTTGCCGCAAAGCGCCGGCAAAAGTAGGCTAATGATATAATAAATGTATCTGAAAAAAATAACGAAGCATTTTAATTAATGAACTAGTCTTTTCTAAATCAGTGTAGGCTGCCTGCATACATATCTCCATACATCTCCGCTGTAATGTAGCCTAGATGCGCCTTTCATACGGACAGGATTACATAATCAGATGGTACCGTATTTGCTTTCGATTGGATTTTTTTTCGTTGGTAGACATTTTTTTTTATAAACTTTATAGTTATATTTCTCATGTCTGTGAGGCTTGTCTATACACTGTTTTTCAGTTCATTTTTCAGGCGCGCTCCAATTCACGGAGATCATGAAAGCGCGCCCTGTTCGTTTTCTTTTATTTTACAAAAGCACACCGTTTTCTTGTTGTTGTGAGTTTACACAAATAAAAGTAGTTGCGACTGATGTATTATTTTCTGTATGACCAGAAATGATGGAGTATTTTAAGTTGTTTCCACTGTTGATAGGAAAATGCGAGTGATGGCACCGGCGCCTTCATCCATGTCATTGCGCGCTCCACACTCCGCACAAACACTTGGATATACGCTTAATAAACATTTATCTAGGTTAACGTTAGAGCGAGTGGCCATGCCAGACGGATAATCCTCTTCATGTTTAACTAATCAAATTCTGTTGCATTTTATTGCGCCAGTTTGAAAAGGGCGGCTGAAGCCTGCAGATAAACGCCCAACGCTGGTGTTTTTCTTTAAACAAATTCGTTTAGGCTTTAAAATAAATGGCTAATTAATGCCACAATAATTTGTTGATTTTATTGGCTACTTGTATTTTTCATTTTTGTTTTGCATTGAATAGCTACCATTGAATATTTGCATTGCATGCATTGAATATTTGCTGTGCACCGCAATACCATCCTCCCATAGAAAGACACGTTAAGAGCCACCTATTTTCTTTATAATAAAGGGTTTCTAAAACGCTTAACGTATAATTAAATGCATTGCGTTCATATTCTTCATCACTGAAGCTTTTTCTTTATTATAAGGGTGTATTATTCCATTAAAAAAGGACTGTTTATAAGGTGACAATCCGTTATACATCTTGAAGATTTTTGTATTGTATTGTATCTTCTGTTATAAAGATGAAGATTGACATTTCGTTAATTAAACAAAATAAGAACACAATGTTGTAAAATTTTCTGTTGTGTTTTGACTACTTGTATCTCTAGGTAATGAATGAAGATATAGGCTATTAACAAAAATAAATCTTATATATAATATATTATATATATATAAAAACTTATAGGCCTATTTAAAATATATTTTCAAAAAAGGGCCTCATTGATTAATTTTGCATGATTGGGGGCTGCTACTATTTGCTTAAGCTTTTTGAACGTGTGATAAAGGCGAGATAGGCTGTCAATTTTATGTGGATAAAGGCATATTTTGTACATGACTACACATGTCCTTATAAGGGCAAAAAAAAGATGTCGTTTTAACGACATAAGATCTCGTTATTACGAGAAAAAGATGTCGTTTTAACGACATAAGATCTCGTTATTACGAGAAAAAGATGTCGTTTTAACGACATAAGATCTCGTTATTACGAGAAAAGATGTCGTTAAAACCAGGGCCGGCCCGCGGCATAGGCGGTATAGGCAAATGCTAGGGGCGCCACTCATCCATAGGGGCGCCAGAATGAGTGAACGAGTGAATTTTTTTATTTTATTTTATTTTTTTACATTTTTTTTTTAATATATATAATACTATTTTAAAACCATTAATTCGAAATACTACCAAAAAAAAAAAAAAAAAGTCCGGCTCACCAATCGTCCCCCGCCCATCGAGTGCTTGAAGTGCGTCAGAAACAGAGCGCGCGCGCGATCAGTTGTTGGTAATTTGTTGTGTAGCGTGCGCGACGTAGAAACGGGCTCGCGCCAGTTCTAGACGCGGTGAAAGTTTCCTGATTGTGACGGAAGGCCGAATTTACATGACACATTATAAATGAGCATAGTCTGCGATAGATACAGTGCCGAAGAGAAGAGGATAAAAGGGGATAAATACAGAGGTAAAGTGATGTAGTGAATGAACAATTTATGGCATAGGAGTAAGATACTATAATTTCATGGCAGTTATTTTTACCTTAAACTTAATTTTAGCAGTTGTTCTGAGTTCTCCAGAGTCCCCAGACTGTGTGGTTTTGTAACAATCATGTCAGTTTTAAGACGCATTTTTTATTATCACTTTTTTATTAATGTTTTACTCTACAGTTGTGGGGATACAGTACAGGCCAAAAGTTTAAAAACATTACTATTTTTAATGTTTTTGAAAAAAGTTTCTTCTGCTCATCAAGCCTGCATTTATTTGATCAAAAATACAGAAAAAATTATAAATATTATGATATATTATTACAATTTAAAATAATTGGTTTTCAATTTATTATACTTTAAATTATCATTTATTTCTGTGATGCAAAGCTGAATTTTCAGCATCATTACTCCAGTCTTCAGTGTCACATGTGACATCCAGTCTATCACATGATCCTTTAGAAATCATTTTAATATTCTGATTTATTATGAGTGTTGGAAACAGTTCTGCTGCCTAATATATTTGATGAATAAAAGGTTAAAAAGAACTGCATTTATTTAAAATAAAATAAAAATATTTTCTAATTATATAAATCATCTTTACGATCACTTTTTATCAATTTAACACATCCTTGCTGAATAAAAGTATTGATTTATTTCAAAAAAAAAAAAAAAAAAAAAATGACCCCAAATTACTGACCAGTAGTGTATATTGTTGTTACAAAAGATTTCTATTTTTAAAACATTTAAAAAAACTATTTTACTATTTATTTATCAAAGTATCCTAAAAAAGTATCACAGGTTATGAAAAAATATTAAGCAGCAGAACTGTTTCCAACTTTGATAATGAATCATCATATTAGAATGATTTCTAAAGGATCATGTGATAGACCGGATGTCACATGTGACACTGAAGACTGGAGTAATGATGCTGAAAATTCAGCTTTGCATCACAGAAATAAATGATAATTTAAAGTATAATAAATTGAAAACCAATTATTTTAAATTGTAATAATATATCACAATATAAAAAAAAATTCTGTATTTTTGATCAAATAAATGCAGGCTTGATGAGCAGAAGAAATTTCTTTCAAAAACATTAAAAATAGTAATGTTTCCAAACTTTTGGCCTGTACATTTTATGGCATAGTAATGATATTTATTTACAGGTTTATTCAAAATAGCAAAGTTCACATTAAATCTTTATTGTAAATCGTGCTATAAAAGATAATGGGGACTTGACTTGAATGCTATGTAATGCTCTTGGTATTTGTGTTTAGGCTGTAATGTGTGTGTGTGTGTGTGTGTGTGTGTGTGTGTATATAGGCCTATATATATATATATATGCTAAATCATGAACACAATGATGGGGTGAAATGGGCTGTGATGCATGGGGCGCCAGGTAAAATCTTGCCTAGGGCAGCAAATTGGTCAGGGCCGGCCCTGGTTAAAACGACATAAGATCTCGTTATTAAGACATAATTGAGGGAAAAAAATAATATGTATGTGGCAGCAATGCGTCACCGTACGTTAGTTACATTGGGCCGCTTCACTTTTGGGCCGGTCGAGGATTTTTTTTTTTTTTATATTTGTCACGTTAGTTACATTTTATGTTAGGAAAATGCACTTTCCGCATTCTGACACCGCAGCGCGCAGCCTCTGCATGGGTTGTACCATGAGAGGGAGTTCTCCCCTCCCCTCCCATAGAGTTGGTTGGGTCCATAGCCTGTCTTTTCTAAAACGTTTTCTCAGGTAGGCTACCGCGGCACCGCCGGTGCCTACCGATAGCTGGGCCGGCCCTATGGCGGCAAATCAATGACAAAATAAACGGAGCGCACAACTGATGCTGGCGCGCGCAGTAAATGACATTCGCGAGAGGATAACAGATCTACACGCGAGGAAGCGGGAACTCGCGAGCTCATTCAAACCCCGCGCGCGCGTATGACATCTCCTCTGCCCTCGCGCGCGCGCATGATCATTCCCCACGCTCTTGCGCTTGATCTCCTGCTTTTGCTCGCTCGAACACTTTTATTTTTGGCAGTCGATGGGCGGGACTTACTGTTTTAATAACCTCAAATGTCATTAGGTATCACGTTTTTTTATTAAAAAAGCATTCTTTTTGAATATTTTTAAATACAAATAAATCTGTAAACATTAGTTCAATATGCCTCTTTGTGGAAGAGTGGGATACATTTCAAATGCTTTCTTTCTTTCTTTCTTTCTTTCTTTCTTTCTTTCTTTCTTTCTTTCTTTCTTTCTTTCTTTCTTTCTTTCTTTCTGCTTTTGTTAATTTATCAACCTACCCATGTGGAATAGTGGAACATTTTTTGTTAACTTCTCAGCTTAAGTGAATTATTATTTAACCTTTACATTATTTGTTGAACCATGTTATTAATAAAAACTACACAATAGTAAGAGCTGAACTGTTGCTTCATTTATCCAATTTGGAAAAAGTGCTAATATGGAATTCCACCATGGAAAAAGAGGGCCGGTCTTGGGCCTGAATCTCCCGGGCTGAAAAGTGGCCCCACTCCGGCCCTGCTACATGGGGTCATCAGTAATCAAGCGCTAGAAAGTGCTCATGAGAAGATTCTGAGTAAAACCATAATCACAGATAATCACAGAGCATATTTGCTAAAACCTGGCCGATTTTGGGTGGAAAAATTGGGTCTGTTGAAGACGTTTGACGGACTAGTAAGACACGTGTCAAGAGAGTTAAATCCAGAAAGGGGATTCAGCCAAACATGGGGTCATCTAACAGTAAACTAGACCATTTTTACACACCTATTTTCTGTCAAATGAGAAATAATTATGGAGGTGAAAGTGACGTGTATTAATGTGGGTTTGAAAGTAGAACAGTATTTAAATGACGATATTAAAGTTTTCGTCTGAGAAAGAATGTGAACATAGTGCTAAAGAAAGTGAAAAGAACGTGTGAGTAAATGAGGGAGAAAAGAAAGTTAAAGGAAAGTTGATAGATGGAAGTCGTAAGAAGATTGAAGGTTAAAAGAAGGAAAGATTTAAGTCTTAAGGGAATCCTTTGAAGGAAAGATCTATAATAATATTCTTTTTTTTTATTTTTAAAAGTACTGTTTTTTATTTTATTTTTCTAAACTGTTTTAATTATTCTTATTTCTTTTTATTATTTTAATCTCTTCTATGTAAAGCACTTTGAATTGCCATTGTGTATGAAATGTGCTATATAAATAAACTTGCCTTGCCTTGCCTACATGGTGTCAAGAAGTTTTTCAACCTGGAGACATCATGCATGAAATCAGACGTTTCAAATAGTAAAAAAAAAGTATTAAAAGCATCAGGCAAACAGTCATCCTGAACACTGTTAAGGCTGATCTGCTGCTTGGGTTCATTACCATACTGATTAATCCCACGCCATGCTGACCTAAGGTCGCCATTTACATATTGTTTTTCTATTTTTTCCCTATACTTACTTTTGGCTTTTACTATTTCAGCCCTAACCTCTCTGGATACAAACTTTCTCTCCAATGAGTCACCAGTAAAGAAGATCTTTTTTTTTCTTATTAATCACTGTTTTTAGATCTTTGGTAACCCATGGTTTATTGTTGGGGAAAGTGATAACGGTTTTGACTGGGATAACAGTATCCACACAAAAGGTAACATAGGACGAAACAGTGTCCGAAAGTTCATCAATATTGATGATGTTGCTTGTGCAAGACCAGCATTTTCATTGTAATGAAACGCAGCCAGGTATAGTCTGCATGTTACGTCAGAAACGAGGACACAATATGCAAGTAAAAGCTCTTTATTAATAGTCAATAATGTTGATGATGATGATGATGATGATGAAGAATTAATCCGGGTGATGCAGGCGGTGGCGCAGGGACTTTGATGGTCAGACACGGAGTGATGGATGAAGTGCAGCGTGCTCTGATGAGTGATGACTTGATCCAGACATGAAACGTAATCCAACAAGACGCGAAACCGGAACACAGGAACTCAAGACGGGACACGAGGCACGGGAACAGGATCAGACAACACAGAGACTTCATACAATGATCTGACAAAGGAGATGAGAAAGTGGTGAGGATTTATAGGAGATGAGATGAGTGGCAGCTGGCGATGATGAGTGATTGCAGCTAATGGTCATGGTAATGATTTACCATTATTTGGCTTGACGCCGGACGGATCTGGAGCAGGTGGTGATGATGGTTCAGGAACAGGATCTGCTGGAGGAATAAAAGGCTCTGAGTTTCTGTCAGGTTGGTGTTGGTCTTCAGGCTTCGGGTCAAGTCTCGAGCTCAGAGCTCTCAGCAAGTATGTTATTTCCTATCCAAAACAAAGAGAATATGAACAAGTCAACTCATGAATGTTTTTTTAGAGCTAGAGCAGAATTGAATTCTGTTTGGTTTACTGATTCTGTTATTTTCCTGTTTACTTCAGGGATGCAGCTTTAAAACAATCTGTATAGTATCAAGCGCTATATAAATGATATAGCTATATAGGTGATTTGACTATAACAAGAACATTACAATGAACACAAATTTGAAAATCTCACTACAAATAATCCAGAATTTAAGACAAAAGATAATAATCCTACTTTACCTGTTATACTGCCTCATCAGTCCATTGATGTTGTAACATCTGGTCTAAGCTGGGGCGTTTAGTTGGATCCCTCGCTAGACACTGTCTAATCAGATCCCTGCAGTCTGTACACATTTTAATAAGGAGAGAGCTGGTTAGTCATGACCATGTGACCTGGCATTTTTGAAAACAGCGATGGCTTTCGCTATACGTTGAGCTATATATGAAAATTCTGATTTCAATGTTATCATCATTATTCACTCACGTTTGGATAAGTCGGGGTTTACAAATGTAACTTTGGCTCGTGTGACTTCCGTTACACTAACAAAAGGAAGACATTCGTTCGACAACTCGTAGAGCAACACTCCTAGAGACCAGACATTTGCTGGGACGGCGTGGAATCGAGGTTCTTTAAAGACTTCAGGTGGGCGGTATGACATCATTCCTGTAAGAAAGACATTTGCACATTGTTGAGCTTTTTTTTTTCAAGCATCATCAAATAATTAGTAAGTCACTACCTTCAGGTTTCCACACTCCCAAAATGCTCACCCTTGTATGTGTTGCTCTCGCAGCCTTCACTACTAACTAGCTGACCGCAGCCAAAGTCTATCAGCTTGAGTTCTAGCGTGTCTTTCTTCCACAGGAAATTTTTCGTATGAATGTCACTATGGAAAACCCCACAACGGATGCAGTGTTGCACTGCCCGCACAGCCTGTCTCATGATGACCCGTAAGAGACAGTCACTCAAAGGTTGACGATTCATTGAGTCCAGCAAGGTCTGGCAGGGCTCCGGATACTCCATAACCAGAGTGAATGATCTAGGATGTTCAAACCACTCATGCAGTTGTATGACAAAAGGGCTTATGGGTTCTCGCTTTATCAGCAACAGCAGTGCCACCTCTGTAACGAGAGGTTCGGGATTCCCAGGCTAGAGAGAAGAAGCAGACAGAAGGTTAGCTGGGTAAAAATCTGAAGAAAACATCATTTTGAAATGTACTATTCTTTGATCTTTTTAGATGCGTTCAAAAGAGCCTTTTCAGCTCAAAGTTATTTGGTGCCTCTAAGCTTATTTGTTGATCACATTTATACCTAATGCTTCCTACGGGTGTATTAACTACAGTAATCTGCACTTAAACAACTCTATACACATTCAGGTTTTGGCCAACTTACAATATTAAGATAACGATTGTTGTCAATCTTGCGTAACTGCTTGATGGCAACCTGCAAAAAACAAACAAAAAAAACAGTTTCAATAACAGTAACAGTATTCAAGCATCTGGCCTTGTATTAAGTATTAAACCATTTGTAAATTGTTTTAAATGTGTTTTGATGCATGCAAGAGCAAAATGTTTGTACAATTCAGTAAGATTTACCCTTTTGCCATCAAATTTGCGTGTTCCCAGGAACACTCTGCCAAATCCTCCGGATCCAATTAACTTTTCCATGTTATAGAGAGACTCAAAGGACTCTGAAAAACAAACAGAAAAACATGAGACAATTATTAGCTTGCTAGATCCATTGTTTTATTTAAAAAATATCAGTGCTGGTCGAGCAACAGTAAATGTGATCGGACGTGTTAAAAACTTGACTCAGTTATGCGTGAAATAGCAAAATCTCTATCTGTAGACTTTGCACTGCCCAGCCTTATTTCAGTCTCACCTGTTGAGCTCTTGTTCACTGGAGAAGCCTCCGCGGCACCCTGAACAGTTCGGCCAGTTGATGTCTCTGTTGGCTCGACAGGAACTTGACCCGGCAGCGGAGGACACAGAAACCCTTCGAGGCTGTCGGACCAGGACAAACCCTCTTCCTCGACGCTGTACGTGCCTCGGCTGCACAGATTCAACGACTCTCGACATCTCCTCTCGACATGGGCCTCAGGGGGGGTTGAGGACAAAGCTGAGGATGAGGAATCTATGGAAACAGTTCTCCAGGATCTGAAGCGGCCTGAGGGTGGAACATTTCAGACATCAAAAACTGTTTTGTTTTTTTTATTACTTTTTTTATTATATTAATTATCAATGTCAGTGGTCACATCAAATTGTTACTTTGGTTTCACTTTATTTTGGTCCCTTTAAGACATTCTATAAGTCTATAAGAAACATTGCACCTGCATGTCTACTAACTCTCATTAAAGTATTAGTAGAGTATTAGTAGACTGGTAGGGTTAAAATAAGTTGACATGTACAGTAGTTGAAAAGTTACTTATAGTCAGTAGAGTGTCTGTTGCTAGATACATTGTTTTATTTAAAAAATGTCAGCGCTGGTCGAGAAAATAATATTATAATGGGGGAAATAATTTTAATATTCTGTAAAAACAAGCCTTATTTTGAGTGGAAAACAAGATAATACTGTTTAAAATAATGATGGAGAAATAATGATTTACCACTATTTGGCTTGACGCCGGACGGATCTGGAGCAGGTGGTGATGATGGTTCAGGAACAGAATCTGCTGGAGGAATAAAAGGCTCCACAACAGTCACAGAATTACTGGAAGTGCTGCTGAAAACACCCATCGTATCCTCCCAGAACTTGAGAGAACGACCAGGTTCTGGAGCTTTTTCTGAAATGAAGAAAAAACAAATGAAAACAACTATTAGACCCATCTCTGACGTCAAATTAAGCAATGATTAGGGTTGGGTACCGAAACCCGGTTCCAATAGGGAACCGGTTCCGACGTAAACGGTAGTATCGAGACCGAATAAGAACGCAACTTTCGGTGCCTGACTTTTTTCACCGCCCCCTATAAAACATCTCGCGGCACGAATGATCCAATATCAAAACATCTGCAGTTAATTAAAATAATGATGGAGAAATAATGATTTACCATTATTTGGCTTGACGCCGGAGTGATCTGAAGCAGGTGGTGATGGTTGAGGAATAAACGGCTCCACAACAGTCACAGCACCACTGGAAGACCTGCTGAAAACAGCCTTCCTGAGCTTATGGAAACGACCAGGTTTCTTCATACGTTCTGGAGCTTTTTCTGGTCGAGAAAATAATATTATAATGGGGGAAATCATTTTAATATTCTGTAGAAACAAGCCTTATTTTGAGTGGAAAACAAGATAATACTGTTTAAAATAATGTTGGAGAAATAATGATTTACCATTATTTGGCTTGACACCAGAGTGATCTGGAGCAGGTGACGGAATGAAAGACCCATCTCTGACGTCAAATTAAGCAATGACATAACTTACATTTTACTATTCAAATCTTATCTGTAAAGTTACAGATCTAAAGTAATGGGAATTGTTCACGCTATCCACCTGACTTCTGCTTAATGCCTGCATAAATGTCCCAACATATTATTTCACAATAGTAATAGTAATTTCATTTCACTATTATCACGATTACGAGGGTGGAGCCTGGTGATTCCGATTCAACGCTAAAGTTATTTTTCTTATTTTATCTGATCTTTAATTAAAAAGAAAACATACATTTCCAGGCTTCATTTGGCCAACTCTGGCACATGTGGCTCAGTTCTTGTAATGGTAAAGATCATATGGGCCATATCTAAATATTGATATATTTTATTAAACACTGACATTTATTAAATGCATAGCAATGTCTTATTTATGACATAACTGACTCTGTAATACTCGGCACGACAGCCATTTTGACAATTTTGCATGTTTTTGACAATTCAAGAGAAATAAGTGGTGAAATTGAATTCTTTTCTGGATCGTATGCTGTCTGTGAAGCGGCATTCTGTGCGTGTGTTTCGGGTGTGTGTCAGACAGCCATCGAGCTCATGCCTTATTGAGAACGTTTTGCTAACATTCCCATTCAATTAAGAAAACATTATTTCTAAATGTTCCCTGAACGTTCAAAACGTCCAGTTTCACCGTTTCAAAAATGTTTTATCTTGGTTAAAGGAACATTCTATTTTATAATTTTATAATCCATTGTTTTATTTTAAAAATGTCAGTGCTGGTCGAGAAAATAGTATTATAATGGGGGAAATAATTTTAATATTCTGTAAAAACAAGCCTTATTTTGAGTGGAAAACAAGATAATACTGTTTAAAATAATGTTGGAGAAATAATGATTTACCATTATTTGGCTTGACACCAGAGTGATCTGGAGCAGGTGACGATGGTTCAGGAATGAAAGGCTCCACAACAGTCACAGCACCACAGAAACAGCAGCTGAAAACACCCTTCGTAGCCTTCCAGATCCTGAGGCAAAGTCTCTCCCTATGTTCTGGAGCTTTTTCTGAAATGAAGAAAAAACGAATGAAAACAACTATTAGACCCATCTCTGACATCAAATTAACCAATGACATAACTTACATTTTACTATTCAAATCTTAATAGTAAAATGCTCCTCCCAACAGACATTCAGTTGCCTATAAGTAAAATTGCACCTACATGTCTACTAACTCTCATTAGAGTATTAATAGACTGGTAGGGTTAGAATAAGTTGACATGTAGTTGAAAAGTTACTTGTTGTCAGTAGAGTGTCTGTTGGTGAGCATTACAATAAAGAGTTTGCAGATATTAAGGAGAGAGTCTACTGATATACTCTAATGAGAGTTAGTCGACATGTAGTTGCAAAGTTACTTATAGTCGACAGATTGGTCAAAAGGGACCATCAAAATAAAGTGTTACCGTACTTTAGTTGGTTTAGTTGACAAATCAGCCATTGAAAATAGAAATAGAAACTAAGCCATTACATCTTTATTAAAAGCCTATTCTGACCTCTGCGAGAGTGTTTAGATGAAGTGGACGGACGTCCAACATCTGGGTTCTGCTTCGCCGTCGCCCCGTGAGCCTGACCTTTGGACACAGAAAAAGAAAACTCAGAAGACAGAGATGGTAAATGTCCAGGACGATCCTGGCTCTGTGTCTGGATCGGGTCTGGCAGCGGCAGAGGTGGACAGTAACAAAGTACATTTATTTGAGTACAGTACTTAAGTACACTTTTTGAGTATCTGTACTTTACTTGAGTATTATTTTTTCTGGAAACATTTTACTTTAACTTCACTACATTTGAAAGACAAGTATCATACTTTTTACTCCACTAACGTTACATTTCTGTCAAGGTCCTTGAGTAGAAAGTAGTTGGATTCTGACATCAATCTGACTTTCATTTTCAATGTTGGGTTTGGTCTTCTAAATGCTCATTTTGCCATTGTTTTGGAACACACTAGCTTATAACAGTGGCTGACATATTCATCCTAAAAGCCACATTTTTTTAAATAGGGCACTATTTGAGGGAACAGCCGAAACTATTGTGGACGTTATTGAGAGCACTTATTCAATCTCACATTCAATCCCACTACAGGAACTGTGTTCTAGAAATAAATTTCATATTGATATGAGGGTGGGTAGGTAGGCAGGCATAGATTCAGAGGCATAAGGTACTATACGTATTACAAACAATAATAAAACAATGCATTGACATTTACTTTTTACGTTACTTTTGATACTTACGTACTTTTAAAAACAAGTACTTCTGTACTTTTACTCAAGTAAAAATCAGTCTTTTCAACTTTTACTTGTAACTGAGTAATATTTGACCAGAAGTATCTGTAACTTACTTTCACTCAAGTAAGGAAATTGTGTAACTTACTTTGTCCATCTCTGGGCAGCGGATCCTGATCACGGTCATCAGAATCGGGCCTCCAAACCTCCTGACCAGCCGTCTGACCGAAAGCAGCTCTCCTGGATCTGGAGTGCTCTTAGGATGGAATATTTCACATATCACATAACGTTAATTTAATCATAATAATCAATAATCAATTTCTGTGGTCAATTACTGATTTTTACTTCAGTTAAGTTACTCAAATTCAATTCAAGTTTATTTCACATGCAATGAATCAAATAAATGGGATCAAATGGGATCAGTCAGTCATTGTACAACACACCATAACAAATAAATGAAAAATTAAAGCACTCACTTCCTCTTTCACCCATCATGTGGTTACGACGAGCCATCGCCAACCTCCCCAAACTGCAATAAAATCGGTAAAAAAAACAAACAAGACAACACAACACAATACAATCGAAATCTCCTCAGAAATAACGTTAACGTTAAGTTACTCCTCTGAAAAAAAATATCAAACAAAAGTATTATCAGAAAATTCAATGACGCTTTCAAAAAGGATATATCCTCCGATGTCCTTCAAGAATATAACGTTAAGTCTCCTCTCACAAATCCAAAAAACAGGTTAAAAGTCTCAAGTTTCGCTCTGCAAAAGTCAGTCTGTCAATTCGCCTCGTCTCTCAACCAACAGACAGCGGTCGATCGCGGAGTAGCTAGATATATGCAGATTGTTCAGATTCATAAAATGCGTTGCTATTAGCAACTAAAATTCGAATCACGCATGCACGCGCACATCGACTCTGATTTATTAAATAATTGCAACCTTAATGTTGACGTTTTCTTTAATATGATATTCATTCTTTCAGACCAGTTTTATTATTAAAACCCGTGGAAAATGCGCGCAAAAACATCAAATAAACGGACATCATATAAATTAATAATTAAATTGTCCCTTTTCCGCATATATATCAAGGCCAATCAGCTTTCAGTATCACTAATACGCCATCCAACCGTAGTGGTGAAGAAATCCAAATTATTTTTGAATTCTCTATTAAAATTGTTCACAATTGCTACCCAGTTAACTATAAACGTGCTAAATTTGCTCTGCAAGTGAAAGTCGTCTTGTGGTGCCATCTTATATATTTGTTTATAATATTCATTATCAATGTCAGTGGTCTGGTCACTTCAAATTGTTACTTTGGTTTCACTTTATTTTGTTCCATTTAAAAAACAGCCTAAGCGAATGTTATATTTTTTTATTTTTCTGATTCATCACATTACAATAAAATCAACTGTATTTAGATGGGAAAATGATTCTCATCTGTTTCATTTCATTAGCCTCCAGATTTGCTTGAAAGTATTGATTTTAGAAATATATCTTATTACGTACGGTATACATAACATATTTGGCTTTTTATTTATTTAGTTAAATTACAAACATTTCAAGTACAATGCAACAAAAAACAAAATGAATACAAGGCACTGTAAATACAATTCAAAATGTATTAATAACAACAACAACTAAAGTATAAATGTACATAATAATAATAAAATAAATAATAAATACAGAAATGAAAGTTTATAATATCAGGGCAGTTATATGTATTTGAAAAGCTTTAAAAGTTGTATTGTTTTTATAAGCTTTTTGTTTTGTGATCTCATGTTTAAAAGATATTCTAAGTATATTGTGAGATCAGTGTTATAAAAGGTAATATAGGAGGGTTTCTTTTGAGTTATTTTTGTCTAATGAATATAAAACTTCGCCAAAATAATTAAAAGATTAATGATATAATTTTGTTTTTCAGAAAGAGAATTCACAAATCTAATGACTAGGCAATTTTAAATCCTATTAAAATAATAGGATTTTTTATTATTAAAATAATAGGATTTACACAGATTAATTCCATTGGCTGGTCCAGCAACCAATCGCATTGCATCTCGCGTGGGCCGAGGGTCCGTATCTGCTTTACTTTTCGAAATGGATGATCCCCATGGAGGGAGAACCTGGATTTGTAAAGTTGTGACGGTTGTTTTATTCTCAACGATATGAAAAGTGTTGCCACTCCCATTTATTGCACATTTCCCCCCGAAATTATATTGCACGACCCGTAAATATGCAGGCAAACGCGGTTGCCTACTATATAAGTCGAGCCAATAGTGCGGCAAGATACTGAAATAGGATTATTATTAACCAATCAGATCGGACACATAGACATAATAAATATGCCCTATTGGCCGCTTTGGAACGTTGCTGCGATACGTCAACGCGTCCGCCATTTTGCGGAGGGCAAGACTGCGCTGTAATCTTCTTATACTGTCTATGGTTTTCCTTATATAGTTGTATTGAGGATTGAGGAAGTGGCATGTCTCTTATATAAATTGTCTCTGGGTAAACTTACAAATTACATATAAATAATACAGCTATTTTGACGTCAAAATGGCCGCTGATCCCTGAACTTTTGGGTGACAACTGATTTTATTTTTTATTTTTATTTTATTGCATTTTAACAAGAACAAAACATAATTTACATACAAGAGTACATATAACCATACATGTCAGGGGTAAAAAAAGAAAATAAAAAAAAGCCCAAAAAAAAAAGAAAAAACACCTGTACCTGTCAAACAGCTGTGTAGTTTTCCTAGCTTTTAGGTTTTTACTTTTGGATATTGTTTCTAAATATATTTTAACATTGTTCAATTTTAAAATGTTCAAAATGTGGTAGTTTTCCATTCCATTTGACTTTATGAATATAGTAACGGGCAATTATAACAATTCAATATAAAATAAACAAAATATTTGTATCACCCTCAAATGAAACAAATTTTAACATAACATCAATTTCTTCAAAGTTAACAAGAGTCATAACTTTTCTTTGCAAGTAATACTGAGTTCTTTCCAAAACATTTGGGTCTTGGGACATTGGAGACCATTGGGTCCCTCCATTGGGTCCATGAGGGTTATGATTGTTTGTGGAAACTTGCAAGTTTAATGGGTATTTTGTTAACATCATAATCACATTTCAGTATAAATTCTATACCACCTACTTTTTGAAATATAAAATTAGGTACTGTATACCATAGCCTACTTTGTTTTTGTTTTTTTTTAATAATTTTGGAGCCATTTTATGTTAAATATCGTGTTAGAGGTCTTAACATCCAAAGCATTCAATCCTCCTTCAATTTTTGACCTACAAATATTTTCTTTTTTAATAATGTGATTTGTTCTTCCAAGTAAATTTAAAGAGTTTGGTGTCTATCATTTTAATTAATGAGGGGGGGACATCTAACACTTGAGCAGCATAAACCAACCTGGATAAACCCTCAGCTTTAACCAATAACACTCGACCAGTGAAAGAGAGATCTCTCATCAGCCAAGAATTCAGTTTCTTTTACAAATGATTGAATGATGGGAGTGAAGTTTAACTCATTCCTGACTTCCTTATTTTTTGAAATCTTAATACCCAAATATTTGATAACTTTTTGCACGGGAATTAATTGCTTTTTCAACTTCAGTCTCTTAAGAAAAGAGTAGTGTCATCAGCTAATTGTGTGCATTTAATTTCTGTATCTCCTATTTTAATACCGCGAAAAATGTCTTTCTTAATATGAATGGCCATAATTTGTCTAACCAACAAAAAAAGTAATGGACTAATAGGGCAGGTATTCATATGTCGAATACCCCTTTTAATTTCGAATCTATGAGAAGTTCCATATGCCAATTTTACAGAGCTGGGAATCTTATTATATAGGGTTCTGATTGCTTTTTGAAATTTGTCCCCAAAACCGAAGAATTTAAGAGTTTTAAAAAATAAAGTCATGTTCAATTGCAGGGTTGTGGACTCGAGTCGCTTGACTTGGACTCGAGTCCCAAATTTGATGACTTGCGACTCGACTTGCCATAATCAAAGATGACTTGCGACTCGACTTAGACTTTGACAACAATGACTCGCGACTTGACTCGGACTTGAGCCCTGTGAGTGACTTGGAAAGACTTGATCTACCTTCTAAAACCACAGATCAGAGTTGTAATAATCACTGTAGTATAGCACTGTATCTCACTGACGCATGATCACAGCGCTGATTAGCGCTGCTTTCGCACGTTTGGCACTGAGCCAGAGAGCTCTCTGCACTGCACTGTGTGTCAGTTGTCATTTATCACAAAGTTCAGACAGTTTTCAACCAAATAATGTTTTTTTTTTTTTTTTTTTTTTCAGGCATTTAAATACACAAGTACTAGCGAACCATTTATAATTTGAGGGGGAAAAAACACACTGATGTCCAAGTAAGCGGGCTTTGAAAAATCATCTATTTTGTTTACAGAACATGCATTGCTGGAATATAATTTACCATAAAAATTTGAAACATATTTTGAAATAATAATAGGGTCCTGTGTTTCATGGCCATTAATATTAAGCTTTCTAATAGATGTATAGTATACTCTCCATTTCTTTTCCCCAAATTATAAAAGTATCTGTAATTAGTTTCCCCTTCCTCTAACCAACGTCTTCGTGATCTAACAAATGTTCCTTTTGCCTTGATCATGGGCGAGGCTAGCCCCTTTTTAGGGGTGCTTCAGCACCCCTAAAAAGGAGCTCAGCACCCCTAAAACTTGGAGTAAGAAATGTTGTTATTCTAAATATATATATATATATTTTTTTTTTGTCTTTGACAAGGTTAAATAATGTTCTTCATCTTCAGTCGGCAGCAGCGCCAAGCAGAGCGAAGGTCAGAAACAGAGGTGCGCGCGTGTGTGTGTGTGTGTGTGTGTGTGTTTGTTCATCTGAGCCTCATTGGTCTTTCACTTCTCGTCAGTGTCAGAATATTTGAGATGACCAATCAAATTAAAGTAGGCGGGCTTTATGTTCACAGAAGCTGCTGAGCGCGAATTTTACATGGAATTTTAGCAGCACGACTGACGCTTCAGTTTACGGTCAAGTGCGAGTTAAGAAGATGTAAATAGCTAAACTAAACATTTTATATTTGACAGTTTTTTAGGTCATAAATGTTAAACGAATGACAAAAATAATTAGAAAACTAATAAACTTTTGTCTAATTTCGCCATTTTGAGCTGAAAATAGGCCTATATAACGTGTAATTATGTCATTGTGAGGGGACAAGAAACATTAACAAAGCCGTTTTCATAGGCACAAGATTAATAATGCATGTGTACATGTTGAGAATTAATATAGCCTAATACAATTTGTAGCCTTCAGTAAATTAAAAAAGTTCAGCTTTAGGAGGTGAAGAGACAGGGTAAGATCAGGAGACTGAAGTGATGAAAAAGACAGAGTGATGGAGATGAGGAGAGAGCAGGTTTTAAATATATTTCCTATCCTTTTTTGGCCTTCAAACGTCTTGAAATGCACATATCAGAGAAATAAAAATGTTTAACCCCATAACAACCTCAAATTTATGACCTCTTTAATTATAAAGCCCTGTCTACGGCCATGTATTAGGCCTAGATCAATAATGAATGTGTACATATTGTGAATGAATTTAATAAACTTAGTTACCTAGCTTTCCTGGTAGCTTTGTCTGAGAAAATGATTCATAAATCAACCTATCAGTTGACCCTATGTTTACTTTCTTCACTGACAGACAAAAATGAAAAGCCTATATCAGTCAAAGCTCAGCTTTAGGAGGGGAAAAGACAGAGCAAGATAAAAACAAAGAGAAAAAGAGTGTGATGCTGATGAAGTGTGGAAAATAAACAGCTACCCGCACATGGTTTTAAAGCTGTTGTTATCCAATTTTTTTGGCTTTCAAAACATCTTAAAATGCATATATGTAGATCAGAGAAATCAAAATTTTCTCGGGGGAGCTTACCCCCGAACCCCCCTAAATACCTCGCATTTGGTACCTCAGTGATTATAAAACCCTGACATATGCATGTTACTGGATGAATGAATGAAACTAGTTAATAATGCGCATTAGACCATAAACTAACTTTTTTTTTTTAAATCATACCCTCATTGGGGGCTGAGCCCCCCTAAAATGAAAATCCTAGAATCGCCCCTGGCCTTGATTATATATAATTTATCTAACTCAGCCTGCAGATTCATTAAAAAATTAGAATCTAATAATTTCCTCTTCCTTTGACTTATTAGACTTTGCAACTTCTTTGCCTTATCAATTGCACTAAGTCTAATTTGAAACTTCATAAGCTCCCAATTTTTACAGTATAAATTTGTTCACTAAGCTTGATTCCAATATGTTTGTATTATCTTCTAAATTTCATGTTGAAAACTATCAATTTCCAATAATCTATTATTAAGTTTCCAATAAGTCTAAGAGCCTTTAAATGAAGTTTCATTATTCCCTTTGATGCAAAGATAAATCATTTTGTGATCAGACAATATCGATGGTTCAATTGATACTCTGTTTGTTTGTTCTAATGAATTAGAAATTAACCAAAGATCGATTCTTGACTGTTAAGATTTATCCCTATTACCCCATGTGTACTCTTTCAAATGTGGGTGTTTATATCTCCATATATCAATTACCCCTACATTTTCACAAAATACAGATAGCTCTGAATCACCTGTAGATGGTCCAATTGGAATATGAATTCTATCCATCTTAACATCTGGGACAATATTAAAGTCCCCACCTAGAATTATTTCAATATCATGGAATCTTTTTCTTTCTTAATCTCATTTTCAATATCAGAGAACAAATCAACATTATATTTTTTAATATTTGAAGCATATACTGTACCTAACAAAAACATTTTCCCATCAATGGATATCGTTAGAATTATCCACCTACCCCAATGTGAACTTTGCTATAAACAATTTTACCTTTAAATGAACCCTTTAAAATTGCAACTCCTGCTGAGTAATTACTTCCAAAAGAATGCCAAATTTCGCTGCCCCATTGAAACTTCCAAAAATTCACATCTGAAGAACAAGCATGAGTCTCTTGTAAAAAAATAAAAATCTACATTAAATCTCTTGCAATACAAAAAAACAGCCTTTCGTTTAGTTAAATCTTGAATACCCCTAACATTAAAGGAACAAAATGATAACGACATGAACTTTTAACAATCACAATTACAGAAGAAATAAAGAAAAACTCTTAAAGGGTTAGTTCACCCAAAAATGAAAATTCTGTCAGTAATTACTCACCCTCATGTTGTTCCAACCCCGTAAGACCTTCGTTCATCTTCGGAACACAAATTAAGATATTTTTGATTAAAACTGAGAGCTGGATCACCTCTCCATAGGCTTCTAAGTGATTGAAACTTGCTGGCCCAGAAAATGCTTTTCTTTAAAATTCTTTAGGCTTCTCACTCTTTTTGACAAATTAATTTACATGATTTTTACAAATATTTTTGCTCTCAAAGATAAATTTCTACCCAGTAAAATGATTTGGATATTTATATGAATTATAGAAATGTCCATGTCTTTATATTTTATTATTATTTTAAATAAGTTTGCTGAGACCCTAGTGAATTTACGTTAACTTTCCAGTCATTTGTGATTAATACTGAATAAAAACTTTTACAAATATTTTTGCGCACAAAGAGCATTTTCTACCCAATAAAATATTTTAAGGATCAATTAGAAAAAAATATTTTCGTATTCAGTTTATATTTTCTTTGAATGTTTTTCTAATTCAAAAAAATATATATTTTGTTTTATTTTAGGTATAGTAATCAGGGGAAGAGGAAAACATTTTTTACATTGTTTTGTTGTTGTTGTTGTTGTTGTTGTTGTTGTTGTTGTTGTTGATTATTTTAAAACTTGTTTTGTCTCATTTGAAACCCTTGGAAGTTTTCTGAGGCTTCATAATGACCCCCTTGTTGAAGCTACCGAAATACCAGAAGTTAATTTAATTTAAGTAAAGTAAAAATGGCTTTACAAACAGTTCACACACTCATTCTGCTTGTGTTTCATCAATAAGGCATATTTTACGCTCCCACACCGGCCAGCTCCACCGAGTCCCTTAGCCAACTGCACGGGCTCCTGCTCCGGCCCGCCCTGACGGAGCCGCCCATGCGCCGCAGCACCAGCTCCTCTAGCGATACCACATAGGCGTAATTCTATGGGGGGACAGGGGGACACGTCCCCCCCAATATTCAAAGAAGGACAATTTGTCCCCCCCAATATTTGATCATACTGTATGATTATGCGGGCAATATCGATGTGATTGCAAATATGTCTTTCTTTCCAGCTCCGAAAATATAAAATCCCGGCCGGTCCATTTCCCAAATCCATTCGACTGGCCTTACACTATACAATAACAAAACCTATTTCTCCTGAAATCCATGTCATGTTTTCCCTATACCTTTAGTAGCTCGTGCACCGTCAGTGAGTTAGGAAAAACCAAACAGAAGAAGAGTTAGGAGCGCGAAATCTGACAGAGCAGGTGACGGCGGTGTCGTCTCACATGGTGAAATCTCATATGGCAGGTGACGGCGGTGTCCTCGCAGAGAAACCGAAGTACAGTTGTAAATGTATGTTTCCATTTATGGGTATTGCCAGAGTTTTTCCTGCATAAAGAATTATAAGGCGGCTGCCTCCGTCAAATTTCGTGCCGCCTCCGGCTCTCGACAAAACTCGGACAGACAGTCACATGGTCAGATACACTTTCCCCACCGTGATGGTTCTGTTGCAGTTATAAAAATATTTAAAATAATCTAATTTAATACAGTTATAATTTTTCAATGTAAATTATTTAATTTGATTGGTAACAGCCTAGTGTCTTATTATTTTAATTGGATATATTTATCAAATTTAAGAATTTGAAATGAAAGATGGAGCATACAGTTAATAAAATTAGGGGGGAAAATGCCCTTTATAAAGGTACAAAAAACTATTCTGAGTGTTTTCAAACAGTGATGTAATGAAAAATTGACAATTTTAAGTTTGAAGGGAGTAAAGCCTCTGTTTAGGCTATTAAGGAAATATAATTTTGCCAAAAGAAGAACTTTTATTTTAAATAAATGTTCATTTTAAATCAGCATGTCAGTGTGATATGTTACCATATTATCATGCTTAACACTAAGAATTTGAATAATTGTAATGTGATGATCAGATGCAGATATCTAAATCAGAGAATATCATAGGTTCGGGCGGTTTGCGGGTGGATTATTTATTTTTAACAGTGGATTCGGGTGACTCAAAGTGCACCAGATTAATGAATTTACCTTTAAAATGTACAAAATTTTCTTCCGGGGGAGCATGCCCCCGGACCCCCCTAGAGGTACCAAGTACACAGCTGTCCCCCCCAATGTGTGATTGACAATTTCGCCCTTGCGATACCATGAGCACCTTCAAACCCGCCGTGGCCCCGCGCATGGGGGTGCAGCTCAAGCCCCCTGCCCTGCGGCCCAAACCCATGGTGGCGATACCCAAGACGGGAGCGGCGCAGCATCCGGCGCCCCCTCCACAGGATCCACTGGACAAATCCTGCACCATGTGATTAACTGTGTGCATTCAGAGCGACAGTGAGGAAACAATGTAAAATTAGGACCATTGCAGTCAGAGCCAGGTTTTTAGTGGATGGATTTCAATGCCATTGAACATTTCGCAACATTTCATTCGCTTTAGAGAGTGGACTAAAGCAAATATAAGTAACTAAAGATACTAGAAATGGTCAGCATTAAGAGGTGTTAGTTTAAAACAGTGTGTGTATAGAATTCCAACACTATTTTAGGGTTTATTAATAAACTAGAATAACGTCGGTTACTAAGCATGGTTCAGAAGAGTTACTTAAACAGGTGTTTACTATTTCAGAGTTACATTTCTCTCATGACCTGTTTAGTGAATTCAAACGGACATTCTTAAATATATTCGAAAGACACCTGCGACTAACAGAAAGCTATTTATGTGTATCCAAAAACTGTTTGCATGCTTGTCCGACACCTTATTTGTTTCCGCAATACTCTGTGTGAATAGATTCAATGATATTAAAGAAAGCAACAAATCACTACAGCTTCCTATATTCTTAGGGTGACTTTTTAAATATCAGCAAGTTCCCTTGTAGTAAAAAACCTTGAGAAAATCCTAAAAGAAGAGGTTCTCATCTTGGTCGAGGGCAAACTTGATTCTCTTCAATTTGCCTATCAGAGGAATAAAGGTGTGGATGATGCTAAGCTTTTTATCTTGGACACACTTTATAAGCATTTGGAGAAACCCCAATCTCATGCCAGGCTTTTATTTGCTGACTTTTCATCAGCTTTTAACAAAATGCAGCCTCTCATTTTGATTGAGAGGCTTGCTTCTTATTTTAATCTGCCCGATCAGCTTTTAGCCTTGTTCTTACATTTTCTGACTGATAGGACACAGAGGGTTTTAGTAAATGGGGTTACTTTAAAAACCCAAGTCTCCAACACAGGTTCCCCACAAGGCTGTGTACTTTCCCCGCTACTGTTCATTTTATACACGGATAGTTGTAGGTCTCTTAAAGAGGATAGTTTTCTTGTTCAATTTTCTGATGATACTGCTCTGCTGTCACTCCTCCATGGCACAGAGTCAGATCACGGACGTGCACTTCCTGATTTCGTTAAGTGGTGTGATGACAGCCTTCTTGAAACTAAGGAACTCATTATCGATTTTAGAAAAAAAGGGACAAATACTTCAGTATGCAGGATCCATGGCGAGGATGTGGAGATGGTAAATTATTATAAATATCTGGGTACGGTTTTTGATTCAACTGAAGTTTGAAAGGAACTCTGAATCAGTGGTCAAACGGGCCCAGCAGAGAGTACATTTATTGCGCAGGATAAATTCCTTTGGGGTTTCTAAATCTATACTGTGCACGGTGTATTTGTCTTATATTGAGAGCCTTCTTACTTTTTCTTTCATTTGTTGGTTTGGTAATATTTCAGTGAAGGACCGAAACTGTTTAAATAATATTGTGAAAGTCTGTTCCAAAATTATTGGAATCCAAATGTGCGACTTAAATTCTCTTTGGGAGAAACGTGTTCTTCAAAAAGTAAAAAGTCTGATGAACCAACATCATATTCTGGGAGATGAATTTGTTCTTATGTCATCAGGTCGGCGTTACTTGCAGCCCCCTAGAAAGACAAACCGTTATGGAAGATCATTTATTCCTTCAGCAATTATGCTTTTAAATATTGAGCTGAGGAAATCATTATGGACTGATCTGTTCTTGGCACTATGCACTTTAGGAGCTTTTTTCTGCTTTTGATGTCTTTTTATTTATAAACTGTCTTTGGACCTGGACCCTATCATGTTACCCTTGTTATCTATACTACCAGGCCCGGGGTGGGTAATCGGGAGAATTCCCGGTGGGCCGCTTCACTTTTGGGCCGGTCAAGGATTTTTTTTTTTTTTTTTTTTTTTACATATATTTGTCACGTTAGTACGGTGACGCATTGCTGCCACATACATATTATTTTTTTCCCTCAATTATGTTGTAATAACGAGATCTTATGTCGTTTTAACGACATCTTTTCTCGTAATAACGAGATCTTATGTCGTTTTAACGACATCTTTTCTCGTAATAACGAGATCTTATGTCGTTAAAACGACATCTTTTTTTTGCCCTTATAAGGACATGTGTAGTCATGTACAAAATATGCCTTTATCCACATAAAATTGACAGCCTATCGCGCCTTTATCACACGTTCAAAAAGCTTATTAAGCAAGTAGTAGCAGCCCCCAATCATGCAAAATTAATCAATGAGGCCCTTTTTTGAAAATATATTTTAAATAGGCCTATAAGTTTTTTTTATATAATATATTATATATAAGATTTATTTTTGTTAATAGGCTATATCTTCATTCATTAGAGTCAAGTAGTCAAAACACAACCGAAAATTTTACAACATTGTGTTCTTATTTTGTTTAATTAACGAAATGTCAATCTTCGTCTTTATAACAGAAGATACAATATAATACAAAAATCTTCAAGATACAGCCTACAATCTTCACATGTATAACGGATTGTCACCTTATAAACAGTCCTTTGTGTGGTGGAATAAGCAATGCTATATAGAAATATATGGTTAGTATCTTAATTTAAATTTTATTTTATTATTTTATTAGTTCATTAATTATGCTAACTCAACTAATTAAATGTGAAGAGCTGGATACTAATTACTAATGAAATAATGTCAAATATTAAATGTAGGCTATTGATTAGAGTTGCCATAGACTAAAGGATTTTTCTAGACTAGTATTCATTCATTTAATGAATGCACGTTTATATTCAATCCTGGGTGCATGTAGGATATTCCGCGCTCAAGCGCATGCATAAAACTTGCCGCAAAGCGCCGGCAAAAGTAGGCTAATGATATAATAAATGTATCTGAAAAAAATAACGAAGCATTTTAATTAATGAACTAGTCTTTTCTAAATCAGTGTAGGCTGCCTGCATACATATCTCCATACATCTCCGCTGTAATGTAGCCTAGATGCGCCTTTCATACGGACAGGATTACATAATCAGATGGTACCGTATTTGCTTTCGATTGGATTTTTTTTCGTTGGTAGACATTTTTTTTTATAAACTTTATAGTTATATATTTCTCATGTCTGTGAGGCTTGTCTATACACTGTTTTTCAGTTCATTTTTCAGGCGCGCTCCAATTCACGGAGATCATGAAAGCGCGCCCTGTTCGTTTTCTTTTATTTTACAAAAGCACACCGTTTTCTTGTTGTTGTGAGTTTACACAAATAAAAGTAGTTGCGACTGATGTATTATTTTCTGTATGACCAGAAATGATGGAGTATTTTAAGTTGTTTCCACTGTTGATAGGAAAATGCGAGTGATGGCACCGGCGCCTTCATCCATGTCATTGCGCGCTCCACACTCCGCACAAACACTTGGATATACGCTTAATAAACATTTATCTAGGTTAACGTTAGAGCGAGTGGCCATGCCAGACGGATAATCCTCTTCATGTTTAACTAATCAAATTCTGTTGCATTTTATTGCGCCAGTTTGAAAAGGGCGGCTGAAGCCTGCAGATAAACGCCCAACGCTGGTGTTTTTCTTTAAACAAATTCGTTTAGGCTTTAAAATAAATATTGTTTATGGGCTAATTAATGCCACAATAATTTGTTGATTTTATTGGCTACTTGTATTTTTCATTTTTGTTTTGCATTGAATAGCTACCATTGAATATTTGCATTGCATGCATTGAATATTTGCTGTGCACCGCAATACCATCCTCCCATAGAAAGACACGTTAAGAGCCACCTATTTTCTTTATAATAAAGGGTTTCTAAAACGCTTAACGTATAATTAAATGCATTGCGTTCATATTCTTCATCACTGAAGCTTTTTCTTTATTATAAGGGTGTATTATTCCATTAAAAAAGGACTGTTTATAAGGTGACAATCCGTTATACATCTTGAAGATTTTTGTATTGTATTGTATCTTCTGTTATAAAGACGAAGATTGACATTTCGTTAATTAAACAAAATAAGAACACAATGTTGTAAAATTTTCTGTTGTGTTTTGACTACTTGTATCTAATGAATGAAGATATAGCCTATTAACAAAAATAAAGCTTATATATAATATATTATATATATAAAAAAACTTATAGGCCTATTTAAAATATATTTTCAAAAAAGGGCCTCATTGATTAATTTTGCATGATTGGGGGCTGCTACTATTTGCTTAAGCTTTTTGAACGTGTGATAAAGGCGAGATAGGCTGTCAATTTTATGTGGATAAAGGCATATTTTGTACATGACTACACATGTCCTTATAAGGGCAAAAAAAAGATGTCGTTTTAACGACATAACATCTCGTTATTACGAGAAAAAGATGTCGTTTTAACGACATAAGATCTCGTTATTACGAGAAAAAGATGTCGTTTTAACGACATAAGATCTCGTTATTACGAGAAAAGATGTCGTTAAAACGACATAAGATCTCGTTATTACGACATAATTGAGGGAAAAAAAATAATATGTATGTGGCAGCAATGCGTCACCGTACGTTAGTTACATTGGGCCGCTTCACTTTTGGGCCGGTCGAGGATTTTTTATTTTTTTTTATTTGTCACGTTAGTTACATTTTATGTTAGGAAAATGCACTTTCCGCATTCTGACACCGCAGCGCGCAGCCTCTGCATGGGTTGTACCATGAGAGGGAGTTCTCCCCTCCCCTCCCATAGAGTTGGTTGGGTCCATAGCCTGTCTTTTCTAAAACGTTTTCTCAGGTAGGCTACCGCGGCACCGCCGGTGCCTACCGATAGCTGGGCCGGCCCTATGGCGGCAAATCAATGACAAAATAAACGGAGCGCACAACTGATGCTGGCGCGCGCAGTAAATGACATTCGCGAGAGGATAACAGATCTACACGCGAGGAAGCGGGAACTCGCGAGCTCATTCAAACCCCGCGCGCGCGTATGACATCTCCTCTGCCCTCGCGCGCGCGCGTGATCATTCCCCACGCTCTCGCGCTTGATCTCCTGCTTTTGCTCGCTCGAACACTTTTATTTTTGGCAGTCGATGGGCGGGACTTACTGTTTTAATAACCTCAAATGTCATTAGGTATCACGTTTTTTGATTAAAAAAGCATTCTTTTTGAATATTTTTAAATACAAATAAATCTGTAAACATTAGTTCAATATGCCTCTTTGTGGAAGAGTGGGATACATTTCAAATGCTTTCTTTCTTTCTTTCTTTCTTTCTTTCTTTCTTTCTTTCTTTCTTTCTTTCTTTCTTTCTTTCTTTCTTTCTTTCTTTCTTTCTGCTTTTGTTAATTTATCAACCTACCCATGTGGAATAGTGGAACATTTTTTGTTAACTTCTCAGCTTAAGTGAATTATTATTTAACCTTTACATTATTTGTTGAACCATGTTATTAATAAAAACTACACAATAGTAAGAGCTGAACTGTTGCTTCATTTATCCAATTTGGAAAAAGTGCTAATATGGAATTCCACCATGGAAAAAGAGGGCCGGTCTTGGGCCTGAAACTCCCGGGCTGAAAAGTGGCCCCACTCCGGCCCTGCTACATGGGGTCATCAGTAATCAAGCGCTAGAAAGTGCTCATGAGAAGATTCTGAGTAAAACCATAATCACAGATAATCACAGAGCATATTTGCTAAAACCTGGCCGATTTTGGGTGAAAAAATTGGGTCTGTTGAAGACGTTTGACGGACTAGTAAGACACGTGTCAAGAGAGTTAAATCCAGAAAGGGGATTCAGCCAAACATGGGGTCATCTAACAGTAAACTAGACCATTTTTACACACCTATTTTCTGTCAAATGAGAAATAATTATGGAGGTGAAAGTGACGTGTATTAATGTGGGTTTGAAAGTAGAACAGTATTTAAATGACGATATTAAAGTTTTCGTCTGAGAAAGAATGTGAACATAGTGCTAAAGAAAGTGAAAAGAACGTGTGAGTAAATGAGGGAGAAAAGAAAGTTAAAGGAAAGTTGATAGATGGAAGTCGTAAGAAGATTGAAGGTTAAAAGAAGGAAAGATTTAAGTCTTAAGGGAATCCTTTGAAGGAAAGATCTATAATAATATTCTTTTTTTTATTTTTAAAAGTACTGTTTTTTATTTTATTTTTCTAAACTGTTTTAATTATTCTTATTTCTTTTTATTATTTTAATCTCTTCTATGTAAAGCACTTTGAATTGCCATTGTGTATGAAATGTGCTATATAAATAAACTTGCCTTGCCTTGCCTACATGGTGTCAAGGAGTTTTTCAACCTGGAGACATCATGCATGAAATCAGACGTTTCAAATAGTAAAAAAAAAGTATTAAAAGCATCAGGCAAACAGTCATCCTGAACACTGTTAAGGCTGATCTGCTGCTTGGGTTCATTACCACACTGATTAATCCCACGCCATGCTGACCTAAGGTCGCCATTTACATATTGTTTTTCTATTTTTTCCCTATACTTACTTTTGGCTTTTACTATTTCAGCCCTAACCTCTCTGGATACAAACTTTCTCTCCAATGAGTCACCAGTAAAGAAGATCTTTTTTTTTCTTATTAATCACTGTTTTTAGATCTTTGGTAACCCATGGTTTATTGTTGGGGAAAGTGATAACGGTTTTGACTGGGATAACAGTATCCACACAAAAGGTAACATAGGACGAAACAGTGTCCGAAAGTTCATCAATATTGATGATGTTGCTTGTGCAAGACCAGCATTTTCATTGTAATGAAACGCAGCCAGGTATAGTCTGCATGTTACGTCAGAAACGAGGACACAATATGCAAGTAAAAGCTCTTTATTAATAGTCAATAATGTTGATGATGATGATGATGATGAAGAATTAATCCGGGTGATGCAGGCGGTGGCGCAGGGACTTTGATGGTCAGACACGGAGTGATGGATGAAGTGCAGCGTGCTCTGATGAGTGATGACTTGATCCAGACATGAAACGTAATCCAACAAGACGCGAAACCGGAACACAGGAACTCAAGACGGGACACGAGGCACGGGAACAGGATCAGACAACACAGAGACTTCATACAATGATCTGACAAAGGAGATGAGAAAGTGGTGAGGATTTATAGGAGATGAGATGAGTGGCAGCTGGCGATGATGAGTGATTGCAGCTAATGGTCATGGTAATGATTTACCATTATTTGGCTTGACGCCGGACGGATCTGGAGCAGGTGGTGATGATGGTTCAGGAACAGGATCTGCTGGAGGAATAAAAGGCTCTGAGTTTCTGTCAGGTTGGTGTTGGTCTTCAGGCTTCGGGTCAAGTCTCGAGCTCAGAGCTCTCAGCAAGTATGTTATTTCCTATCCAAAACAAAGAGAATATGAACAAGTCAACTCATGAATGTTTTTTTAGAGCTAGAGCAGAATTGAATTCTGTTTGGTTTACTGATTCTGTTATTTTCCTGTTTACTTCAGGGATGCAGCTTTAAAACAATCTGTATAGTATCAAGCGCTATATAAATGATATAGCTATATAGGTGATTTGACTATAACAAGAACATTACAATGAACACAAATTTGAAAATCTCACTACAAATAATCCAGAATTTAAGACAAAAGATAATAATCCTACTTTACCTGTTATACTGCCTCATCAGTCCATTGATGTTGTAACATCTGGTCTAAGCTGGGGCGTTTAGTTGGATCCCTCGCTAGACACTGTCTAATCAGATCCCTGCAGTCTGTACACATTTTAATAAGGAGAGAGCTGGTTAGTCATGACCATGTGACCTGGCATTTTTGAAAACAGCGATGGCTTTCGCTATACGTTGAGCTATATATGAAAATTCTGATTTCAATGTTATCATCATTATTCACTCACGTTTGGATAAGTCGGGGTTTACAAATGTAACTTTGGCTCGTGTGACTTCCGTTACACTAACAAAAGGAAGACATTCGTTCGACAACTCGTAGAGCAACACTCCTAGAGACCAGACATTTGCTGGGACGGCGTGGAATCGAGGTTCTTTAAAGACTTCAGGTGGGCGGTATGACATCATTCCTGTAAGAAAGACATTTGCACATTGTTGAGCTTTTTTTTTTCAAGCATCATCAAATAATTAGTAAGTCACTACCTTCAGGTTTCCACACTCCCAAAATGCTCACCCTTGTATTTGTTGCTCTCGCAGCCTTCACTACTAACTAGCTGACCGCAGCCAAAGTCTATCAGCTTGAGTTCTAGCGTGTCTTTCTTCCACAGGAAATTTTTCGTATGAATGTCACTATGGAAAACCCCACAACGGATGCAGTGTTGCACTGCCCGCACAGCCTGTCTCATGATGACCCGTAAGAGACAGTCACTCAAAGGTTGACGATTCATTGAGTCCAGCAAGGTCTGGCAGGGCTCCGGATACTCCATAACCAGAGTGAATGATCTAGGATGTTCAAACCACTCGTGCAGTTGTATGACAAAAGGGCTTATGGGTTCTCGCTTTATCAGCAACAGCAGTGCCACCTCTGTAACGAGAGGTTCGGGATTCCCAGGCTAGAGAGAAGAAGCAGACAGAAGGTTAGCTGGGTAAAAATCTGAAGAAAACATCATTTTGAAATGTACTATTCTTTGATCTTTTTAGATGCGTTCAAAAGAGCCTTTTCAGCTCAAAGTTATTTGGTGCCTCTAAGCTTATTTGTTGATCACATTTATACCTAATGCTTCCTACGGGTGTATTAACTACAGTAATCTGCACTTAAACAACTCTATACACATTCAGGTTTTGGCCAACTTACAATATTAAGATAACGATTGTTGTCAATCTTGCGTAACTGCTTGATGGCAACCTGCAAAAAACAAACAAAAAAAACAGTTTCAATAACAGTAACAGTATTCAAGCATCTGGCCTTGTATTAAGTATTAAACCATTTGTAAATTGTTTTAAATGTGTTTTGATGCATGCAAGAGCAAAATGTTTGTACAATTCAGTAAGATTTACCCTTTTGCCATCAAATTTGCGTGTTCCCAGGAACACTCTGCCAAATCCTCCGGATCCAATTAACTTTTCCATGTTATAGAGAGACTCAAAGGACTCTGAAAAACAAACAGAAAAACATGAGACAATTATTAGCTTGCTAGATCCATTGTTTTATTTAAAAAATATCAGTGCTGGTCGAGCAACAGTAAATGTGATCGGACGTGTTAAAAACTTGACTCAGTTATGCGTGAAATAGCAAAATCTCTATCTGTAGACTTTGCACTGCCCAGCCTTATTTCAGTCTCACCTGTTGAGCTCTTGTTCACTGGAGAAGCCTCCGCGGCACCCTGAACAGTTCGGCCAGTTGATGTCTCTGTTGGCTCGACAGGAACTTGACCCGGCAGCGGAGGACACAGAAACCCTTCGAGGCTGTCGGACCAGGACAAACCCTCTTCCTCGACGCTGTACGTGCCTCGGCTGCACAGATTCAACGACTCTCGACATCTCCTCTCGACATGGGCCTCAGGGGGGGTTGAGGACAAAGCTGAGGATGAGGAATCTATGGAAACAGTTCTCCAGGATCTGAAGCGGCCTGAGGGTGGAACATTTCAGACATCAAAAACTGTTTTTTTTTTTTTATTACTTTTTTTATTATATTAATTATCAATGTCAGTGGTCACATCAAATTGTTACTTTGGTTTCACTTTATTTTGGTCCCTTTAAGACATTCTATAAGTCTATAAGAAACATTGCACCTGCATGTCTACTAACTCTCATTAAAGTATTAGTAGAGTATTAGTAGACTGGTAGGGTTAAAATAAGTTGACATGTACAGTAGTTGAAAAGTTACTTATAGTCAGTAGAGTGTCTGTTGCTAGATCCATTGTTTTATTTAAAAAATATCAGTGCTGGTCGAGCAACAGTAAATGTGATCGGACGTGTTAAAAACTTGACTCAGTTATGCATGAAATAGCAAAATCTCTATCTGTAGACTTTGCACTGCCCAGCCTTATTTCAGTCTCACCTGTTGAGCTCTTGTTCACTGGAGAAGCCCTCACGGCACGCCGAGCAGTTCGGCCAGTTGATGTCTCTGTTGGCTCGACAGGAACTTGACCCGGCAGCGGAGGACACAGAAACCCTTCGAGGCTGTCGAACCAGGAAGCTGAGGATGACGTGATGCCCGGAGAGGAATCTATGGAAACAGTTCCTGAGGATGGAACATTTCAGACATCAAAAACTGTTTGGTTTTTTTATTACTTTTTTTATTATATTAATTATCAATGTCAGTGGTCACATCAAATTGTTACTTTGGTTTCACTTTATTTTGGTGACATTCTATAAGTCTATAAGAAACATTGCACCTGCATGTCTACTAACTCTCATTAAAGTATTAGTAGACTGGTAGGGTTAAAATAAGTTGACATGTACAGTAGTTGAAAAGTTACTTATAGTCAGTAGAGTGTCTGTTGCTAGATACATTGTTTTATTTAAAAAATGTCAGCGCTGGTCGAGAAAATAATATTATAATGGGGGAAATAATTTTAATATTCTGTAAAAACAAGCCTTATTTTGAGTGGAAAACAAGATAATACTGTTTAAAATAATGATGGAGAAATAATGATTTACCACTATTTGGCTTGACGCCGGACGGATCTGGAGCAGGTGGTGATGATGGTTCAGGAACAGAATCTGCTGGAGGAATAAAAGGCTCCACAACAGTCACAGAATTACTGGAAGTGCTGCTGAAAACACCCATCGTATCCTCCCAGAACTTGAGAGAACGACCAGGTTCTGGAGCTTTTTCTGAAATGAAGAAAAAACAAATGAAAACAACTATTAGACCCATCTCTGACGTCAAATTAAGCAATGATTAGGGTTGGGTACCGAAACCCGGTTCCAATAGGGAACCGGTTCCGACGTAAACGGTAGTATCGAGACCGAATAAGAACGCAACTTTCGGTGCCTGACTTTTTTCACCGCCCCCTATAAAACATCTCGCGGCACGAATGATCCAATATCAAAACATCTGCAGTTAATTAAAATAATGATGGAGAAATAATGATTTACCATTATTTGGCTTGACGCCGGAGTGATCTGAAGCAGGTGGTGATGGTTGAGGAATAAACGGCTCCACAACAGTCACAGCACCACTGGAAGACCTGCTGAAAACAGCCTTCCTGAGCTTATGGAAACGACCAGGTTTCTTCATACGTTCTGGAGCTTTTTCTGGTCGAGAAAATAATATTATAATGGGGGAAATCATTTTAATATTCTGTAGAAACAAGCCTTATTTTGAGTGGAAAACAAGATAATACTGTTTAAAATAATGTTGGAGAAATAATGATTTACCATTATTTGGCTTGACACCAGAGTGATCTGGAGCAGGTGACGGAATGAAAGGCTCCACAACAGTCACAGCACCACAGGAACAGCAGCTGAAAACACCCTTCGTAGCCTTCCAGATCCTGAGGCAAAGACCAGGTCTCTCGCTATGTTCTGGAGCTTTTTCTGAAATGAAGAAAAAACAAATGAAAACAACTATTAGACCCATCTCTGACGTCAAATTAAGCAATGACATAACTTACATTTTACTATTCAAATCTTATCTGTAAAGTTACAGATCTAAAGTAATGGGAATTGTTCACGCTATCCACCTGACTTCTGCTTAATGCCTGCATAAATGTCCCAACATATTATTTCACAATAGTAATAGTAATTTCATTTCACTATTATCACGATTACGAGGGTGGAGCCTGGTGATTCCGATTCAACGCTAAAGTTATTTTTCTTATTTTATCTGATCTTTAATTAAAAAGAAAACATACATTTCCAGGCTTCATTTGGCCAACTCTGGCACATGTGGCTCAGTTTTTGTAATGGTAAAGATCATATGGGCCATATCTAAATATAGATATATTTTATTAAACACTGACATTTATTAAATGCATAGCAATGTCTTATTTATGACATAACTGACTCTGTAATACTCGGCACGACAGCCATTTTGACAATTTTGCATGTTTTTGACAATTCAAGAGAAATAAGTGGTGAAATTGAATTCTTTTCTGGATCGTATGCTGTCTGTGAAGCGGCATTCTGTGCGTGTGTTTCGGGTGTGTGTCAGACAGCCATCGAGCTCATGCCTTATTGAGAACGTTTTGCTAACATTCCCATTCAATTAAGAAAACATTATTTCTAAATGTTCCCTGAACGTTCAAAACGTCCAGTTTCACCGTTTCAAAAATGTTTTATCTTGGTTAAAGGAACATTCTATTTTATAATTTTATAATCCATTGTTTTATTTTAAAAATGTCAGTGCTGGTCGAGAAAATAATATTATAATGGGGGAAATAATTTTAATATTCTGTAAAAACAAGCCTTATTTTGAGTGGAAAACAAGATAATACTGTTTAAAATAATGTTGGAGAAATAATGATTTACCATTATTTGGCTTGACACCAGAGTGATCTGCAGCAGGTGACGATGGTTCAGGAATGAAAGGCTCCACAACAGTCACAGCACCACAGAAACAGCAGCTGAAAACACCCTTCGTAGCCTTCCAGATCCTGAGGCAAAGTCTCTCCCTATGTTCTGGAGCTTTTTCTGAAATGAAGAAAAAACGAATGAAAACAACTATTAGACCCATCTCTGACATCAAATTAACCAATGACATAACTTACATTTTACTATTCAAATCTTAATAGTAAAATGCTCCTCCCAACAGACATTCAGTTGCCTATAAGTAAAATTGCACCTACATGTCTACTAACTCTCATTAGAGTATTAATAGACTGGTAGGGTTAGAATAAGTTGACATGTAGTTGAAAAGTTACTTGTTGTCAGTAGAGTGTCTGTTGGTGAGCATTACAATAAAGAGTTTGCAGATATTAAGGAGAGAGTCTACTGATATACTCTAATGAGAGTTAGTCGACATGTAGTTGCAAAGTTACTTATAGTCGACAGATTGGTCAAAAGGGACCATCAAAATAAAGTGTTACCGTACTTTAGTTGGTTTAGTTGACAAATCAGCCATTGAAAATAGAAATAGAAACTAAGCCATTACATCTTTATTAAAAGCCTATTCTGACCTCTGCGAGAGTGTTTAGATGAAGTGGACGGACGTCCAACATCTGGGTTCTGCTTCGCCGTCGCCCCGTGAGCCTGACCTTTGGACACAGAAAAAGAAAACTCAGAAGACAGAGATGGTAAATGTCCAGGACGATCCTGGCTCTGTGTCTGGATCGGGTCTGGCAGCGGCAGAGGTGGACAGTAACAAAGTACATTTATTTGAGTACAGTACTTAAGTACACTTTTTGAGTATCTGTACTTTACTTGAGTATTATTTTTTTCTGGAAACATTTTACTTTAACTTCACTACATTTGAAAGACAGGTATCATACTTTTTACTCCACTAACGTTACATTTCTGTCAAGGTCCTTGAGTAGAAAGTAGTTGGATTCTGACATCAATCTGACTTTCATTTTCAATGTTGGGTTTGGTCTTCTAAATGCTCATTTTGCCATTGTTTTGGAACACACTAGCTTATAACAGTGGCTGACATATTCATCCTAAAAGCCACATTTTTTTAAATAGGGCACTATTTGAGGGAACAGCCGAAACTATTGTGGACGTTATTGAGAGCACTTATTCAATCTCACATTCAATCCCACTACAGGAACTGTGTTCTAGAAATAAATTTCATATTGATATGAGGGTGGGTAGGTAGGCAGGCATAGATTCAGAGGCATAAGGTACTATACGTATTACAAACAATAATAAAACAATGCATTGACATTTACTTTTTACGTTACTTTTGATACTTACGTACTTTTAAAAACAAGTACTTCTGTACTTTTACTCAAGTAAAAATCAGTCTTTTCAACTTTTACTTGTAACTGAGTAATATTTGACCAGAAGTATCTGTAACTTACTTTCACTCAAGTAAGGAAATTGTGTAACTTACTTTGTCCATCTCTGGGCAGCGGATCCTGATCACGGTCATCAGAATCGGGCCTCCAAACCTCCTGACCAGCCGTCTGACCGAAAGCAGCTCTCCTGGATATGGAGTGCTCTTAGGATGGAATATTTCACATATCACATAACGTTAATTTAATCATAATAATCAATAATCAATGTCTGTGGTCAATTACTGATTTTTACTTCAGTTAAGTTACTCAAATTCAATTCAAGTTTATTTCACATGCAATGAATCAAATAAATGGGATCAAATGGGATCAGTCAGTCATTGTACAACACACCATAACAAATAAATGAAAAATTAAAGCACTCACTTCCTCTTTCACCCATCATGTGGTTACGACGAGCCATCGCCAACCTCCCCAAACTGCAATAAAATCGGTAAAAAAAACAAACAAGACAACACAACACAATACAATCGAAATCTCCTCAGAAATAACGTTAACGTTAAGTTACTCCTCTGAAAAAAAATATCAAACAAAAGTATTATCAGAAAATTCAATGACGCTTTCAAAAAGGATATATCCTCCGATGTCCTTCAAGAATATAACGTTAAGTCTCCTCTCACAAATCCAAAAAACAGGTTAAAAGTCTCAAGTTTCGCTCTGCAAAAGTCAGTCTGTCAATTCGCCTCGTCTCTCAACCAACAGACAGCGGTCGATCGCGGAGTAGCTAGATATATGCAGATTGTTCAGATTCATAAAATGCGTCGCTATTAGCAACTAAAATTCGAATCACGCATGCACGCGCACATCGACTCTGATTTATTAAATAATTGCAACCTTAATGTTGACGTTTTCTTTAATATGATATTCATTCTTTCAGACCAGTTTTATTATTAAAACCCGTGGAAAATGCGCGCAAAAACATCAAATAAACGGACATCATATAAATTAATAATTAAATTGTCCCTTTTCCGCATATATATCAAGGCCAATCAGCTTTCAGTATCACTAATACGCCATCCAACCGTAGTGGTGAAGAAATCCAAATTATTTTTGAATTCTCTATTAAAATTGTTCACAATTGCTACCCAGTTAACTATAAACGTGCTAAATTTGCTCTGCAAGTGAAAGTCGTCTTGTGGTGCCATCTTATATATTTGTTTATAATATTCATTATCAATGTCAGTGGTCTGGTCACTTCAAATTGTTACTTTGGTTTCACTTTATTTTGTTCCATTTAAAAAACAGCCTAAGCGAATGTTATATTTTTTTATTTTTCTGATTCATCACATTACAATAAAATCAACTGTATTTAGATGGGAAAATGATTCTCATCTGTTTCATTTCATTAGCCTCCAGATTTGCTTGAAAGTATTGATTTTAGAAATATATCTTATTACGTACGGTATACATAACATATTTGGCTTTTTATTTATTTAGTTAAATTACAAACATTTCAAGTACAATGCAACAAAAAACAAAATGAATACAAGGCACTGTAAATACAATTCAAAATGTATTAATAACAACAACAACTAAAGTATAAATGTACATAATAATAATAAAATAAATAATAAATACAGAAATGAAAGTTTATAATATCAGGGCAGTTATATGTATTTGAAAAGCTTTAAAAGTTGTATTGTTTTTATAAGCTTTTTGTTTTGTGATCTCATGTTTAAAAGATATTCTAAGTATATTGTGAGATCAGTGTTATAAAAGGTAATATAGGAGGGTTTCTTTTGAGTTATTTTTGTCTAATGAATATAAAACTTCGCCAAAATAATTAAAAGATTAATGATATAATTTTGTTTTTCAGAAAGAGAATTCACAAATCTAATGACTAGGCAATTTTAAATCCTATTAAAATAATAGGATTTTTTATTATTAAAATAATAGGATTTACACAGATTAATTCCATTGGCTGGTCCAGCAACCAATCGCATTGCATCTCGCGTGGGCCGAGGGTCCGTATCTGCTTTACTTTTCGAAATGGATGATCCCCATGGAGGGAGAACCTGGATTTGTAAAGTTGGGACGGTTGTTTTATTCTCAACGATATGAAAAGTGTTGCCACTCCCATTTATTGCACATTTCCCCCCGAAATTATATTGCACGACCCGTAAATATGCAGGCAAACGCGGTTGCCTACTATATAAGTCGAGCCAATAGTGCGGCAAGATACTGAAATAGGATTATTATTAACCAATCAGATCGGACACATAGACATAATAAATATGCCCTATTGGCCGCTTTGGAACGTTGCTGCGATACGTCAACGCGTCCGCCATTTTGCGGAGGGCAAGACTGCGCTGTAATCTTCTTATACTGTCTATGGTTTTCCTTATATAGTTGTATTGAGGATTGAGGAAGTGGCATGTCTCTTATATAAATTGTCTCTGGGTAAACTTACAAATTACATATAAATAATACAGCTATTTTGACGTCAAAATGGCCGCTGATCCCTGAACTTTTGGGTGACAACTGATTTTATTTTTTATTTTTATTTTATTGCATTTTAACAAGAACAAAACATAATTTACATACAAGAGTACATATAACCATACATGTCAGGGGTAAAAAAAGAAAATAAAAAAAAGCCACAAAAAAAAGAAAAAACACCTGTACCTGTCAAACAGCTGTGTAGTTTTCCTAGCTTTTAGGTTTTTACTTTTGGATATTGTTTCTAAATATATTTTAACATTGTTCAATTTTAAAATGTTCAAAATGTGGTAGTTTTCCATTCCATTTG
Source organism: Leuciscus leuciscus (assembly GCF_965113295.1). Lineage (NCBI taxonomy): Eukaryota > Metazoa > Chordata > Actinopteri > Cypriniformes > Leuciscidae > Leuciscus > Leuciscus leuciscus. The sequence goes on from NC_138734.1 coordinate 30,702,366, forward strand.
ACTTTATGAATATAGTAACGGGCAATTATAACAATTCAATATAAAATAAACAAAATATTTGTATCACCCTCAAATGAAACAAATTTTAACATAACATCAATTTCTTCAAAGTTAACAAGAGTCATAACTTTTCTTTGCAAGTAATACTGAGTTCTTTCCAAAACATTTGGGTCTTGGGACATTGGAGACCATTGGGTCCCTCCATTGGGTCCATGAGGGTTATGATTGTTTGTGGAAACTTGCAAGTTTAATGGGTATTTTGTTAACATCATAATCACATTTCAGTATAAATTCTATACCACCTACTTTTTGAAATATACAATTAGGTACTGTATACCATAGCCTACTTTGTTTTGGTTTTTTTTAAATAATTTTGGAGCCATTTTATGTTAAATATCGTGTTAGAGGTCTTAACATCCAAAGCATTCAATCCTCCTTCAATTTTTGACCTACAAATATTTTCTTTTTTAATAATGTGATTTGTTCTTCCAAGTAAATTTAAAGAGTTTGGTGTCTATCATTTTAATTAATGAGGGGGGGGGGACATCTAACACTTGAGCAGCATAAACCAACCTGGATAAACCCTCAGCTTTAACCAATAACACTCGACCAGTGAAAGAGAGATCTCTCATCAGCCAAGAATTCAGTTTCTTTTACAAATGATTGAATGATGGGAGTGAAGTTTAACTCATTCCTGACTTCCTTATTTTTTGAAATCTTAATACCCAAATATTTGATAACTTTTTGCACGGGAATTAATTGCTTTTTCAACTTCAGTCTCTTAAGAAAAGAGTAGTGTCATCAGCTAATTGTGTGCATTTAATTTCTGTATCTCCTATTTTAATACCGCGAAAAATGTCTTTCTTAATATGAATGGCCATAATTTGTCTAACCAACAAAAAAAGTAATGGACTAATAGGGCAGGTATTCATATGTCGAATACCCCTTTTAATTTCGAATCTATGAGAAGTTCCATATGCCAATTTTACAGAGCTGGGAATCTTATTATATAGGGTTCTGATTGCTTTTTGAAATTTGTCCCCAAAACCGAAGAATTTAAGAGTTTTAAAAAATAAAGTCATGTTCAATTGCAGGGTTGTGGACTCGAGTCGCTTGACTTGGACTCGAGTCCCAAATTTGATGACTTGCGACTCGACTTGCCATAATCAAAGATGACTTGCGACTCGACTTAGACTTTGACAACAATGACTCGCGACTTGACTCGGACTTGAGCCCTGTGAGTGACTTGGAAAGACTTGACCTACCTTCTAAAACCACAGATCAGAGTTGTAATAATCACTGTAGATCACTGTATCTCACTGACGCATGATCACAGCGCTGATTAGCGCTGCTTTCGCACGTTTGGCACTGAGCCAGAGAGCTCTCTGCACTGCACTGTGTGTCAGTTGTCATTTATCACAAAGTTCAGACAGTTTTCAACCAAATAATGTTTTTTTTTTTTTTTTTTTTTTTTCAGGCATTTAAATACACAAGTACTAGCGAACCATTTATAATTTGAGGGGGAAAAAACACACTGATGTCCAAGTAAGCGGGCTTTGAAAAATCATCTATTTTGTTTACAGAACATGCATTGCTGGAATATAATTTACCATAAAAATTTGAAACATATTTTGAAATAATAATAGGGTCCTGCGTGTTTCATGGCCATTAATATTAAGCTTTCTAATAGATGTATAGTATACTCTCCATTTCTTTTCCCCAAATTATAAAAGTAGCTATCTGTAATTAGTTTCCCCTTCCTCTAACCAACGTCTTCGTGATCTAACAAATGTTCCTTTTGCCTTGATCATGGGCGAGGCTAGCCCCTTTTTAGGGGTGCTTCAGCACCCCTAAAAAGGAGCTCAGCACCCCTAAAACTTGGAGTAAGAAATGTTGTTATTCTAAATATATATATATATTTTTTTTTTTTGTCTTTGACAAGGTTAAATAATGTTCTTCATCTTCAGTCGGCAGCAGCGCCAAGCAGAGCGAAGGTCAGAAACAGAGGTGCGCGCGTGCGTGTGTGTGTGTTTGTTCATCTGAGCCTCATTGGTCTTTCACTTCTCGTCAGTGTCAGAATATTTGAGATGACCAATCAAATTAAAGTAGGCGGGCTTTATGTTCACAGAAGCTGCTGAGCGCGAATTTTACATGGAATTTTAGCAGCACGACTGACGCTTCAGTTTACGGTCAAGTGCGAGTTAAGAAGATGTAAATAGCTAAACTAAACATTTTATATTTGACAGTTTTTTAGGTCATAAATGTTAAACGAATGACAAAAATAATTAGAAAACTAATAAACTTTTGTCTAATTTCGCCATTTTGAGCTGAAAATAGGCCTATATAACGTGTAATTATGTCATTGTGAGGGGACAAGAAACATTAACAAAGCCGTTTTCATAGGCACAAGATTAATAATGCATGTGTACATGTTGAGAATTAATATAGCCTAATACAATTTGTAGCCTTCAGTAAATTAAAAAAGTTCAGCTTTAGGAGGTGAAGAGACAGGGTAAGATCAGGAGACTGAAGTGATGAAAAAGACAGAGTGATGGAGATGAGGAGAGAGCAGGTTTTAAATATATTTCCTATCCTTTTTTGGCCTTCAAACGTCTTGAAATGCACATATCAGAGAAATAAAAATGTTTAACCCCATAACAACCTCAAATTTATGACCTCTTTAATTATAAAGCCCTGTCTACGGCCATGTATTAGGCCTAGATCAATAATGAATGTGTACATATTGTGAATGAATTTAATAAACTTAGTTACCTAGCTTTCCTGGTAGCTTTGTCTGAGAAAATGATTCATAAATCAACCTATCAGTTGACCCTATGTTTACTTTCTTCACTGACAGACAAAAATGAAAAGCCTATATCAGTCAAAGCTCAGCTTTAGGAGGGGAAAAGACAGAGCAAGATAAAAACAAAGAGAAAAAGAGTGTGATGCTGATGAAGTGTGGAAAATAAACAGCTACCCGCACATGGTTTTAAAGCTGTTGTTATCCAATTTTTTTGGCTTTCAAAACATCTTAAAATGCATATATGTAGATCAGAGAAATCAAAATTTTCTCGGGGGAGCTTACCCCCGAACCCCCCTAAATACCTCGCATTTGGTACCTCAGTGATTATAAAAACCTGACATATGCATGTTACTGGATGAATGAATGAAACTAGTTAATAATGCGCATTAGACCATAAACTAACTTTTTTTTTTTTAAATCATACCCTCATTGGGGGCTGAGCCCCCCTAAAATGAAAATCCTAGAATCGCCCCTGGCCTTGATTATATATAATTTATCTAACTCAGCCTGCAGATTCATTAAAAAATTAGAATCTAATAATTTCCTCTTCCTTTGACTTATTAGACTTTGCAACTTCTTTGCCTTATCAATTGCACTAAGTCTAATTTGAAACTTCATAAGCTCCCAATTTTTACAGTATAAATTTGTTCACTAAGCTTGATTCCAATATGTTTGTATTATCTTCTAAATTTCATGTTGAAAACTATCAATTTCCAATAATCTATTATTAAGTTTCCAATAAGTCTAAGAGCCTTTAAATGAAGTTTCATTATTCCCTTTGATGCAAAGATAAATCATTTTGTGATCAGACAATATCGATGGTTCAATTGATACTCTGTTTGTTTGTTCTAATGAATTAGAAATTAACCAAAGATCGATTCTTGACTGTTAAGATTTATCCCTATTACCCCATGTGTACTCTTTCAAATGTGGGTGTTTATATCTCCATATATCAATTACCCCTACATTTTCACAAAATACAGATAGCTCTGAATCACCTGTAGATGGTCCAATTGGAATATGAATTCTATCCATCTTAACATCTGGGACAATATTAAAGTCCCCACCTAGAATTATTTCAATATCATGGAATCTTTTTCTTTCTTAATCTCATTTTCAATATCAGAGAACAAATCAACATTATATTTTTTAATATTTGAAGCATATACTGTACCTAACAAAAACATTTTCCCATCAATGGATATCGTTAGAATTATCCACCTACCCCAATGTGAACTTTGCTATAAACAATTTTACCTTTAAATGAACCCTTTAAAATTGCAACTCCTGCTGAGTAATTACTTCCAAAAGAATGCCAAATTTCGCTGCCCCATTGAAACTTCCAAAAATTCACATCTGAAGAACAAGCATGAGTCTCTTGTAAAAAAATAAAAATCTACATTAAATCTCTTGCAATACAAAAAAACAGCCTTTCGTTTAGTTAAATCTTGAATACCCCTAACATTAAAGGAACAAAATGATAACGACATGAACTTTTAACAATCACAATTACAGAAGAAATAAAGAAAAACTCTTAAAGGGTTAGTTCACCCAAAAATGAAAATTCTGTCAGTAATTACTCACCCTCATGTTGTTCCAACCCCGTAAGACCTTCGTTCATCTTCGGAACACAAATTAAGATATTTTTGATTAAAACTGAGAGCTGGATCACCTCTCCATAGGCTTCTAAGTGATTGAAACTTGCTGGCCCAGAAAATGCTTTTCTTTAAAATTCTTTAGGCTTCTCACTCTTTTTGACAAATTAATTTACATGATTTTTACAAATATTTTTGCTCTCAAAGATAAATTTCTACCCAGTAAAATGATTTGGATATTTATATGAATTATAGAAATGTCCATGTCTTTATATTTTATTATTATTTTAAATAAGTTTGCTGAGACCCTAGTGAATTTACGTTAACTTTCCAGTCATTTGTGATTAATACTGAATAAAAACTTTTACAAATATTTTTGCGCACAAAGAGCATTTTCTACCCAATAAAATATTTTAAGGATCAATTAGAAAAAAATATTTTCGTATTCAGTTTATATTTTCTTTGAATGTTTTTCTAATTCAAAAAAATATATATTTTGTTTTATTTTAGGTATAGTAATCAGGGGAAGAGGAAAACATTTTTTACATTGTTTTGTTGTTGTTGTTGTTGTTGTTGTTGTTGATTATTTTAAAACTTGTTTTGTCTCATTTGAAACCCTTGGAAGTTTTCTGAGGCTTCATAATGACCCCCTTGTTGAAGCTACCGAAATACCAGAAGTTAATTTAATTTAAGTAAAGTAAAAATGGCTTTACAAACAGTTCACACACTCATTCTGCTTGTGTTTCATCAATAAGGCATATTTTACGCTCCCACACCGGCCAGCTCCACCGAGTCCCTTAGCCAACTGCACGGGCTCCTGCTCCGGCCCGCCCTGACGGAGCCGCCCATGCGCCGCAGCACCAGCTCCTCTAGCGATACCATGAGCACCTTCAAACCCGCCGTGGCCCCGCGCATGGGGGTGCAGCTCAAGCCCCCTGCCCTGCGGCCCAAACCCATGGTGGCGATACCCAAGACGGGAGCGGCGCAGCATCCGGCGCCCCCTCCACAGGATCCACTGGACAAATCCTGCACCATGTGATTAACTGTGTGCATTCAGAGCGACAGTGAGGAAACAATGTAAAATTAGGACCATTGCAGTCAGAGCCAGGTTTTTAGTGGATGGATTTCAATGCCATTGAACATTTCGCAACATTTCATTCGCTTTAGAGAGTGGACTAAAGCAAATATAAGTAACTAAAGATACTAGAAATGGTCAGCATTAAGAGGTGTTAGTTTAAAACAGTGTGTGTATAGAATTCCAACACTATTTTAGGGTTTATTAATAAACTAGAATAACGTCGGTTACTAAGCATGGTTCAGAAGAGTTACTTAAACAGGTGTTTACTATTTCAGAGTTACATTTCTCTCATGACCTGTTTAGTGAATTCAAACGGACATTCTTAAATATATTCGAAAGACACCTGCGACTAACAGAAAGCTATTTATGTGTATCCAAAAACTGTTTGCATGCTTGTCCGACACCTTATTTGTTTCCGCAATACTCTGTGTGAATAGATTCAATGATATTAAAGAAAGCAACAAATCACTACAGCTTCCTATATTCTTAGGGTGACTTTTTAAATATCAGCAAGTTCCCTTGTAGTAAAAAACCTTGAGAAAATCCTAAAAGAAGAGGTTCTCATCTTGGTCGAGGGCAAACTTGATTCTCTTCAATTTGCCTATCAGAGGAATAAAGGTGTGGATGATGCTAAGCTTTTTATCTTGGACACACTTTATAAGCATTTGGAGAAACCCCAATCTCATGCCAGGCTTTTATTTGCTGACTTTTCATCAGCTTTTAACAAAATGCAGCCTCTCATTTTGATTGAGAGGCTTGCTTCTTATTTTAATCTGCCCGATCAGCTTTTAGCCTTGTTCTTACATTTTCTGACTGATAGGACACAGAGGGTTTTAGTAAATGGGGTTACTTTAAAAACCCAAGTCTCCAACACAGGTTCCCCACAAGGCTGTGTACTTTCCCCGCTACTGTTCATTTTATACACGGATAGTTGTAGGTCTCTTAAAGAGGATAGTTTTCTTGTTCAATTTTCTGATGATACTGCTCTGCTGTCACTCCTCCATGGCACAGAGTCAGATCACGGACGTGCACTTCCTGATTTCGTTAAGTGGTGTGATGACAGCCTTCTTGAAACTAAGGAACTCATTATCGATTTTAGAAAAAAAGGGACAAATACTTCAGTATGCAGGATCCATGGCGAGGATGTGGAGATGGTAAATTATTATAAATATCTGGGTACGGTTTTTGATTCAACTGAAGTTTGAAAGGAACTCTGAATCAGTGGTCAAACGGGCCCAGCAGAGAGTACATTTATTGCGCAGGATAAATTCCTTTGGGGTTTCTAAATCTATACTGTGCACGGTGTATTTGTCTTATATTGAGAGCCTTCTTACTTTTTCTTTCATTTGTTGGTTTGGTAATATTTCAGTGAAGGACCGAAACTGTTTAAATAATATTGTGAAAGTCTGTTCCAAAATTATTGGAATCCAAATGTGCGACTTAAATTCTCTTTGGGAGAAACGTGTTCTTCAAAAAGTAAAAAGTCTGATGAACCAACATCATATTCTGGGAGATGAATTTGTTCTTATGCCATCAGGTCGGCGTTACTTGCAGCCCCCTAGAAAGACAAACCGTTATGGAAGATCATTTATTCCTTCAGCCAGGGGCGTCGTAAAGGGGGGGTAAAGGGTACCGAGTACCCAGGGCCCGAGGCAGGGGGGGGGGGCCTTAGAAGTCAGTTTTCTATACATACATATATATGCACTAACATTTGTATAGCATTTATGTACAAATAAAAAAGTTCCTGTGCAAAACTAAACTTGTAGTTAGGCACTGGTTTGGTATAAAAAAAGTCATTTTTATGCTGTGCAGGGCCCCACCACCCCTCTCGAATCAATGTAAATGGTACGACCCGCAGTTCAGGTGCTTCTGCTGCGGACCTGCGGTCGGTGAATCAGTTGATGAGACAGGAGCTGGAGTGAGCCGTGATAGGAACTAGGAAGACAGGGGAAGAGTCATGTCTTTCCTTAAGAAAGGAAAATCAGGGGCTCAAAAACGAAAAGAAAAGAAGATTAAAGAGAGAAAGGCAAATGAGGGCAAGCAGTTGCTCACTCAGTTTTTTGAAAAGAAAGGTGAGCTCCAAATGCATCATCGAGCATTGACATTGTTTTAACATAAATATCTACTCCAGGTAGAATAGCATACATTTATGTTCGTACTCTATTTGAATTATATATCAATACTTTATAGTATCACAACCTACATAGCGAGCAAACAATGTTTCTGGGTAAATAACGGAGTGAGAAGCAGACGGAGGCGGAGCTGGGAGCTCAACACACTGCCACTCCAGGCAGCTGCGCAGCTTGTCTCCTCTTCTGCTGCAGTTCTCCCCAGAGTCAGAAGTTTACATGAAAACACGGTATATTTCCCTCCATTGTCAAAATCTAACACCCGCGAAAACACAGATTGTTAGCGCCTATTTTACCGCAATGTTATGCAAATTAGCTCGCGCACGCTCTTACATTAAGTACAGGATTGTTCTCAGTTTAATGCACATCTTAATGATTGAAAATGACTTATTTTAAAAACGTAATCCAAAGACTGAATGTCTAGTTTGGCGGTTAGTGTACCCTGTGATTCTATAGTCTGCATTTATTTTAAACAGACAAATAATCATCAATTATCTTGTACTTTTGACAATAAAACAAAAATATATTAATAAGAGTGTGGCTTATTTTGTTTACATTTTAAGTGTTTTTATGATAAAAATGCAATACCCCACCCATTGGTATCACTATGGTATTTGGTACGGGGGCCCAGCAAGATGGTTTGTACCCAGGGCCCAAAATTTGGTGCTACGCCCCTGCCTTCAGCAATTATGCTTTTAAATATTGAGCTGAGGAAATCATTATGGACTGATCTGTTCTTGGCACTATGCACTTTAGGAGCTTTTTTCTGCTTTTGATGTCTTTTTATTTATAAACTGTCTTTGGACCTGGACCCTATCATGTTACCCTTGTTATATACTACCAGGCCCGGGGTGGGTAATCGGGAGAATTCCCGGTGGGCCGCTTCACTTTTGGGCCGGTCAAGGATTTTTATTTTTTTTATTTTTTTTACATATATTTGTCACGTTAGTACGGTGACGCATTGCTGCCACATACATATTCTTTTTTTCCCTCAATTATGTTGTAATAACGAGATCTTATGTCGTTTTAACGACATCTTTTCTCGTAATAACGAGATCTTATGTCGTTTTAACGACATCTTTTCTCGTAATAACGAGATCTTATGTCGTTAAAACGACATCTTTTTTTTGCCCTTATAAGGACATGTGTAGTCATGTACAAAATATGCCTTTATCCACATAAAATTGACAGCCTATCGCGCCTTTATCACACGTTCAAAAAGCTTATTAAGCAAGTAGTAGCAGCCCCCAATCATGCAAAATTAATCAATGAGGCCCTTTTTTGAAAATATATTTTAAATAGGCCTATAAGTTTTTTTTATATAATATATTATATATAAGATTTATTTTTGTTAATAGGCTATATCTTCATTCATTAGAGTCAAGTAGTCAAAACACAACCGAAAATTTTACAACATTGTGTTCTTATTTTGTTTAATTAACGAAATGTCAATCTTCGTCTTTATAACAGAAGATACAATATAATACAAAAATCTTCAAGATACAGCCTACAATCTTCACATGTATAACGGATTGTCACCTTATAAACAGTCCTTTGTGTGGTGGAATAAGCAATGCTATATAGAAATATATGGTTAGTATCTTAATTTAAATTTTATTTTATTATTTTATTAGTTCATTAATTATGCTAACTCAACTAATTAAATGTGAAGAGCTGGATACTAATTACTAATGAAATAATGTCAAATATTAAATGTAGGCTATTGATTAGAGTTGCCATAGACTAAAGGATTTTTCTAGACTAGTATTCATTCATTTAATGAATGCACGTTTATATTCAATCCTGGGTGCATGTAGGATATTCCGCGCTCAAGCGCATGCATAAAACTTGCCGCAAAGCGCCGGCAAAAGTAGGCTAATGATATAATAAATGTATCTGAAAAAAATAACGAAGCATTTTAATTAATGAACTAGTCTTTTCTAAATCAGTGTAGGCTGCCTGCATACATATCTCCATACATCTCCGCTGTAATGTAGCCTAGATGCGCCTTTCATACGGACAGGATTACATAATCAGATGGTACCGTATTTGCTTTCGATTGGATTTTTTTTCGTTGGTAGACATTTTTTTTTATAAACTTTATAGTTATATTTCTCATGTCTGTGAGGCTTGTCTATACACTGTTTTTCAGTTCATTTTTCAGGCGCGCTCCAATTCACGGAGATCATGAAAGCGCGCCCTGTTCGTTTTCTTTTATTTTACAAAAGCACACCGTTTTCTTGTTGTTGTGAGTTTACACAAATAAAAGTAGTTGCGACTGATGTATTATTTTCTGTATGACCAGAAATGATGGAGTATTTTAAGTTGTTTCCACTGTTGATAGGAAAATGCGAGTGATGGCACCGGCGCCTTCATCCATGTCATTGCGCGCTCCACACTCCGCACAAACACTTGGATATACGCTTAATAAACATTTATCTAGGTTAACGTTAGAGCGAGTGGCCATGCCAGACGGATAATCCTCTTCATGTTTAACTAATCAAATTCTGTTGCATTTTATTGCGCCAGTTTGAAAAGGGCGGCTGAAGCCTGCAGATAAACGCCCAACGCTGGTGTTTTTCTTTAAACAAATTCGTTTAGGCTTTAAAATAAATATTGTTTATGGGCTAATTAATGCCACAATAATTTGTTGATTTTATTGGCTACTTGTATTTTTCATTTTTGTTTTGCATTAATAGCTACCATTGAATATTTGCATTGCATGCATTGAATATTTGCTGTGCACCGCAATACCATCCTCCCATAGAAAGACACGTTAAGAGCCACCTATTTTCTTTATAATAAAGGGTTTCTAAAACGCTTAACGTATAATTAAATGCATTGCGTTCATATTCTTCATCACTGAAGCTTTTTCTTTATTATAAGGGTGTATTATTCCATTAAAAAAGGACTGTTTATAAGGTGACAATCCGTTATACATCTTGAAGATTTTTGTATTGTATTGTATCTTCTGTTATAAAGACGAAGATTGACATTTCGTTAATTAAACAAAATAAGAACACAATGTTGTAAAATTTTCTGTTGTGTTTTGACTACTTGTATCTAATGAATGAAGATATAGCCTATTAACAAAAATAAAGCTTATATATAATATATTATATATATAAAAAAACTTATAGGCCTATTTAAAATATATTTTCAAAAAAGGGCCTCATTGATTAATTTTGCATGATTGGGGGCTGCTACTATTTGCTTAAGCTTTTTGAACGTGTGATAAAGGCGAGATAGGCTGTCAATTTTATGTGGATAAAGGCATATTTTGTACATGACTACACATGTCCTTATAAGGGCAAAAAAAAGATGTCGTTTTAACGACATAACATCTCGTTATTACGAGAAAAAGATGTCGTTTTAACGACATAAGATCTCGTTATTACGAGAAAAAGATGTCGTTTTAACGACATAAGATCTCGTTATTACGAGAAAAGATGTCGTTAAAACGACATAAGATCTCGTTATTACGACATAATTGAGGGAAAAAAAATAATATGTATGTGGCAGCAATGCGTCACCGTACGTTAGTTACATTGGGCCGCTTCACTTTTGGGCCGGTCGAGGATTTTTTATTTTTTTATATTTGTCACGTTAGTTACATTTTATGTTAGGAAAATGCACTTTCCGCATTCTGACACCGCAGCGCGCAGCCTCTGCATGGGTTGTACCATGAGAGGGAGTTCTCCCCTCCCCTCCCATAGAGTTGGTTGGGTCCATAGCCTGTCTTTTCTAAAACGTTTTCTCAGGTAGGCTACCGCGGCACCGCCGGTGCCTACCGATAGCTGGGCCGGCCCTATGGCGGCAAATCAATGACAAAATAAACGGAGCGCACAACTGATGCTGGCGCGCGCAGTAAATGACATTCGCGAGAGGATAACAGATCTACACGCGAGGAAGCGGGAACTCGCGAGCTCATTCAAACCCCGCGCGCGCGTATGACATCTCCTCTGCCCTCGCGCGCGCGCATGATCATTCCCCACGCTCTCGCGCTTGATCTCCTGCTTTTGCTCGCTCGAACACTTTTATTTTTGGCAGTCGATGGGCGGGACTTACTGTTTTAATAACCTCAAATGTCATTAGGTATCACGTTTTTTGATTAAAAAAGCATTCTTTTTGAATATTTTTAAATACAAATAAATCTGTAAACATTAGTTCAATATGCCTCTTTGTGGAAGAGTGGGATACATTTCAAATGCTTTCTTTCTTTCTTTCTTTCTTTCTTTCTTTCTTTCTTTCTTTCTTTCTTTCTTTCTTTCTTTCTTTCTTTCTTTCTTTCTTTCTTTCTGCTTTTGTTAATTTATCAACCTACCCATGTGGAATAGTGGAACATTTTTTGTTAACTTCTCAGTTTAAGTGAATTATTATTTAACCTTTACATTATTTGTTGAACCATGTTATTAATAAAAACTACACAATAGTAAGAGCTGAACTGTTGCTTCATTTATCCAATTTGGAAAAAGTGCTAATATGGAATTCCACCATGGAAAAAGAGGGCCGGTCTTGGGCCTGAAACTCCCGGGCTGAAAAGTGGCCCCACTCCGGCCCTGCTACATGGGGTCATCAGTAATCAAGCGCTAGAAAGTGCTCATGAGAAGATTCTGAGTAAAACCATAATCACAGATAATCACAGAGCATATTTGCTAAAACCTGGCCGATTTTGGGTGAAAAAATTGGGTCTGTTGAAGACGTTTGACGGACTAGTAAGACACGTGTCAAGAGAGTTAAATCCAGAAAGGGGATTCAGCCAAACATGGGGTCATCTAACAGTAAACTAGACCATTTTTACACACCTATTTTCTGTCAAATGAGAAATAATTATGGAGGTGAAAGTGACGTGTATTAATGTGGGTTTGAAAGTAGAACAGTATTTAAATGACGATATTAAAGTTTTCGTCTGAGAAAGAATGTGAACATAGTGCTAAAGAAAGTGAAAAGAACGTGTGAGTAAATGAGGGAGAAAAGAAAGTTAAAGGAAAGTTGATAGATGGAAGTCGTAAGAAGATTGAAGGTTAAAAGAAGGAAAGATTTAAGTCTTAAGGGAATCCTTTGAAGGAAAGATCTATAATAATATTCTTTTTTTTATTTTTAAAAGTACTGTTTTTTATTTTATTTTTCTAAACTGTTTTAATTATTCTTATTTCTTTTTATTATTTTAATCTCTTCTATGTAAAGCACTTTGAATTGCCATTGTGTATGAAATGTGCTATATAAATAAACTTGCCTTGCCTTGCCTACATGGTGTCAAGGAGTTTTTCAACCTGGAGACATCATGCATGAAATCAGACGTTTCAAATAGTAAAAAAAAAGTATTAAAAGCATCAGGCAAACAGTCATCCTGAACACTGTTAAGGCTGATCTGCTGCTTGGGTTCATTACCACACTGATTAATCCCACGCCATGCTGACCTAAGGTCGCCATTTACATATTGTTTTTCTATTTTTTCCCTATACTTACTTTTGGCTTTTACTATTTCAGCCCTAACCTCTCTGGATACAAACTTTCTCTCCAATGAGTCACCAGTAAAGAAGATCTTTTTTTTTCTTATTAATCACTGTTTTTAGATCTTTGGTAACCCATGGTTTATTGTTGGGGAAAGTGATAACGGTTTTGACTGGGATAACAGTATCCACACAAAAGGTAACATAGGACGAAACAGTGTCCGAAAGTTCATCAATATTGATGATGTTGCTTGTGCAAGACCAGCATTTTCATTGTAATGAAACGCAGCCAGGTATAGTCTGCATGTTACGTCAGAAACGAGGACACAATATGCAAGTAAAAGCTCTTTATTAATAGTCAATAATGTTGATGATGATGATGATGATGAAGAATTAATCCGGGTGATGCAGGCGGTGGCGCAGGGACTTTGATGGTCAGACACGGAGTGATGGATGAAGTGCAGCGTGCTCTGATGAGTGATGACTTGATCCAGACATGAAACGTAATCCAACAAGACGCGAAACCGGAACACAGGAACTCAAGACGGGACACGAGGCACGGGAACAGGATCAGACAACACAGAGACTTCATACAATGATCTGACAAAGGAGATGAGAAAGTGGTGAGGATTTATAGGAGATGAGATGAGTGGCAGCTGGCGATGATGAGTGATTGCAGCTAATGGTCATGGTAATGATTTACCATTATTTGGCTTGACGCCGGACGGATCTGGAGCAGGTGGTGATGATGGTTCAGGAACAGGATCTGCTGGAGGAATAAAAGGCTCTGAGTTTCTGTCAGGTTGGTGTTGGTCTTCAGGCTTCGGGTCAAGTCTCGAGCTCAGAGCTCTCAGCAAGTATGTTATTTCCTATCCAAAACAAAGAGAATATGAACAAGTCAACTCATGAATGTTTTTTTAGAGCTAGAGCAGAATTGAATTCTGTTTGGTTTACTGATTCTGTTATTTTCCTGTTTACTTCAGGGATGCAGCTTTAAAACAATCTGTATAGTATCAAGCGCTATATAAATGATATAGCTATATAGGTGATTTGACTATAACAAGAACATTACAATGAACACAAATTTGAAAATCTCACTACAAATAATCCAGAATTTAAGACAAAAGATAATAATCCTACTTTACCTGTTATACTGCCTCATCAGTCCATTGATGTTGTAACATCTGGTCTAAGCTGGGGCGTTTAGTTGGATCCCTCGCTAGACACTGTCTAATCAGATCCCTGCAGTCTGTACACATTTTAATAAGGAGAGAGCTGGTTAGTCATGACCATGTGACCTGGCATTTTTGAAAACAGCGATGGCTTTCGCTATACGTTGAGCTATATATGAAAATTCTGATTTCAATGTTATCATCATTATTCACTCACGTTTGGATAAGTCGGGGTTTACAAATGTAACTTTGGCTCGTGTGACTTCCGTTACACTAACAAAAGGAAGACATTCGTTCGACAACTCGTAGAGCAACACTCCTAGAGACCAGACATTTGCTGGGACGGCGTGGAATCGAGGTTCTTTAAAGACTTCAGGTGGGCGGTATGACATCATTCCTGTAAGAAAGACATTTGCACATTGTTGAGCTTTTTTTTTTCAAGCATCATCAAATAATTAGTAAGTCACTACCTTCAGGTTTCCACACTCCCAAAATGCTCACCCTTGTATTTGTTGCTCTCGCAGCCTTCACTACTAACTAGCTGACCGCAGCCAAAGTCTATCAGCTTGAGTTCTAGCGTGTCTTTCTTCCACAGGAAATTTTTCGTATGAATGTCACTATGGAAAACCCCACAACGGATGCAGTGTTGCACTGCCCGCACAGCCTGTCTCATGATGACCCGTAAGAGACAGTCACTCAAAGGTTGACGATTCATTGAGTCCAGCAAGGTCTGGCAGGGCTCCGGATACTCCATAACCAGAGTGAATGATCTAGGATGTTCAAACCACTCGTGCAGTTGTATGACAAAAGGGCTTATGGGTTCTCGCTTTATCAGCAACAGCAGTGCCACCTCTGTAACGAGAGGTTCGGGATTCCCAGGCTAGAGAGAAGAAGCAGACAGAAGGTTAGCTGGGTAAAAATCTGAAGAAAACATCATTTTGAAATGTACTATTCTTTGATCTTTTTAGATGCGTTCAAAAGAGCCTTTTCAGCTCAAAGTTATTTGGTGCCTCTAAGCTTATTTGTTGATCACATTTATACCTAATGCTTCCTACGGGTGTATTAACTACAGTAATCTGCACTTAAACAACTCTATACACATTCAGGTTTTGGCCAACTTACAATATTAAGATAACGATTGTTGTCAATCTTGCGTAACTGCTTGATGGCAACCTGCAAAAAACAAACAAAAAAAACAGTTTCAATAACAGTAACAGTATTCAAGCATCTGGCCTTGTATTAAGTATTAAACCATTTGTAAATTGTTTTAAATGTGTTTTGATGCATGCAAGAGCAAAATGTTTGTACAATTCAGTAAGATTTACCCTTTTGCCATCAAATTTGCGTGTTCCCAGGAACACTCTGCCAAATCCTCCGGATCCAATTAACTTTTCCATGTTATAGAGAGACTCAAAGGACTCTGAAAAACAAACAGAAAAACATGAGACAATTATTAGCTTGCTAGATCCATTGTTTTATTTAAAAAATATCAGTGCTGGTCGAGCAACAGTAAATGTGATCGGACGTGTTAAAAACTTGACTCAGTTATGCGTGAAATAGCAAAATCTCTATCTGTAGACTTTGCACTGCCCAGCCTTATTTCAGTCTCACCTGTTGAGCTCTTGTTCACTGGAGAAGCCTCCGCGGCACCCTGAACAGTTCGGCCAGTTGATGTCTCTGTTGGCTCGACAGGAACTTGACCCGGCAGCGGAGGACACAGAAACCCTTCGAGGCTGTCGGACCAGGACAAACCCTCTTCCTCGACGCTGTACGTGCCTCGGCTGCACAGATTCAACGACTCTCGACATCTCCTCTCGACATGGGCCTCAGGGGGGGTTGAGGACAAAGCTGAGGATGAGGAATCTATGGAAACAGTTCTCCAGGATCTGAAGCGGCCTGAGGGTGGAACATTTCAGACATCAAAAACTGTTGTTTTTTTTTTATTACTTTTTTTATTATATTAATTATCAATGTCAGTGGTCACATCAAATTGTTACTTTGGTTTCACTTTATTTTGGTCCCTTTAAGACATTCTATAAGTCTATAAGAAACATTGCACCTGCATGTCTACTAACTCTCATTAAAGTATTAGTAGAGTATTAGTAGACTGGTAGGGTTAAAATAAGTTGACATGTACAGTAGTTGAAAAGTTACTTATAGTCAGTAGAGTGTCTGTTGCTAGATCCATTGTTTTATTTAAAAAATATCAGTGCTGGTCGAGCAACAGTAAATGTGATCGGACGTGTTAAAAACTTGACTCAGTTATGCATGAAATAGCAAAATCTCTATCTGTAGACTTTGCACTGCCCAGCCTTATTTCAGTCTCACCTGTTGAGCTCTTGTTCACTGGAGAAGCCCTCACGGCACGCCGAGCAGTTCGGCCAGTTGATGTCTCTGTTGGCTCGACAGGAACTTGACCCGGCAGCGGAGGACACAGAAACCCTTCGAGGCTGTCGAACCAGGAAGCTGAGGATGACGTGATGCCCGGAGAGGAATCTATGGAAACAGTTCCTGAGGATGGAACATTTCAGACATCAAAAACTGTTTGGTTTTTTTATTACTTTTTTTATTATATTAATTATCAATGTCAGTGGTCACATCAAATTGTTACTTTGGTTTCACTTTATTTTGGTGACATTCTATAAGTCTATAAGAAACATTGCACCTGCATGTCTACTAACTCTCATTAAAGTATTAGTAGACTGGTAGGGTTAAAATAAGTTGACATGTACAGTAGTTGAAAAGTTACTTATAGTCAGTAGAGTGTCTGTTGCTAGATACATTGTTTTATTTAAAAAATGTCAGCGCTGGTCGAGAAAATAATATTATAATGGGGGAAATAATTTTAATATTCTGTAAAAACAAGCCTTATTTTGAGTGGAAAACAAGATAATACTGTTTAAAATAATGATGGAGAAATAATGATTTACCACTATTTGGCTTGACGCCGGACGGATCTGGAGCAGGTGGTGATGATGGTTCAGGAACAGAATCTGCTGGAGGAATAAAAGGCTCCACAACAGTCACAGAATTACTGGAAGTGCTGCTGAAAACACCCATCGTATCCTCCCAGAACTTGAGAGAACGACCAGGTTCTGGAGCTTTTTCTGAAATGAAGAAAAAACAAATGAAAACAACTATTAGACCCATCTCTGACGTCAAATTAAGCAATGATTAGGGTTGGGTACCGAAACCCGGTTCCAATAGGGAACCGGTTCCGACGTAAACGGTAGTATCGAGACCGAATAAGAACGCAACTTTCGGTGCCTGACTTTTTTCACCGCCCCCTATAAAACATCTCGCGGCACGAATGATCCAATATCAAAACATCTGCAGTTAATTAAAATAATGATGGAGAAATAATGATTTACCATTATTTGGCTTGACGCCGGAGTGATCTGAAGCAGGTGGTGATGGTTGAGGAATAAACGGCTCCACAACAGTCACAGCACCACTGGAAGACCTGCTGAAAACAGCCTTCCTGAGCTTATGGAAACGACCAGGTTTCTTCATACGTTCTGGAGCTTTTTCTGGTCGAGAAAATAATATTATAATGGGGGAAATCATTTTAATATTCTGTAGAAACAAGCCTTATTTTGAGTGGAAAACAAGATAATACTGTTTAAAATAATGTTGGAGAAATAATGATTTACCATTATTTGGCTTGACACCAGAGTGATCTGGAGCAGGTGACGGAATGAAAGGCTCCACAACAGTCACAGCACCACAGGAACAGCAGCTGAAAACACCCTTCGTAGCCTTCCAGATCCTGAGGCAAAGACCAGGTCTCTCGCTATGTTCTGGAGCTTTTTCTGAAATGAAGAAAAAACAAATGAAAACAACTATTAGACCCATCTCTGACGTCAAATTAAGCAATGACATAACTTACATTTTACTATTCAAATCTTATCTGTAAAGTTACAGATCTAAAGTAATGGGAATTGTTCACGCTATCCACCTGACTTCTGCTTAATGCCTGCATAAATGTCCCAACATATTATTTCACAATAGTAATAGTAATTTCATTTCACTATTATCACGATTACGAGGGTGGAGCCTGGTGATTCCGATTCAACGCTAAAGTTATTTTTCTTATTTTATCTGATCTTTAATTAAAAAGAAAACATACATTTCCAGGCTTCATTTGGCCAACTCTGGCACATGTGGCTCAGTTTTTGTAATGGTAAAGATCATATGGGCCATATCTAAATATAGATATATTTTATTAAACACTGACATTTATTAAATGCATAGCAATGTCTTATTTATGACATAACTGACTCTGTAATACTCGGCACGACAGCCATTTTGACAATTTTGCATGTTTTTGACAATTCAAGAGAAATAAGTGGTGAAATTGAATTCTTTTCTGGATCGTATGCTGTCTGTGAAGCGGCATTCTGTGCGTGTGTTTCGGGTGTGTGTCAGACAGCCATCGAGCTCATGCCTTATTGAGAACGTTTTGCTAACATTCCCATTCAATTAAGAAAACATTATTTCTAAATGTTCCCTGAACGTTCAAAACGTCCAGTTTCACCGTTTCAAAAATGTTTTATCTTGGTTAAAGGAACATTCTATTTTATAATTTTATAATCCATTGTTTTATTTTAAAAATGTCAGTGCTGGTCGAGAAAATAATATTATAATGGGGGAAATAATTTTAATATTCTGTAAAAACAAGCCTTATTTTGAGTGGAAAACAAGATAATACTGTTTAAAATAATGTTGGAGAAATAATGATTTACCATTATTTGGCTTGACACCAGAGTGATCTGCAGCAGGTGACGATGGTTCAGGAATGAAAGGCTCCACAACAGTCACAGCACCACAGAAACAGCAGCTGAAAACACCCTTCGTAGCCTTCCAGATCCTGAGGCAAAGTCTCTCCCTATGTTCTGGAGCTTTTTCTGAAATGAAGAAAAAACGAATGAAAACAACTATTAGACCCATCTCTGACATCAAATTAACCAATGACATAACTTACATTTTACTATTCAAATCTTAATAGTAAAATGCTCCTCCCAACAGACATTCAGTTGCCTATAAGTAAAATTGCACCTACATGTCTACTAACTCTCATTAGAGTATTAATAGACTGGTAGGGTTAGAATAAGTTGACATGTAGTTGAAAAGTTACTTGTTGTCAGTAGAGTGTCTGTTGGTGAGCATTACAATAAAGAGTTTGCAGATATTAAGGAGAGAGTCTACTGATATACTCTAATGAGAGTTAGTCGACATGTAGTTGCAAAGTTACTTATAGTCGACAGATTGGTCAAAAGGGACCATCAAAATAAAGTGTTACCGTACTTTAGTTGGTTTAGTTGACAAATCAGCCATTGAAAATAGAAATAGAAACTAAGCCATTACATCTTTATTAAAAGCCTATTCTGACCTCTGCGAGAGTGTTTAGATGAAGTGGACGGACGTCCAACATCTGGGTTCTGCTTCGCCGTCGCCCCGTGAGCCTGACCTTTGGACACAGAAAAAGAAAACTCAGAAGACAGAGATGGTAAATGTCCAGGACGATCCTGGCTCTGTGTCTGGATCGGGTCTGGCAGCGGCAGAGGTGGACAGTAACAAAGTACATTTATTTGAGTACAGTACTTAAGTACACTTTTTGAGTATCTGTACTTTACTTGAGTATTATTTTTTCTGGAAACATTTTACTTTAACTTCACTACATTTGAAAGACAAGTATCATACTTTTTACTCCACTAACGTTACATTTCTGTCAAGGTCCTTGAGTAGAAAGTAGTTGGATTCTGACATCAATCTGACTTTCATTTTCAATGTTGGGTTTGGTCTTCTAAATGCTCATTTTGCCATTGTTTTGGAACACACTAGCTTATAACAGTGGCTGACATATTCATCCTAAAAGCCACATTTTTTTAAATAGGGCACTATTTGAGGGAACAGCCGAAACTATTGTGGACGTTATTGAGAGCACTTATTCAATCTCACATTCAATCCCACTACAGGAACTGTGTTCTAGAAATAAATTTCATATTGATATGAGGGTGGGTAGGTAGGCAGGCATAGATTCAGAGGCATAAGGTACTATACGTATTACAAACAATAATAAAACAATGCATTGACATTTACTTTTTACGTTACTTTTGATACTTACGTACTTTTAAAAACAAGTACTTCTGTACTTTTACTCAAGTAAAAATCAGTCTTTTCCACTTTTACTTGTAACTGAGTAATATTTGACCAGAAGTATCTGTAACTTACTTTCACTCAAGTAAGGAAATTGTGTAACTTACTTTGTCCATCTCTGGGCAGCGGATCCTGATCACGGTCATCAGAATCGGGCCTCCAAACCTCCTGACCAGCCGTCTGACCGAAAGCAGCTCTCCTGGATCTGGAGTGCTCTTAGGATGGAATATTTCACATATCACATAACGTTAATTTAATCATAATAATCAATAATCAATGTCTGTGGTCAATTACTGATTTTTACTTCAGTTAAGTTACTCAAATTCAATTCAAGTTTATTTCACATGCAATGAATCAAATAAATGGGATCAAATGGGATCAGTCAGTCATTGTACAACACACCATAACAAATAAATGAAAAATTAAAGCACTCACTTCCTCTTTCACCCATCATGTGGTTACGACGAGCCATCGCCAACCTCCCCAAACTGCAATAAAATCGGTAAAAAAAACAAACAAGACAACACAACACAATACAATCGAAATCTCCTCAGAAATAACGTTAACGTTAAGTTACTCCTCTGAAAAAAAATATCAAACAAAAGTATTATCAGAAAATTCAATGACGCTTTCAAAAAGGATATATCCTCCGATGTCCTTCAAGAATATAACGTTAAGTCTCCTCTCACAAATCCAAAAAACAGGTTAAAAGTCTCAAGTTTCGCTCTGCAAAAGTCAGTCTGTCAATTCGCCTCGTCTCTCAACCAACAGACAGCGGTCGATCGCGGAGTAGCTAGATATATGCAGATTGTTCAGATTCATAAAATACGTCGCTATTAGCAACTAAAATTCGAATCACGCATGCACGCGCACATCGACTCTGATTTATTAAATAATTGCAACCTTAATGTTGACGTTTTCTTTAATATGATATTCATTCTTTCAGACCAGTTTTATTATTAAAACCCGTGGAAAATGCGCGCAAAAACATCAAATAAACGGACATCATATAAATTAATAATTAAATTGTCCCTTTTCCGCATATATATCAAGGCCAATCAGCTTTCAGTATCACTAATACGCCATCCAACCGTAGTGGTGAAGAAATCCAAATTATTTTTGAATTCTCTATTAAAATTGTTCACAATTGCTACCCAGTTAACTATAAACGTGCTAAATTTGCTCTGCAAGTGAAAGTCGTCTTGTGGTGCCATCTTATATATTTGTTTATAATATTCATTATCAATGTCAGTGGTCTGGTCACTTCAAATTGTTACTTTGGTTTCACTTTATTTTGTTCCATTTAAAAAACAGCCTAAGCGAATGTTATATTTTTTTATTTTTCTGATTCATCACATTACAATAAAATCAACTGTATTTAGATGGGAAAATGATTCTCATCTGTTTCATTTCATTAGCCTCCAGATTTGCTTGAAAGTATTGATTTTAGAAATATATCTTATTACGTACGGTATACATAACATATTTGGCTTTTTATTTATTTAGTTAAATTACAAACATTTCAAGTACAATGCAACAAAAAACAAAATGAATACAAGGCACTGTAAATACAATTCAAAATGTATTAATAACAACAACAACTAAAGTATAAATGTACATAATAATAATAAAATAAATAATAAATACAGAAATGAAAGTTTATAATATCAGGGCAGTTATATGTATTTGAAAAGCTTTAAAAGTTGTATTGTTTTTATAAGCTTTTTGTTTTGTGATCTCATGTTTAAAAGATATTCTAAGTATATTGTGAGATCAGTGTTATAAAAGGTAATATAGGAGGGTTTCTTTTGAGTTATTTTTGTCTAATGAATATAAAACTTCGCCAAAATAATTAAAAGATTAATGATATAATTTTGTTTTTCAGAAAGAGAATTCACAAATCTAATGACTAGGCAATTTTAAATCCTATTAAAATAATAGGATTTTTTATTATTAAAATAATAGGATTTACACAGATTAATTCCATTGGCTGGTCCAGCAACCAATCGCATTGCATCTCGCGTGGGCCGAGGGTCCGTATCTGCTTTACTTTTCGAAATGGATGATCCCCATGGAGGGAGAACCTGGATTTGTAAAGTTGGGACGGTTGTTTTATTCTCAACGATATGAAAAGTGTTGCCACTCCCATTTATTGCACATTTCCCCCCGAAATTATATTGCACGACCCGTAAATATGCAGGCAAACGCGGTTGCCTACTATATAAGTCGAGCCAATAGTGCGGCAAGATACTGAAATAGGATTATTATTAACCAATCAGATCGGACACATAGACATAATAAATATGCCCTATTGGCCGCTTTGGAACGTTGCTGCGATACGTCAACGCGTCCGCCATTTTGCGGAGGGCAAGACTGCGCTGTAATCTTCTTATACTGTCTATGGTTTTCCTTATATAGTTGTATTGAGGATTGAGGAAGTGGCATGTCTCTTATATAAATTGTCTCTGGGTAAACTTACAAATTACATATAAATAATACAGCTATTTTGACGTCAAAATGGCCGCTGATCCCTGAACTTTTGGGTGACAACTGATTTTATTTTTTATTTTTATTTTATTGCATTTTAACAAGAACAAAACATAATTTACATACAAGAGTACATATAACCATACATGTCAGGGGTAAAAAAAGAAAATAAAAAAAAGCCCCAAAAAAAAAGAAAAAACACCTGTACCTGTCAAACAGCTGTGTAGTTTTCCTAGCTTTTAGGTTTTTACTTTTGGATATTGTTTCTAAATATATTTTAACATTGTTCAATTTTAAAATGTTCAAAATGTGGTAGTTTTCCATTCCATTTGACTTTATGAATATAGTAACGGGCAATTATAACAATTCAATATAAAATAAACAAAATATTTGTATCACCCTCAAATGAAACAAATTTTAACATAACATCAATTTCTTCAAAGTTAACAAGAGTCATAACTTTTCTTTGCAAGTAATACTGAGTTCTTTCCAAAACATTTGGGTCTTGGGACATTGGAGACCATTGGGTCCCTCCATTGGGTCCATGAGGGTTATGATTGTTTGTGGAAACTTGCAAGTTTAATGGGTATTTTGTTAACATCATAATCACATTTCAGTATAAATTCTATACCACCTACTTTTTGAAATATAAAATTAGGTACTGTATACCATAGCCTACTTTGTTTATTTTTTTTTTAAATAATTTTGGAGCCATTTTATGTTAAATATCGTGTTAGAGGTCTTAACATCCAAAGCATTCAATCCTCCTTCAATTTTTGACCTACAAATATTTTCTTTTTTAATAATGTGATTTGTTCTTCCAAGTAAATTTAAAGAGTTTGGTGTCTATCATTTTAATTAATGAGGGGGGGGGGACATCTAACACTTGAGCAGCATAAACCAACCTGGATAAACCCTCAGCTTTAACCAATAACACTCGACCAGTGAAAGAGAGATCTCTCATCAGCCAAGAATTCAGTTTCTTTTACAAATGATTGAATGATGGGAGTGAAGTTTAACTCATTCCTGACTTCCTTATTTTTTTAAATCTTAATACCCAAATATTTGATAACTTTTTGCACGGGAATTAATTGCTTTTTCAACTTCAGTCTCTTAAGAAAAGAGTAGTGTCATCAGCTAATTGTGTGCATTTAATTTCTGTATCTCCTATTTTAATACCGCGAAAAATGTCTTTCTTAATATGAATGGCCATAATTTGTCTAACCAACAAAAAAAGCAATGGACTAATAGGGCAGGTATTCATATGTCGAATACCCCTTTTAATTTCGAATCTATGAGAAGTTCCATATGCCAATTTTACAGAGCTGGGAATCTTATTATATAGGGTTCTGATTGCTTTTTGAAATTTGTCCCCAAAACCGAAGAATTTAAGAGTTTTAAAAAATAAAGTCATGTTCAATTGCAGGGTTGTGGACTCGAGTCGCTTGACTTGGACTCGAGTCCCAAATTTGATGACTTGCGACTCGACTTGCCATAATCAAAGATGACTTGCGACTCGACTTAGACTTTGACAACAATGACTCGCGACTTGACTCGGACTTGAGCCCTGTGAGTGACTTGGAAAGACTTGACCTACCTTCTAAAACCACAGATCAGAGTTGTAATAATCACTGTAGATCACTGTATCTCACTGACGCATGATCACAGCGCTGATTAGCGCTGCTTTCGCACGTTTGGCACTGAGCCAGAGAGCTCTCTGCACTGCACTGTGTGTCAGTTGTCATTTATCACAAAGTTCAGACAGTTTTCAACCAAATAATGTTTTTTTTTTTGTTTGTTTTTTTTCAGGCATTTAAATACACAAGTACTAGCGAACCATTTATAATTTGAGGGGGAAAAAACACACTGATGTCCAAGTAAGCGGGCTTTGAAAAATCATCTATTTTGTTTACAGAACATGCATTGCTGGAATATAATTTACCATAAAAATTTGAAACATATTTTGAAATAATAATAGGGTCCTGTGTTTCATGGCCATTAATATTAAGCTTTCTAATAGATGTATAGTATACTCTCCATTTCTTTTCCCCAAATTATAAAAGTAGCTATCTGTAATTAGTTTCCCCTTCCTCTAACCAACGTCTTCGTGATCTAACAAATGTTCCTTTTGCCTTGATCATGGGCGAGGCTAGCCCCTTTTTAGGGGTGCTTCAGCACCCCTAAAAAGGAGCTCAGCACCCCTAAAACTTGGAGTAAGAAATGTTGTTATTCTAAATATATATATATTTTTTTTTTTTTTGTCTTTGACAAGGTTAAATAATGTTCTTCATCTTCAGTCGGCAGCAGCGCCAAGCAGAGCGAAGGTCAGAAACAGAGGTGCGCGCGTGTGTGTGTGTGTGTGTTTGTTCATCTGAGCCTCATTGGTCTTTCACTTCTCGTCAGTGTCAGAATATTTGAGATGACCAATCAAATTAAAGTAGGCGGGCTTTATGTTCACAGAAGCTGCTGAGCGCGAATTTTACATGGAATTTTAGCAGCACGACTGACGCTTCAGTTTACGGTCAAGTGCGAGTTAAGAAGATGTAAATAGCTAAACTAAACATTTTATATTTGACAGTTTTTTAGGTCATAAATGTTAAACGAATGACAAAAATAATTAGAAAACTAATAAACTTTTGTCTAATTTCGCCATTTTGAGCTGAAAATAGGCCTATATAACGTGTAATTATGTCATTGTGAGGGGACAAGAAACATTAACAAAGCCGTTTTCATAGGCACAAGATTAATAATGCATGTGTACATGTTGAGAATTAATATAGCCTAATACAATTTGTAGCCTTCAGTAAATTAAAAAAGTTCAGCTTTAGGAGGTGAAGAGACAGGGTAAGATCAGGAGACTGAAGTGATGAAAAAGACAGAGTGATGGAGATGAGGAGAGAGCAGGTTTTAAATATATTTCCTATCCTTTTTTGGCCTTCAAACGTCTTGAAATGCACATATCAGAGAAATAAAAATGTTTAACCCCATAACAACCTCAAATTTATGACCTCTTTAATTATAAAGCCCTGTCTACGGCCATGTATTAGGCCTAGATCAATAATGAATGTGTACATATTGTGAATGAATTTAATAAACTTAGTTACCTAGCTTTCCTGGTAGCTTTGTCTGAGAAAATGATTCATAAATCAACCTATCAGTTGACCCTATGTTTACTTTCTTCACTGACAGACAAAAATGAAAAGCCTATATCAGTCAAAGCTCAGCTTTAGGAGGGGAAAAGACAGAGCAAGATAAAAACAAAGAGAAAAAGAGTGTGATGCTGATGAAGTGTGGAAAATAAACAGCTACCCGCACATGGTTTTAAAGCTGTTGTTATCCAATTTTTTTGGCTTTCAAAACATCTTAAAATGCATATATGTAGATCAGAGAAATCAAAATTTTCTCGGGGGAGCTTACCCCCGAACCCCCCTAAATACCTCGCATTTGGTACCTCAGTGATTATAAAACCCTGACATATGCATGTTACTGGATGAATGAATGAAACTAGTTAATAATGCGCATTAGACCATAAACTAACTTTTTTTTTTTAAATCATACCCTCATTGGGGGCTGAGCCCCCCTAAAATGAAAATCCTAGAATCGCCCCTGGCCTTGATTATATATAATTTATCTAACTCAGCCTGCAGATTCATTAAAAAATTAGAATCTAATAATTTCCTCTTCCTTTGACTTATTAGACTTTGCAACTTCTTTGCCTTATCAATTGCACTAAGTCTAATTTGAAACTTCATAAGCTCCCAATTTTTACAGTATAAATTTGTTCACTAAGCTTGATTCCAATATGTTTGTATTATCTTCTAAATTTCATGTTGAAAACTATCAATTTCCAATAATCTATTATTAAGTTTCCAATAAGTCTAAGAGCCTTTAAATGAAGTTTCATTATTCCCTTTGATGCAAAGATAAATCATTTTGTGATCAGACAATATCGATGGTTCAATTGATACTCTGTTTGTTTGTTCTAATGAATTAGAAATTAACCAAAGATCGATTCTTGACTGTTAAGATTTATCCCTATTACCCCATGTGTACTCTTTCAAATGTGGGTGTTTATATCTCCATATATCAATTACCCCTACATTTTCACAAAATACAGATAGCTCTGAATCACCTGTAGATGGTCCAATTGGAATATGAATTCTATCCATCTTAACATCTGGGACAATATTAAAGTCCCCACCTAGAATTATTTCAATATCATGGAATCTTTTTCTTTCTTAATCTCATTTTCAATATCAGAGAACAAATCAACATTATATTTTTTAATATTTGAAGCATATACTGTACCCAGTGTTGTAGTCGAGTCACCAATTGTCGAGTCCGAGTCAAGTCTCGAGTCCCCGTGTTCGAGTCCGAGTCCAAGTCCGAGTCACCAAAGAAGAGACCGAGTCGAGTCCGAGTCGAGTCACCATTACCTGAGTTCGAGTCCGAGTCGAGTCTCGAGTCCCCAGTGTTCGAGTCCGAGTCGAGTCATCAAGGTTGAGTCTGTGTTATATTTCAAGACTGCGAACATTTCTCTACTCTGGCACCTTTAAAGAGCTGATATAATTATAAAAGAGGGTCTACATTAAACAAAAATGACACCACTGTGTTGACAATTATAAATAATAAATACAATATAAATAAATATAAATAAAAAATTTGATTTCAATAATGTAGGCTATTAGTAGGCTAAATGTTGAAATTAACATTAACAATGCTGTAGAAGTGCAGTTTATTAATAGTAGCCTAAATGTTAACTAATGTAGTTAACTAGAGTTTAATAAATGGAACATATTGTAAAGTGTTACCGATTTGTTATACACCGATTCAGACGTCTCGTGAGTTCGTTGTTGGACAGATGGTCAGTTGTTTTAACCATTCATTAAAGTGAATCGTTCAAAGGAGTCATTAGTTCGCGAATCGGACGTGTCATTAATGGACGTGTAGCCTATACGGCACGCCTTGTGTGATTATCTCGGCAGTTTAGGACAGGACAAGATTTGTGTCAACACAGAAAACATTTCATCACTAGATAGGTCTTTTCGTTTATTGAAATTGTGGCTAATGTCAGCTGAATGTGCGGAACGCTTTTCAGAGAAGATAAGGCAAACGTTTTTAGTTTTTTTTCAGCACAATTCACACCTCGCGGTAATTCAGGAGAAAAAAATCTCTGAATGATCTACGTGAAACTTCGGTCTTCCGACCTTTTACTATCGTGTCAATTGATTTTGATTAATATGCGTGAGGAGGGAGCACCGCTCGTGTTGTTTGAAGACGGTGAGAGCGCGCGCGCGGCTGGGGCTTTCTCTCTGCTCGTTCATATATGCAGGAAAAAAAGAGATCCCGTCCGGTCTTGGAGCCCAAAACAGGAAAAGTGTAACATCTTATATCAAATTTTAAATCCTATTTAGTCAGAAACTTCATCCAACGTCATTCATTTGATGAATGCTCAAGTCCGATTTTATATCCTCGAGTCCGAGTCCAAGAACGAGTCATCAGTCCGCGAGTCCAAGTCAAGTCACGAGTCCTGAGAATAGAGTCTCGAGTCGGACTCGAGTCCAGAGAATAGGGACTCGAGTCGGACTCGAGTCCGAGTCCAGGACTCGAGTACTCCATCACTGACTGTACCTAACAAAAACATTTTCCCATCAATGGATATCGTTAGAATTATCCACCTACCCCAATGTGAACTTTGCTATAAACAATTTTACCTTTAAATGAACCCTTTAAAATTGCAACTCCTGCTGAGTAATTACTTCCAAAAGAATGCCAAATTTCGCTGCCCCATTGAAACTTCCAAAAATTCACATCTGAAGAACAAG
Source organism: Leuciscus leuciscus (assembly GCF_965113295.1). Classification (NCBI taxonomy): domain Eukaryota; kingdom Metazoa; phylum Chordata; class Actinopteri; order Cypriniformes; family Leuciscidae; genus Leuciscus; species Leuciscus leuciscus. The sequence continues at coordinate 30,731,067 of NC_138734.1, forward strand.
CATGAGTCTCTTGTAAAAAAATAAAAATCTACATTAAATCTCTTGCAATACAAAAAAACAGCCTTTCGTTTAGTTAAATCTTGAATACCCCTAACATTAAAGGAACAAAATGATAACGACATGAACTTTTAACAATCACAATTACAGAAGAAATAAAGAAAAACTCTTAAAGGGTTAGTTCACCCAAAAATGAAAATTCTGTCAGTAATTACTCACCCTCATGTTGTTCCAACCCCGTAAGACCTTCGTTCATCTTCGGAACACAAATTAAGATATTTTTGATTAAAACTGAGAGCTGGATCACCTCTCCATAGGCTTCTAAGTGATTGAAACTTGCTGGCCCAGAAAATGCTTTTCTTTAAAATTCTTTAGGCTTCTCACTCTTTTTGACAAATTAATTTACATGATTTTTACAAATATTTTTGCTCTCAAAGATAAATTTCTACCCAGTAAAATGATTTGGATATTTATATGAATTATAGAAATGTCCATGTCTTTATATTTTATTATTATTTTAAATAAGTTTGCTGAGACCCTAGTGAATTTACGTTAACTTTCCAGTCATTTGTGATTAATACTGAATAAAAACTTTTACAAATATTTTTGCGCACAAAGAGCATTTTCTACCCAATAAAATATTTTAAGGATCAATTAGAAAAAAATATTTTCGTATTCAGTTTATATTTTCTTTGAATGTTTTTCTAATTCAAAAAAATATATATTTTGTTTTATTTTAGGTATAGTAATCAGGGGAAGAGGAAAACATTTTTTACATTGTTTTGTTGTTGTTGTTGTTGTTGTTGTTGTTGATTATTTTAAAACTTGTTTTGTCTCATTTGAAACCCTTGGAAGTTTTCTGAGGCTTCATAATGACCCCCTTGTTGAAGCTACCGAAATACCAGAAGTTAATTTAATTTAAGTAAAGTAAAAATGGCTTTACAAACAGTTCACACACTCATTCTGCTTGTGTTTCATCAATAAGGCATATTTTACGCTCCCACACCGGCCAGCTCCACCGAGTCCCTTAGCCAACTGCACGGGCTCCTGCTCCGGCCCGCCCTGACGGAGCCGCCCATGCGCCGCAGCACCAGCTCCTCTAGCGATACCATGAGCACCTTCAAACCCGCCGTGGCCCCGCGCATGGGGGTGCAGCTCAAGCCCCCTGCCCTGCGGCCCAAACCCATGGTGGCGATACCCAAGACGGGAGCGGCGCAGCATCCGGCGCCCCCTCCACAGGATCCACTGGACAAATCCTGCACCATGTGATTAACTGTGTGCATTCAGAGCGACAGTGAGGAAACAATGTAAAATTAGGACCATTGCAGTCAGAGCCAGGTTTTTAGTGGATGGATTTCAATGCCATTGAACATTTCGCAACATTTCATTCGCTTTAGAGAGTGGACTAAAGCAAATATAAGTAACTAAAGATACTAGAAATGGTCAGCATTAAGAGGTGTTAGTTTAAAACAGTGTGTGTATAGAATTCCAACACTATTTTAGGGTTTATTAATAAACTAGAATAACGTCGGTTACTAAGCATGGTTCAGAAGAGTTACTTAAACAGGTGTTTACTATTTCAGAGTTACATTTCTCTCATGACCTGTTTAGTGAATTCAAACGGACATTCTTAAATATATTCGAAAGACACCTGCGACTAACAGAAAGCTATTTATGTGTATCCAAAAACTGTTTGCATGCTTGTCCGACACCTTATTTGTTTCCGCAATACTCTGTGTGAATAGATTCAATGATATTAAAGAAAGCAACAAATCACTACAGCTTCCTATATTCTTAGGGTGACTTTTTAAATATCAGCAAGTTCCCTTGTAGTAAAAAACCTTGAGAAAATCCTAAAAGAAGAGGTTCTCATCTTGGTCGAGGGCAAACTTGATTCTCTTCAATTTGCCTATCAGAGGAATAAAGGTGTGGATGATGCTAAGCTTTTTATCTTGGACACACTTTATAAGCATTTGGAGAAACCCCAATCTCATGCCAGGCTTTTATTTGCTGACTTTTCATCAGCTTTTAACAAAATGCAGCCTCTCATTTTGATTGAGAGGCTTGCTTCTTATTTTAATCTGCCCGATCAGCTTTTAGCCTTGTTCTTACATTTTCTGACTGATAGGACACAGAGGGTTTTAGTAAATGGGGTTACTTTAAAAACCCAAGTCTCCAACACAGGTTCCCCACAAGGCTGTGTACTTTCCCCGCTACTGTTCATTTTATACACGGATAGTTGTAGGTCTCTTAAAGAGGATAGTTTTCTTGTTCAATTTTCTGATGATACTGCTCTGCTGTCACTCCTCCATGGCACAGAGTCAGATCACGGACGTGCACTTCCTGATTTCGTTAAGTGGTGTGATGACAGCCTTCTTGAAACTAAGGAACTCATTATCGATTTTAGAAAAAAAGGGACAAATACTTCAGTATGCAGGATCCATGGCGAGGATGTGGAGATGGTAAATTATTATAAATATCTGGGTACGGTTTTTGATTCAACTGAAGTTTGAAAGGAACTCTGAATCAGTGGTCAAACGGGCCCAGCAGAGAGTACATTTATTGCGCAGGATAAATTCCTTTGGGGTTTCTAAATCTATACTGTGCACGGTGTATTTGTCTTATATTGAGAGCCTTCTTACTTTTTCTTTCATTTGTTGGTTTGGTAATATTTCAGTGAAGGACCGAAACTGTTTAAATAATATTGTGAAAGTCTGTTCCAAAATTATTGGAATCCAAATGTGCGACTTAAATTCTCTTTGGGAGAAACGTGTTCTTCAAAAAGTAAAAAGTCTGATGAACCAACATCATATTCTGGGAGATGAATTTGTTCTTATGCCATCAGGTCGGCGTTACTTGCAGCCCCCTAGAAAGACAAACCGTTATGGAAGATCATTTATTCCTTCAGCAATTATGCTTTTAAATATTGAGCTGAGGAAATCATTATGGACTGATCTGTTCTTGGCACTATGCACTTTAGGAGCTTTTTTCTGCTTTTGATGTCTTTTTATTTATAAACTGTCTTTGGACCTGGACCCTATCATGTTACCCTTGTTATATACTACCAGGCCCGGGGTGGGTAATCGGGAGAATTCCCGGTGGGCCGCTTCACTTTTGGGCCGGTCAAGGATTTTTATTTTTTTTATTTTTTTTACATATATTTGTCACGTTAGTACGGTGACGCATTGCTGCCACATACATATTCTTTTTTTCCCTCAATTATGTTGTAATAACGAGATCTTATGTCGTTTTAACGACATCTTTTCTCGTAATAACGAGATCTTATGTCGTTTTAACGACATCTTTTCTCGTAATAACGAGATCTTATGTCGTTAAAACGACATCTTTTTTTTGCCCTTATAAGGACATGTGTAGTCATGTACAAAATATGCCTTTATCCACATAAAATTGACAGCCTATCGCGCCTTTATCACACGTTCAAAAAGCTTATTAAGCAAGTAGTAGCAGCCCCCAATCATGCAAAATTAATCAATGAGGCCCTTTTTTGAAAATATATTTTAAATAGGCCTATAAGTTTTTTTTATATAATATATTATATATAAGATTTATTTTTGTTAATAGGCTATATCTTCATTCATTAGAGTCAAGTAGTCAAAACACAACCGAAAATGTTACAACATTGTGTTCTTATTTTGTTTAATTAACGAAATGTCAATCTTCGTCTTTATAACAGAAGATACAATATAATACAAAAATCTTCAAGATACAGCCTACAATCTTCACATGTATAACGGATTGTCACCTTATAAACAGTCCTTTGTGTGGTGGAATAAGCAATGCTATATAGAAATATATGGTTAGTATCTTAATTTAAATTTTATTTTATTATTTTATTAGTTCATTAATTATGCTAACTCAACTAATTAAATGTGAAGAGCTGGATACTAATTACTAATGAAATAATGTCAAATATTAAATGTAGGCTATTGATTAGAGTTGCCATAGACTAAAGGATTTTTCTAGACTAGTATTCATTCATTTAATGAATGCACGTTTATATTCAATCCTGGGTGCATGTAGGATATTCCGCGCTCAAGCGCATGCATAAAACTTGCCGCAAAGCGCCGGCAAAAGTAGGCTAATGATATAATAAATGTATCTGAAAAAAATAACGAAGCATTTTAATTAATGAACTAGTCTTTTCTAAATCAGTGTAGGCTGCCTGCATACATATCTCCATACATCTCCGCTGTAATGTAGCCTAGATGCGCCTTTCATACGGACAGGATTACATAATCAGATGGTACCGTATTTGCTTTCGATTGGATTTTTTTTCGTTGGTAGACATTTTTTTTTATAAACTTTATAGTTATATATTTCTCATGTCTGTGAGGCTTGTCTATACACTGTTTTTCAGTTCATTTTTCAGGCGCGCTCCAATTCACGGAGATCATGAAAGCGCGCCCTGTTCGTTTTCTTTTATTTTACAAAAGCACACCGTTTTCTTGTTGTTGTGAGTTTACACAAATAAAAGTAGTTGCGACTGATGTATTATTTTCTGTATGACCAGAAATGATGGAGTATTTTAAGTTGTTTCCACTGTTGATAGGAAAATGCGAGTGATGGCACCGGCGCCTTCATCCATGTCATTGCGCGCTCCACACTCCGCACAAACACTTGGATATACGCTTAATAAACATTTATCTAGGTTAACGTTAGAGCGAGTGGCCATGCCAGACGGATAATCCTCTTCATGTTTAACTAATCAAATTCTGTTGCATTTTATTGCGCCAGTTTGAAAAGGGCGGCTGAAGCCTGCAGATAAACGCCCAACGCTGGTGTTTTTCTTTAAACAAATTCGTTTAGGCTTTAAAATAAATATTGTTTATGGGCTAATTAATGCCACAATAATTTGTTGATTTTATTGGCTACTTGTATTTTTCATTTTTGTTTTGCATTGAATAGCTACCATTGAATATTTGCATTGCATGCATTGAATATTTGCTGTGCACCGCAATACCATCCTCCCATAGAAAGACACGTTAAGAGCCACCTATTTTCTTTATAATAAAGGGTTTCTAAAACGCTTAACGTATAATTAAATGCATTGCGTTCATATTCTTCATCACTGAAGCTTTTTCTTTATTATAAGGGTGTATTATTCCATTAAAAAAGGACTGTTTATAAGGTGACAATCCGTTATACATCTTGAAGATTTTTGTATTGTATTGTATCTTCTGTTATAAAGACGAAGATTGACATTTCGTTAATTAAACAAAATAAGAACACAATGTTGTAAAATTTTCTGTTGTGTTTTGACTACTTGTATCTAATGAATGAAGATATAGCCTATTAACAAAAATAAAGCTTATATATAATATATTATATATATAAAAAAACTTATAGGCCTATTTAAAATATATTTTCAAAAAAGGGCCTCATTGATTAATTTTGCATGATTGGGGGCTGCTACTATTTGCTTAAGCTTTTTGAACGTGTGATAAAGGCGAGATAGGCTGTCAATTTTATGTGGATAAAGGCATATTTTGTACATGACTACACATGTCCTTATAAGGGCAAAAAAAAGATGTCGTTTTAACGACATAACATCTCGTTATTACGAGAAAAAGATGTCGTTTTAACGACATAAGATCTCGTTATTACGAGAAAAAGATGTCGTTTTAACGACATAAGATCTCGTTATTACGAGAAAAGATGTCGTTAAAACGACATAAGATCTCGTTATTACGACATAATTGAGGGAAAAAAAATAATATGTATGTGGCAGCAATGCGTCACCGTACGTTAGTTACATTGGGCCGCTTCACTTTTGGGCCGGTCGAGGATTTTTTTTTTTTTTTTATTTGTCACGTTAGTTACATTTTATGTTAGGAAAATGCACTTTCCGCATTCTGACACCGCAGCGCGCAGCCTCTGCATGGGTTGTACCATGAGAGGGAGTTCTCCCCTCCCCTCCCATAGAGTTGGTTGGGTCCATAGCCTGTCTTTTCTAAAACGTTTTCTCAGGTAGGCTACCGCGGCACCGCCGGTGCCTACCGATAGCTGGGCCGGCCCTATGGCGGCAAATCAATGACAAAATAAACGGAGCGCACAACTGATGCTGGCGCGCGCAGTAAATGACATTCGCGAGAGGATAACAGATCTACACGCGAGGAAGCGGGAACTCGCGAGCTCATTCAAACCCCGCGCGCGCGTATGACATCTCCTCTGCCCTCGCGCGCGCGCATGATCATTCCCCACGCTCTCGCGCTTGATCTCCTGCTTTTGCTCGCTCGAACACTTTTATTTTTGGCAGTCGATGGGCGGGACTTACTGTTTTAATAACCTCAAATGTCATTAGGTATCACGTTTTTTGATTAAAAAAGCATTCTTTTTGAATATTTTTAAATACAAATAAATCTGTAAACATTAGTTCAATATGCCTCTTTGTGGAAGAGTGGGATACATTTCAAATGCTTTCTTTCTTTCTTTCTTTCTTTCTTTCTTTCTTTCTTTCTTTCTTTCTTTCTTTCTTTCTTTCTTTCTTTCTTTCTTTCTTTCTTTCTTTCTTTCTTTCTTTCTTTCTGCTTTTGTTAATTTATCAACCTACCCATGTGGAATAGTGGAACATTTTTTGTTAACTTCTCAGCTTAAGTGAATTATTATTTAACCTTTACATTATTTGTTGAACCATGTTATTAATAAAAACTACACAATAGTAAGAGCTGAACTGTTGCTTCATTTATCCAATTTGGAAAAAGTGCTAATATGGAATTCCACCATGGAAAAAGAGGGCCGGTCTTGGGCCTGAAACTCCCGGGCTGAAAAGTGGCCCCACTCCGGCCCTGCTACATGGGGTCATCAGTAATCAAGCGCTAGAAAGTGCTCATGAGAAGATTCTGAGTAAAACCATAATCACAGATAATCACAGAGCATATTTGCTAAAACCTGGCCGATTTTGGGTGAAAAAATTGGGTCTGTTGAAGACGTTTGACGGACTAGTAAGACACGTGTCAAGAGAGTTAAATCCAGAAAGGGGATTCAGCCAAACATGGGGTCATCTAACAGTAAACTAGACCATTTTTACACACCTATTTTCTGTCAAATGAGAAATAATTATGGAGGTGAAAGTGACGTGTATTAATGTGGGTTTGAAAGTAGAACAGTATTTAAATGACGATATTAAAGTTTTCGTCTGAGAAAGAATGTGAACATAGTGCTAAAGAAAGTGAAAAGAACGTGTGAGTAAATGAGGGAGAAAAGAAAGTTAAAGGAAAGTTGATAGATGGAAGTCGTAAGAAGATTGAAGGTTAAAAGAAGGAAAGATTTAAGTCTTAAGGGAATCCTTTGAAGGAAAGATCTATAATAATATTCTTTTTTTTATTTTTAAAAGTACTGTTTTTTATTTTATTTTTCTAAACTGTTTTAATTATTCTTATTTCTTTTTATTATTTTAATCTCTTCTATGTAAAGCACTTTGAATTGCCATTGTGTATGAAATGTGCTATATAAATAAACTTGCCTTGCCTTGCCTACATGGTGTCAAGGAGTTTTTCAACCTGGAGACATCATGCATGAAATCAGACGTTTCAAATAGTAAAAAAAAAGTATTAAAAGCATCAGGCAAACAGTCATCCTGAACACTGTTAAGGCTGATCTGCTGCTTGGGTTCATTACCACACTGATTAATCCCACGCCATGCTGACCTAAGGTCGCCATTTACATATTGTTTTTCTATTTTTTCCCTATACTTACTTTTGGCTTTTACTATTTCAGCCCTAACCTCTCTGGATACAAACTTTCTCTCCAATGAGTCACCAGTAAAGAAGATCTTTTTTTTTCTTATTAATCACTGTTTTTAGATCTTTGGTAACCCATGGTTTATTGTTGGGGAAAGTGATAACGGTTTTGACTGGGATAACAGTATCCACACAAAAGGTAACATAGGACGAAACAGTGTCCGAAAGTTCATCAATATTGATGATGTTGCTTGTGCAAGACCAGCATTTTCATTGTAATGAAACGCAGCCAGGTATAGTCTGCATGTTACGTCAGAAACGAGGACACAATATGCAAGTAAAAGCTCTTTATTAATAGTCAATAATGTTGATGATGATGATGATGATGAAGAATTAATCCGGGTGATGCAGGCGGTGGCGCAGGGACTTTGATGGTCAGACACGGAGTGATGGATGAAGTGCAGCGTGCTCTGATGAGTGATGACTTGATCCAGACATGAAACGTAATCCAACAAGACGCGAAACCGGAACACAGGAACTCAAGACGGGACACGAGGCACGGGAACAGGATCAGACAACACAGAGACTTCATACAATGATCTGACAAAGGAGATGAGAAAGTGGTGAGGATTTATAGGAGATGAGATGAGTGGCAGCTGGCGATGATGAGTGATTGCAGCTAATGGTCATGGTAATGATTTACCATTATTTGGCTTGACGCCGGACGGATCTGGAGCAGGTGGTGATGATGGTTCAGGAACAGGATCTGCTGGAGGAATAAAAGGCTCTGAGTTTCTGTCAGGTTGGTGTTGGTCTTCAGGCTTCGGGTCAAGTCTCGAGCTCAGAGCTCTCAGCAAGTATGTTATTTCCTATCCAAAACAAAGAGAATATGAACAAGTCAACTCATGAATGTTTTTTTAGAGCTAGAGCAGAATTGAATTCTGTTTGGTTTACTGATTCTGTTATTTTCCTGTTTACTTCAGGGATGCAGCTTTAAAACAATCTGTATAGTATCAAGCGCTATATAAATGATATAGCTATATAGGTGATTTGACTATAACAAGAACATTACAATGAACACAAATTTGAAAATCTCACTACAAATAATCCAGAATTTAAGACAAAAGATAATAATCCTACTTTACCTGTTATACTGCCTCATCAGTCCATTGATGTTGTAACATCTGGTCTAAGCTGGGGCGTTTAGTTGGATCCCTCGCTAGACACTGTCTAATCAGATCCCTGCAGTCTGTACACATTTTAATAAGGAGAGAGCTGGTTAGTCATGACCATGTGACCTGGCATTTTTGAAAACAGCGATGGCTTTCGCTATACGTTGAGCTATATATGAAAATTCTGATTTCAATGTTATCATCATTATTCACTCACGTTTGGATAAGTCGGGGTTTACAAATGTAACTTTGGCTCGTGTGACTTCCGTTACACTAACAAAAGGAAGACATTCGTTCGACAACTCGTAGAGCAACACTCCTAGAGACCAGACATTTGCTGGGACGGCGTGGAATCGAGGTTCTTTAAAGACTTCAGGTGGGCGGTATGACATCATTCCTGTAAGAAAGACATTTGCACATTGTTGAGCTTTTTTTTTTCAAGCATCATCAAATAATTAGTAAGTCACTACCTTCAGGTTTCCACACTCCCAAAATGCTCACCCTTGTATTTGTTGCTCTCGCAGCCTTCACTACTAACTAGCTGACCGCAGCCAAAGTCTATCAGCTTGAGTTCTAGCGTGTCTTTCTTCCACAGGAAATTTTTCGTATGAATGTCACTATGGAAAACCCCACAACGGATGCAGTGTTGCACTGCCCGCACAGCCTGTCTCATGATGACCCGTAAGAGACAGTCACTCAAAGGTTGACGATTCATTGAGTCCAGCAAGGTCTGGCAGGGCTCCGGATACTCCATAACCAGAGTGAATGATCTAGGATGTTCAAACCACTCGTGCAGTTGTATGACAAAAGGGCTTATGGGTTCTCGCTTTATCAGCAACAGCAGTGCCACCTCTGTAACGAGAGGTTCGGGATTCCCAGGCTAGAGAGAAGAAGCAGACAGAAGGTTAGCTGGGTAAAAATCTGAAGAAAACATCATTTTGAAATGTACTATTCTTTGATCTTTTTAGATGCGTTCAAAAGAGCCTTTTCAGCTCAAAGTTATTTGGTGCCTCTAAGCTTATTTGTTGATCACATTTATACCTAATGCTTCCTACGGGTGTATTAACTACAGTAATCTGCACTTAAACAACTCTATACACATTCAGGTTTTGGCCAACTTACAATATTAAGATAACGATTGTTGTCAATCTTGCGTAACTGCTTGATGGCAACCTGCAAAAAACAAACAAAAAAAACAGTTTCAATAACAGTAACAGTATTCAAGCATCTGGCCTTGTATTAAGTATTAAACCATTTGTAAATTGTTTTAAATGTGTTTTGATGCATGCAAGAGCAAAATGTTTGTACAATTCAGTAAGATTTACCCTTTTGCCATCAAATTTGCGTGTTCCCAGGAACACTCTGCCAAATCCTCCGGATCCAATTAACTTTTCCATGTTATAGAGAGACTCAAAGGACTCTGAAAAACAAACAGAAAAACATGAGACAATTATTAGCTTGCTAGATCCATTGTTTTATTTTAAAAATATCAGTGCTGGTCGAGCAACAGTAAATGTGATCGGACGTGTTAAAAACTTGACTCAGTTATGCGTGAAATAGCAAAATCTCTATCTGTAGACTTTGCACTGCCCAGCCTTATTTCAGTCTCACCTGTTGAGCTCTTGTTCACTGGAGAAGCCTCCGCGGCACCCTGAACAGTTCGGCCAGTTGATGTCTCTGTTGGCTCGACAGGAACTTGACCCGGCAGCGGAGGACACAGAAACCCTTCGAGGCTGTCGGACCAGGACAAACCCTCTTCCTCGACGCTGTACGTGCCTCGGCTGCACAGATTCAACGACTCTCGACATCTCCTCTCGACATGGGCCTCAGGGGGGGTTGAGGACAAAGCTGAGGATGAGGAATCTATGGAAACAGTTCTCCAGGATCTGAAGCGGCCTGAGGGTGGAACATTTCAGACATCAAAAACTGTTTGTTTTTTTTTATTACTTTTTTTATTATATTAATTATCAATGTCAGTGGTCACATCAAATTGTTACTTTGGTTTCACTTTATTTTGGTCCCTTTAAGACATTCTATAAGTCTATAAGAAACATTGCACCTGCATGTCTACTAACTCTCATTAAAGTATTAGTAGAGTATTAGTAGACTGGTAGGGTTAAAATAAGTTGACATGTACAGTAGTTGAAAAGTTACTTATAGTCAGTAGAGTGTCTGTTGCTAGATCCATTGTTTTATTTAAAAAATATCAGTGCTGGTCGAGCAACAGTAAATGTGATCGGACGTGTTAAAAACTTGACTCAGTTATGCATGAAATAGCAAAATCTCTATCTGTAGACTTTGCACTGCCCAGCCTTATTTCAGTCTCACCTGTTGAGCTCTTGTTCACTGGAGAAGCCCTCACGGCACGCCGAGCAGTTCGGCCAGTTGATGTCTCTGTTGGCTCGACAGGAACTTGACCCGGCAGCGGAGGACACAGAAACCCTTCGAGGCTGTCGAACCAGGAAGCTGAGGATGACGTGATGCCCGGAGAGGAATCTATGGAAACAGTTCCTGAGGATGGAACATTTCAGACATCAAAAACTGTTTGGTTTTTTTATTACTTTTTTTATTATATTAATTATCAATGTCAGTGGTCACATCAAATTGTTACTTTGGTTTCACTTTATTTTGGTGACATTCTATAAGTCTATAAGAAACATTGCACCTGCATGTCTACTAACTCTCATTAAAGTATTAGTAGACTGGTAGGGTTAAAATAAGTTGACATGTACAGTAGTTGAAAAGTTACTTATAGTCAGTAGAGTGTCTGTTGCTAGATACATTGTTTTATTTAAAAAATGTTAGCGCTGGTCGAGAAAATAATATTATAATGGGGGAAATAATTTTAATATTCTGTAAAAACAAGCCTTATTTTGAGTGGAAAACAAGATAATACTGTTTAAAATAATGATGGAGAAATAATGATTTACCACTATTTGGCTTGACGCCGGACGGATCTGGAGCAGGTGGTGATGATGGTTCAGGAACAGAATCTGCTGGAGGAATAAAAGGCTCCACAACAGTCACAGAATTACTGGAAGTGCTGCTGAAAACACCCATCGTATCCTCCCAGAACTTGAGAGAACGACCAGGTTCTGGAGCTTTTTCTGAAATGAAGAAAAAACAAATGAAAACAACTATTAGACCCATCTCTGACGTCAAATTAAGCAATGATTAGGGTTGGGTACCGAAACCCGGTTCCAATAGGGAACCGGTTCCGACGTAAACGGTAGTATCGAGACCGAATAAGAACGCAACTTTCGGTGCCTGACTTTTTTCACCGCCCCCTATAAAACATCTCGCGGCACGAATGATCCAATATCAAAACATCTGCAGTTAATTAAAATAATGATGGAGAAATAATGATTTACCATTATTTGGCTTGACGCCGGAGTGATCTGAAGCAGGTGGTGATGGTTGAGGAATAAACGGCTCCACAACAGTCACAGCACCACTGGAAGACCTGCTGAAAACAGCCTTCCTGAGCTTATGGAAACGACCAGGTTTCTTCATACGTTCTGGAGCTTTTTCTGGTCGAGAAAATAATATTATAATGGGGGAAATCATTTTAATATTCTGTAGAAACAAGCCTTATTTTGAGTGGAAAACAAGATAATACTGTTTAAAATAATGTTGGAGAAATAATGATTTACCATTATTTGGCTTGACACCAGAGTGATCTGGAGCAGGTGACGGAATGAAAGGCTCCACAACAGTCACAGCACCACAGGAACAGCAGCTGAAAACACCCTTCGTAGCCTTCCAGATCCTGAGGCAAAGACCAGGTCTCTCGCTATGTTCTGGAGCTTTTTCTGAAATGAAGAAAAAACAAATGAAAACAACTATTAGACCCATCTCTGACGTCAAATTAAGCAATGACATAACTTACATTTTACTATTCAAATCTTATCTGTAAAGTTACAGATCTAAAGTAATGGGAATTGTTCACGCTATCCACCTGACTTCTGCTTAATGCCTGCATAAATGTCCCAACATATTATTTCACAATAGTAATAGTAATTTCATTTCACTATTATCACGATTACGAGGGTGGAGCCTGGTGATTCCGATTCAACGCTAAAGTTATTTTTCTTATTTTATCTGATCTTTAATTAAAAAGAAAACATACATTTCCAGGCTTCATTTGGCCAACTCTGGCACATGTGGCTCAGTTTTTGTAATGGTAAAGATCATATGGGCCATATCTAAATATAGATATATTTTATTAAACACTGACATTTATTAAATGCATAGCAATGTCTTATTTATGACATAACTGACTCTGTAATACTCGGCACGACAGCCATTTTGACAATTTTGCATGTTTTTGACAATTCAAGAGAAATAAGTGGTGAAATTGAATTCTTTTCTGGATCGTATGCTGTCTGTGAAGCGGCATTCTGTGCGTGTGTTTCGGGTGTGTGTCAGACAGCCATCGAGCTCATGCCTTATTGAGAACGTTTTGCTAACATTCCCATTCAATTAAGAAAACATTATTTCTAAATGTTCCCTGAACGTTCAAAACGTCCAGTTTCACCGTTTCAAAAATGTTTTATCTTGGTTAAAGGAACATTCTATTTTATAATTTTATAATCCATTGTTTTATTTTAAAAATGTCAGTGCTGGTCGAGAAAATAATATTATAATGGGGGAAATAATTTTAATATTCTGTAAAAACAAGCCTTATTTTGAGTGGAAAACAAGATAATACTGTTTAAAATAATGTTGGAGAAATAATGATTTACCATTATTTGGCTTGACACCAGAGTGATCTGCAGCAGGTGACGATGGTTCAGGAATGAAAGGCTCCACAACAGTCACAGCACCACAGAAACAGCAGCTGAAAACACCCTTCGTAGCCTTCCAGATCCTGAGGCAAAGTCTCTCCCTATGTTCTGGAGCTTTTTCTGAAATGAAGAAAAAACGAATGAAAACAACTATTAGACCCATCTCTGACATCAAATTAACCAATGACATAACTTACATTTTACTATTCAAATCTTAATAGTAAAATGCTCCTCCCAACAGACATTCAGTTGCCTATAAGTAAAATTGCACCTACATGTCTACTAACTCTCATTAGAGTATTAATAGACTGGTAGGGTTAGAATAAGTTGACATGTAGTTGAAAAGTTACTTGTTGTCAGTAGAGTGTCTGTTGGTGAGCATTACAATAAAGAGTTTGCAGATATTAAGGAGAGAGTCTACTGATATACTCTAATGAGAGTTAGTCGACATGTAGTTGCAAAGTTACTTATAGTCGACAGATTGGTCAAAAGGGACCATCAAAATAAAGTGTTACCGTACTTTAGTTGGTTTAGTTGACAAATCAGCCATTGAAAATAGAAATAGAAACTAAGCCATTACATCTTTATTAAAAGCCTATTCTGACCTCTGCGAGAGTGTTTAGATGAAGTGGACGGACGTCCAACATCTGGGTTCTGCTTCGCCGTCGCCCCGTGAGCCTGACCTTTGGACACAGAAAAAGAAAACTCAGAAGACAGAGATGGTAAATGTCCAGGACGATCCTGGCTCTGTGTCTGGATCGGGTCTGGCAGCGGCAGAGGTGGACAGTAACAAAGTACATTTATTTGAGTACAGTACTTAAGTACACTTTTTGAGTATCTGTACTTTACTTGAGTATTATTTTTTTCTGGAAACATTTTACTTTAACTTCACTACATTTGAAAGACAGGTATCATACTTTTTACTCCACTAACGTTACATTTCTGTCAAGGTCCTTGAGTAGAAAGTAGTTGGATTCTGACATCAATCTGACTTTCATTTTCAATGTTGGGTTTGGTCTTCTAAATGCTCATTTTGCCATTGTTTTGGAACACACTAGCTTATAACAGTGGCTGACATATTCATCCTAAAAGCCACATTTTTTTAAATAGGGCACTATTTGAGGGAACAGCCGAAACTATTGTGGACGTTATTGAGAGCACTTATTCAATCTCACATTCAATCCCACTACAGGAACTGTGTTCTAGAAATAAATTTCATATTGATATGAGGGTGGGTAGGTAGGCAGGCATAGATTCAGAGGCATAAGGTACTATACGTATTACAAACAATAATAAAACAATGCATTGACATTTACTTTTTACGTTACTTTTGATACTTACGTACTTTTAAAAACAAGTACTTCTGTACTTTTACTCAAGTAAAAATCAGTCTTTTCCACTTTTACTTGTAACTGAGTAATATTTGACCAGAAGTATCTGTAACTTACTTTCACTCAAGTAAGGAAATTGTGTAACTTACTTTGTCCATCTCTGGGCAGCGGATCCTGATCACGGTCATCAGAATCGGGCCTCCAAACCTCCTGACCAGCCGTCTGACCGAAAGCAGCTCTCCTGGATCTGGAGTGCTCTTAGGATGGAATATTTCACATATCACATAACGTTAATTTAATCATAATAATCAATAATCAATGTCTGTGGTCAATTACTGATTTTTACTTCAGTTAAGTTACTCAAATTCAATTCAAGTTTATTTCACATGCAATGAATCAAATAAATGGGATCAAATGGGATCAGTCAGTCATTGTACAACACACCATAACAAATAAATGAAAAATTAAAGCACTCACTTCCTCTTTCACCCATCATGTGGTTACGACGAGCCATCGCCAACCTCCCCAAACTGCAATAAAATCGGTAAAAAAAACAAACAAGACAACACAACACAATACAATCGAAATCTCCTCAGAAATAACGTTAACGTTAAGTTACTCCTCTGAAAAAAAATATCAAACAAAAGTATTATCAGAAAATTCAATGACGCTTTCAAAAAGGATATATCCTCCGATGTCCTTCAAGAATATAACGTTAAGTCTCCTCTCACAAATCCAAAAAACAGGTTAAAAGTCTCAAGTTTCGCTCTGCAAAAGTCAGTCTGTCAATTCGCCTCGTCTCTCAACCAACAGACAGCGGTCGATCGCGGAGTAGCTAGATATATGCAGATTGTTCAGATTCATAAAATACGTCGCTATTAGCAACTAAAATTCGAATCACGCATGCACGCGCACATCGACTCTGATTTATTAAATAATTGCAACCTTAATGTTGACGTTTTCTTTAATATGATATTCATTCTTTCAGACCAGTTTTATTATTAAAACCCGTGGAAAATGCGCGCAAAAACATCAAATAAACGGACATCATATAAATTAATAATTAAATTGTCCCTTTTCCGCATATATATCAAGGCCAATCAGCTTTCAGTATCACTAATACGCCATCCAACCGTAGTGGTGAAGAAATCCAAATTATTTTTGAATTCTCTATTAAAATTGTTCACAATTGCTACCCAGTTAACTATAAACGTGCTAAATTTGCTCTGCAAGTGAAAGTCGTCTTGTGGTGCCATCTTATATATTTGTTTATAATATTCATTATCAATGTCAGTGGTCTGGTCACTTCAAATTGTTACTTTGGTTTCACTTTATTTTGTTCCATTTAAAAAACAGCCTAAGCGAATGTTATATTTTTTTATTTTTCTGATTCATCACATTACAATAAAATCAACTGTATTTAGATGGGAAAATGATTCTCATCTGTTTCATTTCATTAGCCTCCAGATTTGCTTGAAAGTATTGATTTTAGAAATATATCTTATTACGTACGGTATACATAACATATTTGGCTTTTTATTTATTTAGTTAAATTACAAACATTTCAAGTACAATGCAACAAAAAACAAAATGAATACAAGGCACTGTAAATACAATTCAAAATGTATTAATAACAACAACAACTAAAGTATAAATGTACATAATAATAATAAAATAAATAATAAATACAGAAATGAAAGTTTATAATATCAGGGCAGTTATATGTATTTGAAAAGCTTTAAAAGTTGTATTGTTTTTATAAGCTTTTTGTTTTGTGATCTCATGTTTAAAAGATATTCTAAGTATATTGTGAGATCAGTGTTATAAAAGGTAATATAGGAGGGTTTCTTTTGAGTTATTTTTGTCTAATGAATATAAAACTTCGCCAAAATAATTAAAAGATTAATGATATAATTTTGTTTTTCAGAAAGAGAATTCACAAATCTAATGACTAGGCAATTTTAAATCCTATTAAAATAATAGGATTTTTTATTATTAAAATAATAGGATTTACACAGATTAATTCCATTGGCTGGTCCAGCAACCAATCGCATTGCATCTCGCGTGGGCCGAGGGTCCGTATCTGCTTTACTTTTCGAAATGGATGATCCCCATGGAGGGAGAACCTGGATTTGTAAAGTTGGGACGGTTGTTTTATTCTCAACGATATGAAAAGTGTTGCCACTCCCATTTATTGCACATTTACCCCGAAATTATATTGCACGACCCGTAAATATGCAGGCAAACGCGGTTGCCTACTATATAAGTCGAGCCAATAGTGCGGCAAGATACTGAAATAGGATTATTATTAACCAATCAGATCGGACACATAGACATAATAAATATGCCCTATTGGCCGCTTTGGAACGTTGCTGCGATACGTCAACGCGTCCGCCATTTTGCGGAGGGCAAGACTGCGCTGTAATCTTCTTATACTGTCTATGGTTTTCCTTATATAGTTGTATTGAGGATTGAGGAAGTGGCATGTCTCTTATATAA
Source organism: Leuciscus leuciscus (assembly GCF_965113295.1). Taxonomy (NCBI): domain Eukaryota; kingdom Metazoa; phylum Chordata; class Actinopteri; order Cypriniformes; family Leuciscidae; genus Leuciscus; species Leuciscus leuciscus. The sequence continues at coordinate 30,748,553 of NC_138734.1, forward strand.
ATTGTCTCTGGGTAAACTTACAAATTACATATAAATAATACAGCTATTTTGACGTCAAAATGGCCGCTGATCCCTGAACTTTTGGGTGACAACTGATTTTATTTTTTATTTTTATTTTATTGCATTTTAACAAGAACAAAACATAATTTACATACAAGAGTACATATAACCATACATGTCAGGGGTAAAAAAAGAAAATAAAAAAAAGCCCCAAAAAAAAAGAAAAAACACCTGTACCTGTCAAACAGCTGTGTAGTTTTCCTAGCTTTTAGGTTTTTACTTTTGGATATTGTTTCTAAATATATTTTAACATTGTTCAATTTTAAAATGTTCAAAATGTGGTAGTTTTCCATTCCATTTGACTTTATGAATATAGTAACGGGCAATTATAACAATTCAATATAAAATAAACAAAATATTTGTATCACCCTCAAATGAAACAAATTTTAACATAACATCAATTTCTTCAAAGTTAACAAGAGTCATAACTTTTCTTTGCAAGTAATACTGAGTTCTTTCCAAAACATTTGGGTCTTGGGACATTGGAGACCATTGGGTCCCTCCATTGGGTCCATGAGGGTTATGATTGTTTGTGGAAACTTGCAAGTTTAATGGGTATTTTGTTAACATCATAATCACATTTCAGTATAAATTCTATACCACCTACTTTTTGAAATATAAAATTAGGTACTGTATACCATAGCCTACTTTGTTTATTTTTTTTAAAAATAATTTTGGAGCCATTTTATGTTAAATATCGTGTTAGAGGTCTTAACATCCAAAGCATTCAATCCTCCTTCAATTTTTGACCTACAAATATTTTCTTTTTTAATAATGTGATTTGTTCTTCCAAGTAAATTTAAAGAGTTTGGTGTCTATCATTTTAATTAATGAGGGGGGGGGGACATCTAACACTTGAGCAGCATAAACCAACCTGGATAAACCCTCAGCTTTAACCAATAACACTCGACCAGTGAAAGAGAGATCTCTCATCAGCCAAGAATTCAGTTTCTTTTACAAATGATTGAATGATGGGAGTGAAGTTTAACTCATTCCTGACTTCCTTATTTTTTTAAATCTTAATACCCAAATATTTGATAACTTTTTGCACGGGAATTAATTGCTTTTTCAACTTCAGTCTCTTAAGAAAAGAGTAGTGTCATCAGCTAATTGTGTGCATTTAATTTCTGTATCTCCTATTTTAATACCGCGAAAAATGTCTTTCTTAATATGAATGGCCATAATTTGTCTAACCAACAAAAAAAGCAATGGACTAATAGGGCAGGTATTCATATGTCGAATACCCCTTTTAATTTCGAATCTATGAGAAGTTCCATATGCCAATTTTACAGAGCTGGGAATCTTATTATATAGGGTTCTGATTGCTTTTTGAAATTTGTCCCCAAAACCGAAGAATTTAAGAGTTTTAAAAAATAAAGTCATGTTCAATTGCAGGGTTGTGGACTCGAGTCGCTTGACTTGGACTCGAGTCCCAAATTTGATGACTTGCGACTCGACTTGCCATAATCAAAGATGACTTGCGACTCGACTTAGACTTTGACAACAATGACTCGCGACTTGACTCGGACTTGAGCCCTGTGAGTGACTTGGAAAGACTTGACCTACCTTCTAAAACCACAGATCAGAGTTGTAATAATCACTGTAGATCACTGTATCTCACTGACGCATGATCACAGCGCTGATTAGCGCTGCTTTCGCACGTTTGGCACTGAGCCAGAGAGCTCTCTGCACTGCACTGTGTGTCAGTTGTCATTTATCACAAAGTTCAGACAGTTTTCAACCAAATAATGTTTTTTTTTTTTTTTTTTTTTTTTTTAGGCATTTAAATACACAAGTACTAGCGAACCATTTATAATTTGAGGGGGAAAAAACACACTGATGTCCAAGTAAGCGGGCTTTGAAAAATCATCTATTTTGTTTACAGAACATGCATTGCTGGAATATAATTTACCATAAAAATTTGAAACATATTTTGAAATAATAATAGGGTCCTGTGTTTCATGGCCATTAATATTAAGCTTTCTAATAGATGTATAGTATACTCTCCATTTCTTTTCCCCAAATTATAAAAGTAGCTATCTGTAATTAGTTTCCCCTTCCTCTAACCAACGTCTTCGTGATCTAACAAATGTTCCTTTTGCCTTGATCATGGGCGAGGCTAGCCCCTTTTTAGGGGTGCTTCAGCACCCCTAAAAAGGAGCTCAGCACCCCTAAAACTTGGAGTAAGAAATGTTGTTATTCTAAATATATATATATATTTTTTTTTTTTGTCTTTGACAAGGTTAAATAATGTTCTTCATCTTCAGTCGGCAGCAGCGCCAAGCAGAGCGAAGGTCAGAAACAGAGGTGCGCGCGTGTGTGTGTGTGTGTTTGTTCATCTGAGCCTCATTGGTCTTTCACTTCTCGTCAGTGTCAGAATATTTGAGATGACCAATCAAATTAAAGTAGGCGGGCTTTATGTTCACAGAAGCTGCTGAGCGCGAATTTTACATGGAATTTTAGCAGCACGACTGACGCTTCAGTTTACGGTCAAGTGCGAGTTAAGAAGATGTAAATAGCTAAACTAAACATTTTATATTTGACAGTTTTTTAGGTCATAAATGTTAAACGAATGACAAAAATAATTAGAAAACTAATAAACTTTTGTCTAATTTCGCCATTTTGAGCTGAAAATAGGCCTATATAACGTGTAATTATGTCATTGTGAGGGGACAAGAAACATTAACAAAGCCGTTTTCATAGGCACAAGATTAATAATGCATGTGTACATGTTGAGAATTAATATAGCCTAATACAATTTGTAGCCTTCAGTAAATTAAAAAAGTTCAGCTTTAGGAGGTGAAGAGACAGGGTAAGATCAGGAGACTGAAGTGATGAAAAAGACAGAGTGATGGAGATGAGGAGAGAGCAGGTTTTAAATATATTTCCTATCCTTTTTTGGCCTTCAAACGTCTTGAAATGCACATATCAGAGAAATAAAAATGTTTAACCCCATAACAACCTCAAATTTATGACCTCTTTAATTATAAAGCCCTGTCTACGGCCATGTATTAGGCCTAGATCAATAATGAATGTGTACATATTGTGAATGAATTTAATAAACTTAGTTACCTAGCTTTCCTGGTAGCTTTGTCTGAGAAAATGATTCATAAATCAACCTATCAGTTGACCCTATGTTTACTTTCTTCACTGACAGACAAAAATGAAAAGCCTATATCAGTCAAAGCTCAGCTTTAGGAGGGGAAAAGACAGAGCAAGATAAAAACAAAGAGAAAAAGAGTGTGATGCTGATGAAGTGTGGAAAATAAACAGCTACCCGCACATGGTTTTAAAGCTGTTGTTATCCAATTTTTTTGGCTTTCAAAACATCTTAAAATGCATATATGTAGATCAGAGAAATCAAAATTTTCTCGGGGGAGCTTACCCCCGAACCCCCCTAAATACCTCGCATTTGGTACCTCAGTGATTATAAAACCCTGACATATGCATGTTACTGGATGAATGAATGAATGAAACTAGTTAATAATGCGCATTAGACCATAAACTAACTTTTTTTTTTTTAAATCATACCCTCATTGGGGGCTGAGCCCCCCTAAAATGAAAATCCTAGAATCGCCCCTGGCCTTGATTATATATAATTTATCTAACTCAGCCTGCAGATTCATTAAAAAATTAGAATCTAATAATTTCCTCTTCCTTTGACTTATTAGACTTTGCAACTTCTTTGCCTTATCAATTGCACTAAGTCTAATTTGAAACTTCATAAGCTCCCAATTTTTACAGTATAAATTTGTTCACTAAGCTTGATTCCAATATGTTTGTATTATCTTCTAAATTTCATGTTGAAAACTATCAATTTCCAATAATCTATTATTAAGTTTCCAATAAGTCTAAGAGCCTTTAAATGAAGTTTCATTATTCCCTTTGATGCAAAGATAAATCATTTTGTGATCAGACAATATCGATGGTTCAATTGATACTCTGTTTGTTTGTTCTAATGAATTAGAAATTAACCAAAGATCGATTCTTGACTGTTAAGATTTATCCCTATTACCCCATGTGTACTCTTTCAAATGTGGGTGTTTATATCTCCATATATCAATTACCCCTACATTTTCACAAAATACAGATAGCTCTGAATCACCTGTAGATGGTCCAATTGGAATATGAATTCTATCCATCTTAACATCTGGGACAATATTAAAGTCCCCACCTAGAATTATTTCAATATCATGGAATCTTTTTCTTTCTTAATCTCATTTTCAATATCAGAGAACAAATCAACATTATATTTTTTAATATTTGAAGCATATACTGTACCTAACAAAAACATTTTCCCATCAATGGATATCGTTAGAATTATCCACCTACCCCAATGTGAACTTTGCTATAAACAATTTTACCTTTAAATGAACCCTTTAAAATTGCAACTCCTGCTGAGTAATTACTTCCAAAAGAATGCCAAATTTCGCTGCCCCATTGAAACTTCCAAAAATTCACATCTGAAGAACAAGCATGAGTCTCTTGTAAAAAAATAAAAATCTACATTAAATCTCTTGCAATACAAAAAAACAGCCTTTCGTTTAGTTAAATCTTGAATACCCCTAACATTAAAGGAACAAAATGATAACGACATGAACTTTTAACAATCACAATTACAGAAGAAATAAAGAAACTCTTAAAGGGTTAGTTCACCCAAAAATGAAAATTCTGTCAGTAATTACTCACCCTCATGTTGTTCCAACCCCGTAAGACCTTCGTTCATCTTCGGAACACAAATTAAGATATTTTTGATTAAAACTGAGAGCTGGATCACCTCTCCATAGGCTTCTAAGTGATTGAAACTTGCTGGCCCAGAAAATGCTTTTCTTTAAAATTCTTTAGGCTTCTCACTCTTTTTGACAAATTAATTTACATGATTTTTACAAATATTTTTGCTCTCAAAGATAAATTTCTACCCAGTAAAATGATTTGGATATTTATATGAATTATAGAAATGTCCATGTCTTTATATTTTATTATTATTTTAAATAAGTTTGCTGAGACCCTAGTGAATTTACGTTAACTTTCCAGTCATTTGTGATTAATACTGAATAAAAACTTTTACAAATATTTTTGCGCACAAAGAGCATTTTCTACCCAATAAAATATTTTAAGGATCAATTAGAAAAAAATATTTTCGTATTCAGTTTATATTTTCTTTGAATGTTTTTCTAATTCAAAAAAATATATATTTTGTTTTATTTTAGGTATAGTAATCAGGGGAAGAGGAAAACATTTTTTACATTGTTTTGTTGTTGTTGTTGTTGTTGTTGTTGTTGTTGATTATTTTAAAACTTGTTTTGTCTCATTTGAAACCCTTGGAAGTTTTCTGAGGCTTCATAATGACCCCCTTGTTGAAGCTACCGAAATACCAGAAGTTAATTTAATTTAAGTAAAGTAAAAATGGCTTTACAAACAGTTCACACACTCATTCTGCTTGTGTTTCATCAATAAGGCATATTTTACGCTCCCACACCGGCCAGCTCCACCGAGTCCCTTAGCCAACTGCACGGGCTCCTGCTCCGGCCCGCCCTGACGGAGCCGCCCATGCGCCGCAGCACCAGCTCCTCTAGCGATACCATGAGCACCTTCAAACCCGCCGTGGCCCCGCGCATGGGGGTGCAGCTCAAGCCCCCTGCCCTGCGGCCCAAACCCATGGTGGCGATACCCAAGACGGGAGCGGCGCAGCATCCGGCGCCCCCTCCACAGGATCCACTGGACAAATCCTGCACCATGTGATTAACTGTGTGCATTCAGAGCGACAGTGAGGAAACAATGTAAAATTAGGACCATTGCAGTCAGAGCCAGGTTTTTAGTGGATGGATTTCAATGCCATTGAACATTTCGCAACATTTCATTCGCTTTAGAGAGTGGACTAAAGCAAATATAAGTAACTAAAGATACTAGAAATGGTCAGCATTAAGAGGTGTTAGTTTAAAACAGTGTGTGTATAGAATTCCAACACTATTTTAGGGTTTATTAATAAACTAGAATAACGTCGGTTACTAAGCATGGTTCAGAAGAGTTACTTAAACAGGTGTTTACTATTTCAGAGTTACATTTCTCTCATGACCTGTTTAGTGAATTCAAACGGACATTCTTAAATATATTCGAAAGACACCTGCGACTAACAGAAAGCTATTTATGTGTATCCAAAAACTGTTTGCATGCTTGTCCGACACCTTATTTGTTTCCGCAATACTCTGTGTGAATAGATTCAATGATATTAAAGAAAGCAACAAATCACTACAGCTTCCTATATTCTTAGGGTGACTTTTTAAATATCAGCAAGTTCCCTTGTAGTAAAAAACCTTGAGAAAATCCTAAAAGAAGAGGTTCTCATCTTGGTCGAGGGCAAACTTGATTCTCTTCAATTTGCCTATCAGAGGAATAAAGGTGTGGATGATGCTAAGCTTTTTATCTTGGACACACTTTATAAGCATTTGGAGAAACCCCAATCTCATGCCAGGCTTTTATTTGCTGACTTTTCATCAGCTTTTAACAAAATGCAGCCTCTCATTTTGATTGAGAGGCTTGCTTCTTATTTTAATCTGCCCGATCAGCTTTTAGCCTTGTTCTTACATTTTCTGACTGATAGGACACAGAGGGTTTTAGTAAATGGGGTTACTTTAAAAACCCAAGTCTCCAACACAGGTTCCCCACAAGGCTGTGTACTTTCCCCGCTACTGTTCATTTTATACACGGATAGTTGTAGGTCTCTTAAAGAGGATAGTTTTCTTGTTCAATTTTCTGATGATACTGCTCTGCTGTCACTCCTCCATGGCACAGAGTCAGATCACGGACGTGCACTTCCTGATTTCGTTAAGTGGTGTGATGACAGCCTTCTTGAAACTAAGGAACTCATTATCGATTTTAGAAAAAAAGGGACAAATACTTCAGTATGCAGGATCCATGGCGAGGATGTGGAGATGGTAAATTATTATAAATATCTGGGTACGGTTTTTGATTCAACTGAAGTTTGAAAGGAACTCTGAATCAGTGGTCAAACGGGCCCAGCAGAGAGTACATTTATTGCGCAGGATAAATTCCTTTGGGGTTTCTAAATCTATACTGTGCACGGTGTATTTGTCTTATATTGAGAGCCTTCTTACTTTTTCTTTCATTTGTTGGTTTGGTAATATTTCAGTGAAGGACCGAAACTGTTTAAATAATATTGTGAAAGTCTGTTCCAAAATTATTGGAATCCAAATGTGCGACTTAAATTCTCTTTGGGAGAAACGTGTTCTTCAAAAAGTAAAAAGTCTGATGAACCAACATCATATTCTGGGAGATGAATTTGTTCTTATGCCATCAGGTCGGCGTTACTTGCAGCCCCCTAGAAAGACAAACCGTTATGGAAGATCATTTATTCCTTCAGCAATTATGCTTTTAAATATTGAGCTGAGGAAATCATTATGGCAAGGGCGAAATTGTCAATCACACATTGGGGGGGACAGCTGTGTACTTGGTACCTCTAGGGGGGTCCGGGGGCATGCTCCCCCGGAAGAAAATTTTGTACATTTTAAAGGTAAATTCATTAATCTGGTGCACTTTGAGTCACCCGAATCCACTGTTAAAAATAAATAATCCACCCGCAAACCGCCCGAACCTATGATATTCTCTGATTTAGATATCTGCATCTGATCATCACATTACAATTATTCAAATTCTTAGTGTTAAGCATGATAATATGGTAACATATCACACTGACATGCTGATTTAAAATGAACATTTATTTAAAATAAAAGTTCTTCTTTTGGCAAAATTATATTTCCTTAATAGCCTAAACAGAGGCTTTACTCCCTTCAAACTTAAAATTGTCAATTTTTCATTACATCACTGTTTGAAAACACTCAGAATAGTTTTTTGTACCTTTATAAAGGGCATTTTCCCCCCTAATTTTATTAACTGTATGCTCCATCTTTCATTTCAAATTCTTAAATTTGATAAATATATCCAATTAAAATAATAAGACACTAGGCTGTTACCAATCAAATTAAATAATTTACATTGAAAAATTATAACTGTATTAAATTAGATTATTTTAAATATTTTTATAACTGCAACAGAACCATCACGGTGGGGAAAGTGTATCTGACCATGTGACTGTCTGTCCGAGTTTTGTCGAGAGCCGGAGGCGGCACGAAATTTGACGGAGGCAGCCGCCTTATAATTCTTTATGCAGGAAAAACTCTGGCAATACCCATAAATGGAAACATACATTTACAACTGTACTTCGGTTTCTCTGCGAGGACACCGCCGTCACCTGCCATATGAGATTTCACCATGTGAGACGACACCGCCGTCACCTGCTCTGTCAGATTTCGCGCTCCTAACTCTTCTTCTGTTTGGTTTTTCCTAACTCACTGACGGTGCACGAGCTACTAAAGGTATAGGGAAAACATGACATGGATTTCAGGAGAAATAGGTTTTGTTATTGTATAGTGTAAGGCCAGTCGAATGGATTTGGGAAATGGACCGGCCGGGATTTTATATTTTCGGAGCTGGAAAGAAAGACATATTTGCAATCACATCGATATTGCCCGCATAATCATACAGTATGATCAAATATTGGGGGGGACAAATTGTCCTTCTTTGAATATTGGGGGGGACGTGTCCCCCTGTCCCCCCATAGAATTACGCCTATGCATTATGGACTGATCTGTTCTTGGCACTATGCACTTTAGGAGCTTTTTTCTGCTTTTGATGTCTTTTTATTTATAAACTGTCTTTGGACCTGGACCCTATCATGTTACCCTTGTTATATACTACCAGGCCCGGGGTGGGTAATCGGGAGAATTCCCGGTGGGCCGCTTCACTTTTGGGCCGGTCAAGGATTTTTATTTTTTTTATTTTTTTTACATATATTTGTCACGTTAGTACGGTGACGCATTGCTGCCACATACATATTATTTTTTTCCCTCAATTATGTTGTAATAACGAGATCTTATGTCGTTTTAACGACATCTTTTCTCGTAATAACGAGATCTTATGTCGTTTTAACGACATCTTTTCTCGTAATAACGAGATCTTATGTCGTTAAAACGACATCTTTTTTTTGCCCTTATAAGGACATGTGTAGTCATGTACAAAATATGCCTTTATCCACATAAAATTGACAGCCTATCGCGCCTTTATCACACGTTCAAAAAGCTTATTAAGCAAGTAGTAGCAGCCCCCAATCATGCAAAATTAATCAATGAGGCCCTTTTTTGAAAATATATTTTAAATAGGCCTATAAGTTTTTTTTATATAATATATTATATATAAGATTTATTTTTGTTAATAGGCTATATCTTCATTCATTAGAGTCAAGTAGTCAAAACACAACCGAAAATTTTACAACATTGTGTTCTTATTTTGTTTAATTAACGAAATGTCAATCTTCGTCTTTATAACAGAAGATACAATATAATACAAAAATCTTCAAGATACAGCCTACAATCTTCACATGTATAACGGATTGTCACCTTATAAACAGTCCTTTGTGTGGTGGAATAAGCAATGCTATATAGAAATATATGGTTAGTATCTTAATTTAAAATTTATTTTATTATTTTATTAGTTCATTAATTATGCTAACTCAACTAATTAAATGTGAAGAGCTGGATACTAATTACTAATGAAATAATGTCAAATATTAAATGTAGGCTATTGATTAGAGTTGCCATAGACTAAAGGATTTTTCTAGACTAGTATTCATTCATTTAATGAATGCACGTTTATATTCAATCCTGGGTGCATGTAGGATATTCCGCGCTCAAGCGCATGCATAAAACTTGCCGCAAAGCGCCGGCAAAAGTAGGCTAATGATATAATAAATGTATCTGAAAAAAATAACGAAGCATTTTAATTAATGAACTAGTCTTTTCTAAATCAGTGTAGGCTGCCTGCATACATATCTCCATACATCTCCGCTGTAATGTAGCCTAGATGCGCCTTTCATACGGACAGGATTACATAATCAGATGGTACCGTATTTGCTTTCGATTGGATTTTTTTTCGTTGGTAGACATTTTTTTTTATAAACTTTATAGTTATATTTCTCATGTCTGTGAGGCTTGTCTATACACTGTTTTTCAGTTCATTTTTCAGGCGCGCTCCAATTCACGGAGATCATGAAAGCGCGCCCTGTTCGTTTTCTTTTATTTTACAAAAGCACACCGTTTTCTTGTTGTTGTGAGTTTACACAAATAAAAGTAGTTGCGACTGATGTATTATTTTCTGTATGACCAGAAATGATGGAGTATTTTAAGTTGTTTCCACTGTTGATAGGAAAATGCGAGTGATGGCACCGGCGCCTTCATCCATGTCATTGCGCGCTCCACACTCCGCACAAACACTTGGATATACGCTTAATAAACATTTATCTAGGTTAACGTTAGAGCGAGTGGCCATGCCAGACGGATAATCCTCTTCATGTTTAACTAATCAAATTCTGTTGCATTTTATTGCGCCAGTTTGAAAAGGGCGGCTGAAGCCTGCAGATAAACGCCCAACGCTGGTGTTTTTCTTTAAACAAATTCGTTTAGGCTTTAAAATAAATATTGTTTATGGGCTAATTAATGCCACAATAATTTGTTGATTTTATTGGCTACTTGTATTTTTCATTTTTGTTTTGCATTGAATAGCTACCATTGAATATTTGCATTGCATGCATTGAATATTTGCTGTGCACCGCAATACCATCCTCCCATAGAAAGACACGTTAAGAGCCACCTATTTTCTTTATAATAAAGGGTTTCTAAAACGCTTAACGTATAATTAAATGCATTGCGTTCATATTCTTCATCACTGAAGCTTTTTCTTTATTATAAGGGTGTATTATTCTATTAAAAAAGGACTGTTTATAAGGTGACAATCCGTTATACATCTTGAAGATTTTTGTATTGTATTGTATCTTCTGTTATAAAGACGAAGATTGACATTTCGTTAATTAAACAAAATAAGAACACAATGTTGTAAAATTTTCTGTTGTGTTTTGACTACTTGTATCTAATGAATGAAGATATAGCCTATTAACAAAAATAAAGCTTATATATAATATATTATATATATCAAAAAACTTATAGGCCTATTTAAAATATATTTTCAAAAAAGGGCCTCATTGATTAATTTTGCATGATTGGGGGCTGCTACTATTTGCTTAAGCTTTTTGAACGTGTGATAAAGGCGAGATAGGCTGTCAATTTTATGTGGATAAAGGCATATTTTGTACATGACTACACATGTCCTTATAAGGGCAAAAAAAAGATGTCGTTTTAACGACATAACCAGTGGTGTAGTCTAGTTTTTTGTAGTGAGTATACTCTCTAATATAACATCCCCAGCTCCCCCCCCCCCCGCCGCCGCATACTCACCCAGCCCAGAGCGTCACCCCATAAGCAATAAGCACCACCACACTCACTAATGCATACAGTATGCATCGACATGTAATTGAGAGCATTACGAAATTCTAAGTGTTATCAACTTATTTATTTGTTAAATGAATATGGTCCCTGAAGCACAGGTTTTATCAGTTGACAATTATCAACAATAAAATAAAATAAACATTATAGGCACAAATACAAATTTACTTTTAGAAATGGTGTTTTTGAAAAAAATGTTATTTTAAAATACATTTTACTGTGCAATTCCTTTCTAATTAATTTGAGTTAGACCGAACTTTTATTTTGGTGGGTTGTAGACATTTGAGTTTCTGTGTGTTTTAATAAACTATTATTATTATTATTATTATTAGGCCTGAAGTATACTCTGTGCAATAGTAATATATTTCTGTTATAATTTCTTCAAGTTATACAGAACTTTTATTTTGACAGGTTGTCGTAAAGACATAACAGTTTCTGTGTGTATATGAAACAAATGAATGACGATAGTTTTAGCAAATGAAATGGTGAAATTCTCATCAAGTGACTCTCATAGCAGCTCTGCGATGAAATGCACATGTGTAGCCTACATCATGTCTCAATACAGTGAAACGCTGAAAACACCACGAGCGTGAGTCACGCGTGCTTCTCTGTGTGTGTGTGTAGTGGAGCACACACTGAGCGCTCATTCCCAGAGACGCGTAGAACAATTGCAGTCTCTTTTAGCTTTAATATTCATAGACACTAGTCCATATCGAGATTTGATTCATTGTACAGCAGCTACTTTTGATTTATTCATTCAAAAATAGCCTAATTCCGTGACGTTCTGCTTTATATAGCAAGTTCCATTTGTGACTGGATTCCGCGATTCGATCCGTCGCTTCGCAAACACAGACGGGGTGAATTTATGAATGAAAGTGTGAAAGTTCTGACACAAAACGAAGTTGATACGTATCCTCACGCTTTTTTTAAGTGGGTATACGCAAATCCTTGGCCTTTTCTAGTGGGTATACGGCGTATACCTGCGTATCACGTAGACTACACCACTGGACATAACATCTCGTTATTACGAGAAAAAGATGTCGTTTTAACGACATAAGATCTCGTTATTACGAGAAAAGATGTCGTTAAAACGACATAAGATCTCGTTATTACGACATAATTGAGGGAAAAAAAATAATATGTATGTGGCAGCAATGCGTCACCGTACGTTAGTTACATTGGGCCGCTTCACTTTTGGGCCGGTCGAGGATTTTTTATTTTTTTATATTTGTCACGTTAGTTACATTTTATGTTAGGAAAATGCACTTTCCGCATTCTGACACCGCAGCGCGCAGCCTCTGCATGGGTTGTACCATGAGAGGGAGTTCTCCCCTCCCCTCCCATAGAGTTGGTTGGGTCCATAGCCTGTCTTTTCTAAAACGTTTTCTCAGGTAGGCTACCGCGGCACCGCCGGTGCCTACCGATAGCTGGGCCGGCCCTATGGCGGCAAATCAATGACAAAATAAACGGAGCGCACAACTGATGCTGGCGCGCGCAGTAAATGACATTCGCGAGAGGATAACAGATCTACACGCGAGGAAGCGGGAACTCGCGAGCTCATTCAAACCCCGCGCGCGCGTATGACATCTCCTCTGCCCTCGCGCGCGCGCATGATCATTCCCCACGCTCTCGCGCTTGATCTCCTGCTTTTGCTCGCTCGAACACTTTTATTTTTGGCAGTCGATGGGCGGGACTTACTGTTTTAATAACCTCAAATGTCATTAGGTATCACGTTTTTTGATTAAAAAAGCATTCTTTTTGAATATTTTTAAATACAAATAAATCTGTAAACATTAGTTCAATATGCCTCTTTGTGGAAGAGTGGGATACATTTCAAATGCTTTCTTTCTTTCTTTCTTTCTTTCTTTCTTTCTTTCTTTCTTTCTTTCTTTCTTTCTTTCTTTCTTTCTTTCTTTCTTTCTTTCTTTCTTTCTTTCTTTCTTTCTGCTTTTGTTAATTTATCAACCTACCCATGTGGAATAGTGGAACATTTTTTGTTAACTTCTCAGCTTAAGTGAATTATTATTTAACCTTTACATTATTTGTTGAACCATGTTATTAATAAAAACTACACAATAGTAAGAGCTGAACTGTTGCTTCATTTATCCAATTTGGAAAAAGTGCTAATATGGAATTCCACCATGGAAAAAGAGGGCCGGTCTTGGGCCTGAAACTCCCGGGCTGAAAAGTGGCCCAACTCCGGCCCTGCTACATGGGGTCATCAGTAATCAAGCGCTAGAAAGTGCTCATGAGAAGATTCTGAGTAAAACCATAATCACAGATAATCACAGAGCATATTTGCTAAAACCTGGCCGATTTTGGGTGAAAAAATTGGGTCTGTTGAAGACGTTTGACGGACTAGTAAGACACGTGTCAAGAGAGTTAAATCCAGAAAGGGGATTCAGCCAAACATGGGGTCATCTAACAGTAAACTAGACCATTTTTACACACCTATTTTCTGTCAAATGAGAAATAATTATGGAGGTGAAAGTGACGTGTATTAATGTGGGTTTGAAAGTAGAACAGTATTTAAATGACGATATTAAAGTTTTCGTCTGAGAAAGAATGTGAACATAGTGCTAAAGAAAGTGAAAAGAACGTGTGAGTAAATGAGGGAGAAAAGAAAGTTAAAGGAAAGTTGATAGATGGAAGTCGTAAGAAGATTGAAGGTTAAAAGAAGGAAAGATTTAAGTCTTAAGGGAATCCTTTGAAGGAAAGATCTATAATAATATTCTTTTTTTTATTTTTAAAAGTACTGTTTTTTATTTTATTTTTCTAAACTGTTTTAATTATTCTTATTTCTTTTTATTATTTTAATCTCTTCTATGTAAAGCACTTTGAATTGCCATTGTGTATGAAATGTGCTATATAAATAAACTTGCCTTGCCTTGCCTACATGGTGTCAAGGAGTTTTTCAACCTGGAGACATCATGCATGAAATCAGACGTTTCAAATAGTAAAAAAAAAGTATTAAAAGCATCAGGCAAACAGTCATCCTGAACACTGTTAAGGCTGATCTGCTGCTTGGGTTCATTACCACACTGATTAATCCCACGCCATGCTGACCTAAGGTCGCCATTTACATATTGTTTTTCTATTTTTTCCCTATACTTACTTTTGGCTTTTACTATTTCAGCCCTAACCTCTCTGGATACAAACTTTCTCTCCAATGAGTCACCAGTAAAGAAGATCTTTTTTTTTCTTATTAATCACTGTTTTTAGATCTTTGGTAACCCATGGTTTATTGTTGGGGAAAGTGATAACGGTTTTGACTGGGATAACAGTATCCACACAAAAGGTAACATAGGACGAAACAGTGTCCGAAAGTTCATCAATATTGATGATGTTGCTTGTGCAAGACCAGCATTTTCATTGTAATGAAACGCAGCCAGGTATAGTCTGCATGTTACGTCAGAAACGAGGACACAATATGCAAGTAAAAGCTCTTTATTAATAGTCAATAATGTTGATGATGATGATGATGATGAAGAATTAATCCGGGTGATGCAGGCGGTGGCGCAGGGACTTTGATGGTCAGACACGGAGTGATGGATGAAGTGCAGCGTGCTCTGATGAGTGATGACTTGATCCAGACATGAAACGTAATCCAACAAGACGCGAAACCGGAACACAGGAACTCAAGACGGGACACGAGGCACGGGAACAGGATCAGACAACACAGAGACTTCATACAATGATCTGACAAAGGAGATGAGAAAGTGGTGAGGATTTATAGGAGATGAGATGAGTGGCAGCTGGCGATGATGAGTGATTGCAGCTAATGGTCATGGTAATGATTTACCATTATTTGGCTTGACGCCGGACGGATCTGGAGCAGGTGGTGATGATGGTTCAGGAACAGGATCTGCTGGAGGAATAAAAGGCTCTGAGTTTCTGTCAGGTTGGTGTTGGTCTTCAGGCTTCGGGTCAAGTCTCGAGCTCAGAGCTCTCAGCAAGTATGTTATTTCCTATCCAAAACAAAGAGAATATGAACAAGTCAACTCATGAATGTTTTTTTAGAGCTAGAGCAGAATTGAATTCTGTTTGGTTTACTGATTCTGTTATTTTCCTGTTTACTTCAGGGATGCAGCTTTAAAACAATCTGTATAGTATCAAGCGCTATATAAATGATATAGCTATATAGGTGATTTGACTATAACAAGAACATTACAATGAACACAAATTTGAAAATCTCACTACAAATAATCCAGAATTTAAGACAAAAGATAATAATCCTACTTTACCTGTTATACTGCCTCATCAGTCCATTGATGTTGTAACATCTGGTCTAAGCTGGGGCGTTTAGTTGGATCCCTCGCTAGACACTGTCTAATCAGATCCCTGCAGTCTGTACACATTTTAATAAGGAGAGAGCTGGTTAGTCATGACCATGTGACCTGGCATTTTTGAAAACAGCGATGGCTTTCGCTATACGTTGAGCTATATATGAAAATTCTGATTTCAATGTTATCATCATTATTCACTCACGTTTGGATAAGTCGGGGTTTACAAATGTAACTTTGGCTCGTGTGACTTCCGTTACACTAACAAAAGGAAGACATTCGTTCGACAACTCGTAGAGCAACACTCCTAGAGACCAGACATTTGCTGGGACGGCGTGGAATCGAGGTTCTTTAAAGACTTCAGGTGGGCGGTATGACATCATTCCTGTAAGAAAGACATTTGCACATTGTTGAGCTTTTTTTTTTCAAGCATCATCAAATAATTAGTAAGTCACTACCTTCAGGTTTCCACACTCCCAAAATGCTCACCCTTGTATTTGTTGCTCTCGCAGCCTTCACTACTAACTAGCTGACCGCAGCCAAAGTCTATCAGCTTGAGTTCTAGCGTGTCTTTCTTCCACAGGAAATTTTTCGTATGAATGTCACTATGGAAAACCCCACAACGGATGCAGTGTTGCACTGCCCGCACAGCCTGTCTCATGATGACCCGTAAGAGACAGTCACTCAAAGGTTGACGATTCATTGAGTCCAGCAAGGTCTGGCAGGGCTCCGGATACTCCATAACCAGAGTGAATGATCTAGGATGTTCAAACCACTCGTGCAGTTGTATGACAAAAGGGCTTATGGGTTCTCGCTTTATCAGCAACAGCAGTGCCACCTCTGTAACGAGAGGTTCGGGATTCCCAGGCTAGAGAGAAGAAGCAGACAGAAGGTTAGCTGGGTAAAAATCTGAAGAAAACATCATTTTGAAATGTACTATTCTTTGATCTTTTTAGATGCGTTCAAAAGAGCCTTTTCAGCTCAAAGTTATTTGGTGCCTCTAAGCTTATTTGTTGATCACATTTATACCTAATGCTTCCTACGGGTGTATTAACTACAGTAATCTGCACTTAAACAACTCTATACACATTCAGGTTTTGGCCAACTTACAATATTAAGATAACGATTGTTGTCAATCTTGCGTAACTGCTTGATGGCAACCTGCAAAAAACAAACAAAAAAAACAGTTTCAATAACAGTAACAGTATTCAAGCATCTGGCCTTGTATTAAGTATTAAACCATTTGTAAATTGTTTTAAATGTGTTTTGATGCATGCAAGAGCAAAATGTTTGTACAATTCAGTAAGATTTACCCTTTTGCCATCAAATTTGCGTGTTCCCAGGAACACTCTGCCAAATCCTCCGGATCCAATTAACTTTTCCATGTTATAGAGAGACTCAAAGGACTCTGAAAAACAAACAGAAAAACATGAGACAATTATTAGCTTGCTAGATCCATTGTTTTATTTAAAAAATATCAGTGCTGGTCGAGCAACAGTAAATGTGATCGGACGTGTTAAAAACTTGACTCAGTTATGCGTGAAATAGCAAAATCTCTATCTGTAGACTTTGCACTGCCCAGCCTTATTTCAGTCTCACCTGTTGAGCTCTTGTTCACTGGAGAAGCCTCCGCGGCACCCTGAACAGTTCGGCCAGTTGATGTCTCTGTTGGCTCGACAGGAACTTGACCCGGCAGCGGAGGACACAGAAACCCTTCGAGGCTGTCGGACCAGGACAAACCCTCTTCCTCGACGCTGTACGTGCCTCGGCTGCACAGATTCAACGACTCTCGACATCTCCTCTCGACATGGGCCTCAGGGGGGGTTGAGGACAAAGCTGAGGATGAGGAATCTATGGAAACAGTTCTCCAGGATCTGAAGCGGCCTGAGGGTGGAACATTTCAGACATCAAAAACTGTTTTTTTTTTTTTATTACTTTTTTTATTATATTAATTATCAATGTCAGTGGTCACATCAAATTGTTACTTTGGTTTCACTTTATTTTGGTCCCTTTAAGACATTCTATAAGTCTATAAGAAACATTGCACCTGCATGTCTACTAACTCTCATTAAAGTATTAGTAGAGTATTAGTAGACTGGTAGGGTTAAAATAAGTTGACATGTACAGTAGTTGAAAAGTTACTTATAGTCAGTAGAGTGTCTGTTGCTAGATCCATTGTTTTATTTAAAAAATATCAGTGCTGGTCGAGCAACAGTAAATGTGATCGGACGTGTTAAAAACTTGACTCAGTTATGCATGAAATAGCAAAATCTCTATCTGTAGACTTTGCACTGCCCAGCCTTATTTCAGTCTCACCTGTTGAGCTCTTGTTCACTGGAGAAGCCCTCACGGCACGCCGAGCAGTTCGGCCAGTTGATGTCTCTGTTGGCTCGACAGGAACTTGACCCGGCAGCGGAGGACACAGAAACCCTTCGAGGCTGTCGGACCAGGAAGCTGAGGATGACGTGATGCCCGGAGAGGAATCTATGGAAACAGTTCCTGAGGATGGAACATTTCAGACATCAAAAACTGTTTGGTTTTTTTATTACTTTTTTTATTATATTAATTATCAATGTCAGTGGTCACATCAAATTGTTACTTTGGTTTCACTTTATTTTGGTGACATTCTATAAGTCTATAAGAAACATTGCACCTGCATGTCTACTAACTCTCATTAAAGTATTAGTAGACTGGTAGGGTTAAAATAAGTTGACATGTACAGTAGTTGAAAAGTTACTTATAGTCAGTAGAGTGTCTGTTGCTAGATACATTGTTTTATTTAAAAAATGTCAGCGCTGGTCGAGAAAATAATATTATAATGGGGGAAATAATTTTAATATTCTGTAAAAACAAGCCTTATTTTGAGTGGAAAACAAGATAATACTGTTTAAAATAATGATGGAGAAATAATGATTTACCACTATTTGGCTTGACGCCGGACGGATCTGGAGCAGGTGGTGATGATGGTTCAGGAACAGAATCTGCTGGAGGAATAAAAGGCTCCACAACAGTCAAGGAATTACTGGAAGTGCTGCTGAAAACACCCATCGTATCCTCCCAGAACTTGAGAGAACGACCAGGTTCTGGAGCTTTTTCTGAAATGAAGAAAAAACAAATGAAAACAACTATTAGACCCATCTCTGACGTCAAATTAAGCAATGATTAGGGTTGGGTACCGAAACCCGGTTCCAATAGGGAACCGGTTCCGACGTAAACGGTAGTATCGAGACCGAATAAGAACGCAACTTTCGGTGCCTGACTTTTTTCACCGCCCCCTATAAAACATCTCGCGGCACGAATGATCCAATATCAAAACATCTGCAGTTAATTAAAATAATGATGGAGAAATAATGATTTACCATTATTTGGCTTGACGCCGGAGTGATCTGAAGCAGGTGGTGATGGTTGAGGAATAAACGGCTCCACAACAGTCACAGCACCACTGGAAGACCTGCTGAAAACAGCCTTCCTGAGCTTATGGAAACGACCAGGTTTCTTCATACGTTCTGGAGCTTTTTCTGGTCGAGAAAATAATATTATAATGGGGGAAATCATTTTAATATTCTGTAGAAACAAGCCTTATTTTGAGTGGAAAACAAGATAATACTGTTTAAAATAATGTTGGAGAAATAATGATTTACCATTATTTGGCTTGACACCAGAGTGATCTGGAGCAGGTGACGGAATGAAAGGCTCCACAACAGTCACAGCACCACAGGAACAGCAGCTGAAAACACCCTTCGTAGCCTTCCAGATCCTGAGGCAAAGACCAGGTCTCTCGCTATGTTCTGGAGCTTTTTCTGAAATGAAGAAAAAACAAATGAAAACAACTATTAGACCCATCTCTGACGTCAAATTAAGCAATGACATAACTTACATTTTACTATTCAAATCTTATCTGTAAAGTTACAGATCTAAAGTAATGGGAATTGTTCACGCTATCCACCTGACTTCTGCTTAATGCCTGCATAAATGTCCCAACATATTATTTCACAATAGTAATAGTAATTTCATTTCACTATTATCACGATTACGAGGGTGGAGCCTGGTGATTCCGATTCAACGCTAAAGTTATTTTTCTTATTTTATCTGATCTTTAATTAAAAAGAAAACATACATTTCCAGGCTTCATTTGGCCAACTCTGGCACATGTGGCTCAGTTTTTGTAATGGTAAAGATCATATGGGCCATATCTAAATATAGATATATTTTATTAAACACTGACATTTATTAAATGCATAGCAATGTCTTATTTATGACATAACTGACTCTGTAATACTCGGCACGACAGCCATTTTGACAATTTTGCATGTTTTTGACAATTCAAGAGAAATAAGTGGTGAAATTGAATTCTTTTCTGGATCGTATGCTGTCTGTGAAGCGGCATTCTGTGCGTGTGTTTCGGGTGTGTGTCAGACAGCCATCGAGCTCATGCCTTATTGAGAACGTTTTGCTAACATTCCCATTCAATTAAGAAAACATTATTTCTAAATGTTCCCTGAACGTTCAAAACGTCCAGTTTCACCGTTTCAAAAATGTTTTATCTTGGTTAAAGGAACATTCTATTTTATAATTTTATAATCCATTGTTTTATTTTAAAAATGTCAGTGCTGGTCGAGAAAATAATATTATAATGGGGGAAATAATTTTAATATTCTGTAAAAACAAGCCTTATTTTGAGTGGAAAACAAGATAATACTGTTTAAAATAATGTTGGAGAAATAATGATTTACCATTATTTGGCTTGACACCAGAGTGATCTGCAGCAGGTGACGATGGTTCAGGAATGAAAGGCTCCACAACAGTCACAGCACCACAGAAACAGCAGCTGAAAACACCCTTCGTAGCCTTCCAGATCCTGAGGCAAAGTCTCTCCCTATGTTCTGGAGCTTTTTCTGAAATGAAGAAAAAACGAATGAAAACAACTATTAGACCCATCTCTGACATCAAATTAACCAATGACATAACTTACATTTTACTATTCAAATCTTAATAGTAAAATGCTCCTCCCAACAGACATTCAGTTGCCTATAAGTAAAATTGCACCTACATGTCTACTAACTCTCATTAGAGTATTAATAGACTGGTAGGGTTAGAATAAGTTGACATGTAGTTGAAAAGTTACTTGTTGTCAGTAGAGTGTCTGTTGGTGAGCATTACAATAAAGAGTTTGCAGATATTAAGGAGAGAGTCTACTGATATACTCTAATGAGAGTTAGTCGACATGTAGTTGCAAAGTTACTTATAGTCGACAGATTGGTCAAAAGGGACCATCAAAATAAAGTGTTACCGTACTTTAGTTGGTTTAGTTGACAAATCAGCCATTGAAAATAGAAATAGAAACTAAGCCATTACATCTTTATTAAAAGCCTATTCTGACCTCTGCGAGAGTGTTTAGATGAAGTGGACGGACGTCCAACATCTGGGTTCTGCTTCGCCGTCGCCCCGTGAGCCTGACCTTTGGACACAGAAAAAGAAAACTCAGAAGACAGAGATGGTAAATGTCCAGGACGATCCTGGCTCTGTGTCTGGATCGGGTCTGGCAGCGGCAGAGGTGGACAGTAACAAAGTACATTTATTTGAGTACAGTACTTAAGTACACTTTTTGAGTATCTGTACTTTACTTGAGTATTATTTTTTTCTGGAAACATTTTACTTTAACTTCACTACATTTGAAAGACAGGTATCATACTTTTTACTCCACTAACGTTACATTTCTGTCAAGGTCCTTGAGTAGAAAGTAGTTGGATTCTGACATCAATCTGACTTTCATTTTCAATGTTGGGTTTGGTCTTCTAAATGCTCATTTTGCCATTGTTTTGGAACACACTAGCTTATAACAGTGGCTGACATATTCATCCTAAAAGCCACATTTTTTTAAATAGGGCACTATTTGAGGGAACAGCCGAAACTATTGTGGACGTTATTGAGAGCACTTATTCAATCTCACATTCAATCCCACTACAGGAACTGTGTTCTAGAAATAAATTTCATATTGATATGAGGGTGGGTAGGTAGGCAGGCATAGATTCAGAGGCATAAGGTACTATACGTATTACAAACAATAATAAAACAATGCATTGACATTTACTTTTTACGTTACTTTTGATACTTACGTACTTTTAAAAACAAGTACTTCTGTACTTTTACTCAAGTAAAAATCAGTCTTTTCAACTTTTACTTGTAACTGAGTAATATTTGACCAGAAGTATCTGTAACTTACTTTCACTCAAGTAAGGAAATTGTGTAACTTACTTTGTCCATCTCTGGGCAGCGGATCCTGATCACGGTCATCAGAATCGGGCCTCCAAACCTCCTGACCAGCCGTCTGACCGAAAGCAGCTCTCCTGGATATGGAGTGCTCTTAGGATGGAATATTTCACATATCACATAACGTTAATTTAATCATAATAATCAATAATCAATGTCTGTGGTCAATTACTGATTTTTACTTCAGTTAAGTTACTCAAATTCAATTCAAGTTTATTTCACATGCAATGAATCAAATAAATGGGATCAAATGGGATCAGTCAGTCATTGTACAACACACCATAACAAATAAATGAAAAATTAAAGCACTCACTTCCTCTTTCACCCATCATGTGGTTACGACGAGCCATCGCCAACCTCCCCAAACTGCAATAAAATCGGTAAAAAAAACAAACAAGACAACACAACACAATACAATCGAAATCTCCTCAGAAATAACGTTAACGTTAAGTTACTCCTCTGAAAAAAAATATCAAACAAAAGTATTATCAGAAAATTCAATGACGCTTTCAAAAAGGATATATCCTCCGATGTCCTTCAAGAATATAACGTTAAGTCTCCTCTCACAAATCCAAAAAACAGGTTAAAAGTCTCAAGTTTCGCTCTGCAAAAGTCAGTCTGTCAATTCGCCTCGTCTCTCAACCAACAGACAGCGGTCGATCGCGGAGTAGCTAGATATATGCAGATTGTTCAGATTCATAAAATGCGTCGCTATTAGCAACTAAAATTCGAATCATGCATGCACGCGCACATCGACTCTGATTTATTAAATAATTGCAACCTTAATGTTGACGTTTTCTTTAATATGATATTCATTCTTTCAGACCAGTTTTATTATTAAAACCCGTGGAAAATGCGCGCAAAAACATCAAATAAACGGACATCATATAAATTAATAATTAAATTGTCCCTTTTCCGCATATATATCAAGGCCAATCAGCTTTCAGTATCACTAATACGCCATCCAACCGTAGTGGTGAAGAAATCCAAATTATTTTTGAATTCTCTATTAAAATTGTTCACAATTGCTACCCAGTTAACTATAAACGTGCTAAATTTGCTCTGCAAGTGAAAGTCGTCTTGTGGTGCCATCTTATATATTTGTTTATAATATTCATTATCAATGTCAGTGGTCTGGTCACTTCAAATTGTTACTTTGGTTTCACTTTATTTTGTTCCATTTAAAAAACAGCCTAAGCGAATGTTATATTTTTTTATTTTTCTGATTCATCACATTACAATAAAATCAACTGTATTTAGATGGGAAAATGATTCTCATCTGTTTCATTTCATTAGCCTCCAGATTTGCTTGAAAGTATTGATTTTAGAAATATATCTTATTACGTACGGTATACATAACATATTTGGCTTTTTATTTATTTAGTTAAATTACAAACATTTCAAGTACAATGCAACAAAAAACAAAATGAATACAAGGCACTGTAAATACAATTCAAAATGTATTAATAACAACAACAACTAAAGTATAAATGTACATAATAATAATAAAATAAATAATAAATACAGAAATGAAAGTTTATAATATCAGGGCAGTTATATGTATTTGAAAAGCTTTAAAAGTTGTATTGTTTTTATAAGCTTTTTGTTTTGTGATCTCATGTTTAAAAGATATTCTAAGTATATTGTGAGATCAGTGTTATAAAAGGTAATATAGGAGGGTTTCTTTTGAGTTATTTTTGTCTAATGAATATAAAACTTCGCCAAAATAATTAAAAGATTAATGATATAATTTTGTTTTTCAGAAAGAGAATTCACAAATCTAATGACTAGGCAATTTTAAATCCTATTAAAATAATAGGATTTTTTATTATTAAAATAATAGGATTTACACAGATTAATTCCATTGGCTGGTCCAGCAACCAATCGCATTGCATCTCGCGTGGGCCGAGGGTCCGTATCTGCTTTACTTTTCGAAATGGATGATCCCCATGGAGGGAGAACCTGAATTTGTAAAGTTGGGACGGTTGTTTTATTCTCAACGATATGAAAAGTGTTGCCACTCCCATTTATTGCACATTTCCCCCCGAAATTATATTGCACGACCCGTAAATATGCAGGCAAACGCGGTTGCCTACTATATAAGTCGAGCCAATAGTGCGGCAAGATACTGAAATAGGATTATTATTAACCAATCAGATCGGACACATAGACATAATAAATATGCCCTATTGGCCGCTTTGGAACGTTGCTGCGATACGTCAACGCGTCCGCCATTTTGCGGAGGGCAAGACTGCGCTGTAATCTTCTTATACTGTCTATGGTTTTCCTTATATAGTTGTATTGAGGATTGAGGAAGTGGCATGTCTCTTATATAAATTGTCTCTGGGTAAACTTACAAATTACATATAAATAATACAGCTATTTTGACGTCAAAATGGCCGCTGATCCCTGAACTTTTGGGTGACAACTGATTTTATTTTTTATTTTTATTTTATTGCATTTTAACAAGAACAAAACATAATTTACATACAAGAGTACATATAACCATACATGTCAGGGGTAAAAAAAGAAAATAAAAAAAAGCCACAAAAAAAAGAAAAAACACCTGTACCTGTCAAACAGCTGTGTAGTTTTCCTAGCTTTTAGGTTTTTACTTTTGGATATTGTTTCTAAATATATTTTAACATTGTTCAATTTTAAAATGTTCAAAATGTGGTAGTTTTCCATTCCATTTGACTTTATGAATATAGTAACGGGCAATTATAACAATTCAATATAAAATAAACAAAATATTTGTATCACCCTCAAATGAAACAAATTTTAACATAACATCAATTTCTTCAAAGTTAACAAGAGTCATAACTTTTCTTTGCAAGTAATACTGAGTTCTTTCCAAAACATTTGGGTCTTGGGACATTGGAGACCATTGGGTCCCTCCATTGGGTCCATGAGGGTTATGATTGTTTGTGGAAACTTGCAAGTTTAATGGGTATTTTGTTAACATCATAATCACATTTCAGTATAAATTCTATACCACCTACTTTTTGAAATATAAAATTAGGTACTGTATACCATAGCCTACTTTGTTTTGTTTTTTTTTAAATAATTTTGGAGCCATTTTATGTTAAATATCGTGTTAGAGGTCTTAACATCCAAAGCATTCAATCCTCCTTCAATTTTTGACCTACAAATATTTTCTTTTTTAATAATGTGATTTGTTCTTCCAAGTAAATTTAAAGAGTTTGGTGTCTATCATTTTAATTAATGAGGGGGGGGGACATCTAACACTTGAGCAGCATAAACCAACCTGGATAAACCCTCAGCTTTAACCAATAACACTCGACCAGTGAAAGAGAGATCTCTCATCAGCCAAGAATTCAGTTTCTTTTACAAATGATTGAATGATGGGAGTGAAGTTTAACTCATTCCTGACTTCCTTATTTTTTGAAATCTTAATACCCAAATATTTGATAACTTTTTGCACGGGAATTAATTGCTTTTTCAACTTCAGTCTCTTAAGAAAAGAGTAGTGTCATCAGCTAATTGTGTGCATTTAATTTCTGTATCTCCTATTTTAATACCGCGAAAAATGTCTTTCTTAATATGAATGGCCATAATTTGTCTAACCAACAAAAAAAGTAATGGACTAATAGGGCAGGTATTCATATGTCGAATACCCCTTTTAATTTCGAATCTATGAGAAGTTCCATATGCCAATTTTACAGAGCTGGGAATCTTATTATATAGGGTTCTGATTGCTTTTTGAAATTTGTCCCCAAAACCGAAGAATTTAAGAGTTTTAAAAAATAAAGTCATGTTCAATTGCAGGGTTGTGGACTCGAGTCGCTTGACTTGGACTCGAGTCCCAAATTTGATGACTTGCGACTCGACTTGCCATAATCAAAGATGACTTGCGACTCGACTTAGACTTTGACAACAATGACTCGCGACTTGACTCGGACTTGAGCCCTGTGAGTGACTTGGAAAGACTTGACCTACCTTCTAAAACCACAGATCAGAGTTGTAATAATCACTGTAGATCACTGTATCTCACTGACGCATGATCACAGCGCTGATTAGCGCTGCTTTCGCATGTTTGGCACTGAGCCAGAGAGCTCTCTGCACTGCACTGTGTGTCAGTTGTCATTTATCACAAAGTTCAGACAGTTTTCAACCAAATAATGTTTTTTTTTTTGTTTTTTTTTTTTTTCAGGCATTTAAATACACAAGTACTAGCGAACCATTTATAATTTGAGGGGGAAAAAACACACTGATGTCCAAGTAAGCGGGCTTTGAAAAATCATCTATTTTGTTTACAGAACATGCATTGCTGGAATATAATTTACCATAAAAATTTGAAACATATTTTGAAATAATAATAGGGTCCTGTGTTTCATGGCCATTAATATTAAGCTTTCTAATAGATGTATAGTATACTCTCCATTTCTTTTCCCCAAATTATAAAAGTATCTGTAATTAGTTTCCCCTTCCTCTAACCAACGTCTTCGTGATCTAACAAATGTTCCTTTTGCCTTGATCATGGGCGAGGCTAGCCCCTTTTTAGGGGTGCTTCAGCACCCCTAAAAAGGAGCTCAGCACCCCTAAAACTTGGAGTAAGAAATGTTGTTATTCTAAATATATATATATATATATTTTTTTTTGTCTTTGACAAGGTTAAATAATGTTCTTCATCTTCAGTCGGCAGCAGCGCCAAGCAGAGCGAAGGTCAGAAACAGAGGTGCGCGCGTGTGTGTGTGTGTGTGTGTGTGTGTTTGTTCATCTGAGCCTCATTGGTCTTTCACTTCTCGTCAGTGTCAGAATATTTGAGATGACCAATCAAATTAAAGTAGGCGGGCTTTATGTTCACAGAAGCTGCTGAGCGCGAATTTTACATGGAATTTTAGCAGCACGACTGACGCTTCAGTTTACGGTCAAGTGCGAGTTAAGAAGATGTAAATAGCTAAACTAAACATTTTATATTTGACAGTTTTTTAGGTCA
Source organism: Leuciscus leuciscus (assembly GCF_965113295.1). Classification (NCBI taxonomy): domain Eukaryota; kingdom Metazoa; phylum Chordata; class Actinopteri; order Cypriniformes; family Leuciscidae; genus Leuciscus; species Leuciscus leuciscus. Next base: position 30,775,537 of record NC_138734.1, read on the forward strand.
TAAATGTTAAACGAATGACAAAAATAATTAGAAAACTAATAAACTTTTGTCTAATTTCGCCATTTTGAGCTGAAAATAGGCCTATATAACGTGTAATTATGTCATTGTGAGGGGACAAGAAACATTAACAAAGCCGTTTTCATAGGCACAAGATTAATAATGCATGTGTACATGTTGAGAATTAATATAGCCTAATACAATTTGTAGCCTTCAGTAAATTAAAAAAGTTCAGCTTTAGGAGGTGAAGAGACAGGGTAAGATCAGGAGACTGAAGTGATGAAAAAGACAGAGTGATGGAGATGAGGAGAGAGCAGGTTTTAAATATATTTCCTATCCTTTTTTGGCCTTCAAACGTCTTGAAATGCACATATCAGAGAAATAAAAATGTTTAACCCCATAACAACCTCAAATTTATGACCTCTTTAATTATAAAGCCCTGTCTACGGCCATGTATTAGGCCTAGATCAATAATGAATGTGTACATATTGTGAATGAATTTAATAAACTTAGTTACCTAGCTTTCCTGGTAGCTTTGTCTGAGAAAATGATTCATAAATCAACCTATCAGTTGACCCTATGTTTACTTTCTTCACTGACAGACAAAAATGAAAAGCCTATATCAGTCAAAGCTCAGCTTTAGGAGGGGAAAAGACAGAGCAAGATAAAAACAAAGAGAAAAAGAGTGTGATGCTGATGAAGTGTGGAAAATAAACAGCTACCCGCACATGGTTTTAAAGCTGTTGTTATCCAATTTTTTTGGCTTTCAAAACATCTTAAAATGCATATATGTAGATCAGAGAAATCAAAATTTTCTCGGGGGAGCTTACCCCCGAACCCCCCTAAATACCTCGCATTTGGTACCTCAGTGATTATAAAACCCTGACATATGCATGTTACTGGATGAATGAATGAAACTAGTTAATAATGCGCATTAGACCATAAACTAACTTTTTTTTTTTTAAATCATACCCTCATTGGGGGCTGAGCCCCCCTAAAATGAAAATCCTAGAATCGCCCCTGGCCTTGATTATATATAATTTATCTAACTCAGCCTGCAGATTCATTAAAAAATTAGAATCTAATAATTTCCTCTTCCTTTGACTTATTAGACTTTGCAACTTCTTTGCCTTATCAATTGCACTAAGTCTAATTTGAAACTTCATAAGCTCCCAATTTTTACAGTATAAATTTGTTCACTAAGCTTGATTCCAATATGTTTGTATTATCTTCTAAATTTCATGTTGAAAACTATCAATTTCCAATAATCTATTATTAAGTTTCCAATAAGTCTAAGAGCCTTTAAATGAAGTTTCATTATTCCCTTTGATGCAAAGATAAATCATTTTGTGATCAGACAATATCGATGGTTCAATTGATACTCTGTTTGTTTGTTCTAATGAATTAGAAATTAACCAAAGATCGATTCTTGACTGTTAAGATTTATCCCTATTACCCCATGTGTACTCTTTCAAATGTGGGTGTTTATATCTCCATATATCAATTACCCCTACATTTTCACAAAATACAGATAGCTCTGAATCACCTGTAGATGGTCCAATTGGAATATGAATTCTATCCATCTTAACATCTGGGACAATATTAAAGTCCCCACCTAGAATTATTTCAATATCATGGAATCTTTTTCTTTCTTAATCTCATTTTCAATATCAGAGAACAAATCAACATTATATTTTTTAATATTTGAAGCATATACTGTACCTAACAAAAACATTTTCCCATCAATGGATATCGTTAGAATTATCCACCTACCCCAATGTGAACTTTGCTATAAACAATTTTACCTTTAAATGAACCCTTTAAAATTGCAACTCCTGCTGAGTAATTACTTCCAAAAGAATGCCAAATTTCGCTGCCCCATTGAAACTTCCAAAAATTCACATCTGAAGAACAAGCATGAGTCTCTTGTAAAAAAATAAAAATCTACATTAAATCTCTTGCAATACAAAAAAACAGCCTTTCGTTTAGTTAAATCTTGAATACCCCTAACATTAAAGGAACAAAATGATAACGACATGAACTTTTAACAATCACAATTACAGAAGAAATAAAGAAAAACTCTTAAAGGGTTAGTTCACCCAAAAATGAAAATTCTGTCAGTAATTACTCACCCTCATGTTGTTCCAACCCCGTAAGACCTTCGTTCATCTTCGGAACACAAATTAAGATATTTTTGATTAAAACTGAGAGCTGGATCACCTCTCCATAGGCTTCTAAGTGATTGAAACTTGCTGGCCCAGAAAATGCTTTTCTTTAAAATTCTTTAGGCTTCTCACTCTTTTTGACAAATTAATTTACATGATTTTTACAAATATTTTTGCTCTCAAAGATAAATTTCTACCCAGTAAAATGATTTGGATATTTATATGAATTATAGAAATGTCCATGTCTTTATATTTTATTATTATTTTAAATAAGTTTGCTGAGACCCTAGTGAATTTACGTTAACTTTCCAGTCATTTGTGATTAATACTGAATAAAAACTTTTACAAATATTTTTGCGCACAAAGAGCATTTTCTACCCAATAAAATATTTTAAGGATCAATTAGAAAAAAAATATTTTCGTATTCAGTTTATATTTTCTTTGAATGTTTTTCTAATTCAAAAAAATATATATTTTGTTTTATTTTAGGTATAGTAATCAGGGGAAGAGGAAAACATTTTTTACATTGTTTTGTTGTTGTTGTTGTTGTTGTTGTTGTTGATTATTTTAAAACTTGTTTTGTCTCATTTGAAACCCTTGGAAGTTTTCTGAGGCTTCATAATGACCCCCTTGTTGAAGCTACCGAAATACCAGAAGTTAATTTAATTTAAGTAAAGTAAAAATGGCTTTACAAACAGTTCACACACTCATTCTGCTTGTGTTTCATCAATAAGGCATATTTTACGCTCCCACACCGGCCAGCTCCACCGAGTCCCTTAGCCAACTGCACGGGCTCCTGCTCCGGCCCGCCCTGACGGAGCCGCCCATGCGCCGCAGCACCAGCTCCTCTAGCGATACCATGAGCACCTTCAAACCCGCCGTGGCCCCGCGCATGGGGGTGCAGCTCAAGCCCCCTGCCCTGCGGCCCAAACCCATGGTGGCGATACCCAAGACGGGAGCGGCGCAGCATCCGGCGCCCCCTCCACAGGATCCACTGGACAAATCCTGCACCATGTGATTAACTGTGTGCATTCAGAGCGACAGTGAGGAAACAATGTAAAATTAGGACCATTGCAGTCAGAGCCAGGTTTTTAGTGGATGGATTTCAATGCCATTGAACATTTCGCAACATTTCATTCGCTTTAGAGAGTGGACTAAAGCAAATATAAGTAACTAAAGATACTAGAAATGGTCAGCATTAAGAGGTGTTAGTTTAAAACAGTGTGTGTATAGAATTCCAACACTATTTTAGGGTTTATTAATAAACTAGAATAACGTCGGTTACTAAGCATGGTTCAGAAGAGTTACTTAAACAGGTGTTTACTATTTCAGAGTTACATTTCTCTCATGACCTGTTTAGTGAATTCAAACGGACATTCTTAAATATATTCGAAAGACACCTGCGACTAACAGAAAGCTATTTATGTGTATCCAAAAACTGTTTGCATGCTTGTCCGACACCTTATTTGTTTCCGCAATACTCTGTGTGAATAGATTCAATGATATTAAAGAAAGCAACAAATCACTACAGCTTCCTATATTCTTAGGGTGACTTTTTAAATATCAGCAAGTTCCCTTGTAGTAAAAAACCTTGAGAAAATCCTAAAAGAAGAGGTTCTCATCTTGGTCGAGGGCAAACTTGATTCTCTTCAATTTGCCTATCAGAGGAATAAAGGTGTGGATGATGCTAAGCTTTTTATCTTGGACACACTTTATAAGCATTTGGAGAAACCCCAATCTCATGCCAGGCTTTTATTTGCTGACTTTTCATCAGCTTTTAACAAAATGCAGCCTCTCATTTTGATTGAGAGGCTTGCTTCTTATTTTAATCTGCCCGATCAGCTTTTAGCCTTGTTCTTACATTTTCTGACTGATAGGACACAGAGGGTTTTAGTAAATGGGGTTACTTTAAAAACCCAAGTCTCCAACACAGGTTCCCCACAAGGCTGTGTACTTTCCCCGCTACTGTTCATTTTATACACGGATAGTTGTAGGTCTCTTAAAGAGGATAGTTTTCTTGTTCAATTTTCTGATGATACTGCTCTGCTGTCACTCCTCCATGGCACAGAGTCAGATCACGGACGTGCACTTCCTGATTTCGTTAAGTGGTGTGATGACAGCCTTCTTGAAACTAAGGAACTCATTATCGATTTTAGAAAAAAAGGGACAAATACTTCAGTATGCAGGATCCATGGCGAGGATGTGGAGATGGTAAATTATTATAAATATCTGGGTACGGTTTTTGATTCAACTGAAGTTTGAAAGGAACTCTGAATCAGTGGTCAAACGGGCCCAGCAGAGAGTACATTTATTGCGCAGGATAAATTCCTTTGGGGTTTCTAAATCTATACTGTGCACTATTTGTCTTATATTGAGGACCGAAACTGTTTAAATAATATTGTGAAAGTCTGTTCCAAAATTATTGGAATCCAAATGTGCGACTTAAATTCTCTTTGGGAGAAACGTGTTCTTCAAAAAGTAAAAAGTCTGATGAACCAACATCATATTCTGGGAGATGAATTTGTTCTTATGCCATCAGGTCGGCGTTACTTGCAGCCCCCTAGAAAGACAAACCGTTATGGAAGATCATTTATTCCTTCAGCAATTATGCTTTTAAATATTGAGCTGAGGAAATCATTATGGACTGATCTGTTCTTGGCACTATGCACTTTAGGAGCTTTTTTCTGCTTTTGATGTCTTTTTATTTATAAACTGTCTTTGGACCTGGACCCTATCATGTTACCCTTGTTATATACTACCAGGCCCGGGGTGGGTAATCGGGAGAATTCCCGGTGGGCCGCTTCACTTTTGGGCCGGTCAAGGATTTTTATTTTTTTTATTTTTTTTACATATATTTGTCACGTTAGTACGGTGACGCATTGCTGCCACATACATATTATTTTTTTCCCTCAATTATGTTGTAATAACGAGATCTTATGTCGTTTTAACGACATCTTTTCTCGTAATAACGAGATCTTATGTCGTTTTAACGACATCTTTTCTCGTAATAACGAGATCTTATGTCGTTAAAACGACATCTTTTTTTTGCCCTTATAAGGACATGTGTAGTCATGTACAAAATATGCCTTTATCCACATAAAATTGACAGCCTATCGCGCCTTTATCACACGTTCAAAAAGCTTATTAAGCAAGTAGTAGCAGCCCCCAATCATGCAAAATTAATCAATGAGGCCCTTTTTTGAAAATATATTTTAAATAGGCCTATAAGTTTTTTTTATATAATATATTATATATAAGATTTATTTTTGTTAATAGGCTATATCTTCATTCATTAGAGTCAAGTAGTCAAAACACAACCGAAAATGTTACAACATTGTGTTCTTATTTTGTTTAATTAACGAAATGTCAATCTTCGTCTTTATAACAGAAGATACAATATAATACAAAAATCTTCAAGATACAGCCTACAATCTTCACATGTATAACGGATTGTCACCTTATAAACAGTCCTTTGTGTGGTGGAATAAGCAATGCTATATAGAAATATATGGTTAGTATCTTAATTTATAATTTATTTTATTATTTTATTAGTTCATTAATTATGCTAACTCAACTAATTAAATGTGAAGAGCTGGATACTAATTACTAATGAAATAATGTCAAATATTAAATGTAGGCTATTGATTAGAGTTGCCATAGACTAAAGGATTTTTCTAGACTAGTATTCATTCATTTAATGAATGCACGTTTATATTCAATCCTGGGTGCATGTAGGATATTCCGCGCTCAAGCGCATGCATAAAACTTGCCGCAAAGCGCCGGCAAAAGTAGGCTAATGATATAATAAATGTATCTGAAAAAAATAACGAAGCATTTTAATTAATGAACTAGTCTTTTCTAAATCAGTGTAGGCTGCCTGCATACATATCTCCATACATCTCCGCTGTAATGTAGCCTAGATGCGCCTTTCATACGGACAGGATTACATAATCAGATGGTACCGTATTTGCTTTCGATTGGATTTTTTTTCGTTGGTAGACATTTTTTTTTATAAACTTTATAGTTATATTTCTCATGTCTGTGAGGCTTGTCTATACACTGTTTTTCAGTTCATTTTTCAGGCGCGCTCCAATTCACGGAGATCATGAAAGCGCGCCCTGTTCGTTTTCTTTTATTTTACAAAAGCACACCGTTTTCTTGTTGTTGTGAGTTTACACAAATAAAAGTAGTTGCGACTGATGTATTATTTTCTGTATGACCAGAAATGATGGAGTATTTTAAGTTGTTTCCACTGTTGATAGGAAAATGCGAGTGATGGCACCGGCGCCTTCATCCATGTCATTGCGCGCTCCACACTCCGCACAAACACTTGGATATACGCTTAATAAACATTTATCTAGGTTAACGTTAGAGCGAGTGGCCATGCCAGACGGATAATCCTCTTCATGTTTAACTAATCAAATTCTGTTGCATTTTATTGCGCCAGTTTGAAAAGGGCGGCTGAAGCCTGCAGATAAACGCCCAACGCTGGTGTTTTTCTTTAAACAAATTCGTTTAGGCTTTAAAATAAATATTGTTTATGGGCTAATTAATGCCACAATAATTTGTTGATTTTATTGGCTACTTGTATTTTTCATTTTTGTTTTGCATTGAATAGCTACCATTGAATATTTGCATTGCATGCATTGAATATTTGCTGTGCACCGCAATACCATCCTCCCATAGAAAGACACGTTAAGAGCCACCTATTTTCTTTATAATAAAGGGTTTCTAAAACGCTTAACGTATAATTAAATGCATTGCGTTCATATTCTTCATCACTGAAGCTTTTTCTTTATTATAAGGGTGTATTATTCCATTAAAAAAGGACTGTTTATAAGGTGACAATCCGTTATACATCTTGAAGATTTTTGTATTGTATTGTATCTTCTGTTATAAAGACGAAGATTGACATTTCGTTAATTAAACAAAATAAGAACACAATGTTGTAAAATTTTCTGTTGTGTTTTGACTACTTGTATCTAATGAATGAAGATATAGCCTATTAACAAAAATAAAGCTTATATATAATATATTATATATATAAAAAAACTTATAGGCCTATTTAAAATATATTTTCAAAAAAGGGCCTCATTGATTAATTTTGCATGATTGGGGGCTGCTACTATTTGCTTAAGCTTTTTGAACGTGTGATAAAGGCGAGATAGGCTGTCAATTTTATGTGGATAAAGGCATATTTTGTACATGACTACACATGTCCTTATAAGGGCAAAAAAAAGATGTCGTTTTAACGACATAACATCTCGTTATTACGAGAAAAAGATGTCGTTTTAACGACATAAGATCTCGTTATTACGAGAAAAAGATGTCGTTTTAACGACATAAGATCTCGTTATTACGAGAAAAGATGTCGTTAAAACGACATAAGATCTCGTTATTACGACATAATTGAGGGAAAAAAAATAATATGTATGTGGCAGCAATGCGTCACCGTACGTTAGTTACATTGGGCCGCTTCACTTTTGGGCCGGTCGAGGATTTTTTATTTTTTTTTATTTGTCACGTTAGTTACATTTTATGTTAGGAAAATGCACTTTCCGCATTCTGACACCGCAGCGCGCAGCCTCTGCATGGGTTGTACCATGAGAGGGAGTTCTCCCCTCCCCTCCCATAGAGTTGGTTGGGTCCATAGCCTGTCTTTTCTAAAACGTTTTCTCAGGTAGGCTACCGCGGCACCGCCGGTGCCTACCGATAGCTGGGCCGGCCCTATGGCGGCAAATCAATGACAAAATAAACGGAGCGCACAACTGATGCTGGCGCGCGCAGTAAATGACATTCGCGAGAGGATAACAGATCTACACGCGAGGAAGCGGGAACTCGCCCTGTCTATGGAACTCGCGAGCTCATTCAAACCCCGCGCGCGCGTATGACATCTCCTCTGCCCTCGCGCGCGCGCATGATCATTCCCCACGCTCTCGCGCTTGATCTCCTGCTTTTGCTCGCTCGAACACTTTTATTTTTGGCAGTCGATGGGCGGGACTTACTGTTTTAATAACCTCAAATGTCATTAGGTATCACGTTTTTTGATTAAAAAAGCATTCTTTTTGAATATTTTTAAATACAAATAAATCTGTAAACATTAGTTCAATATGCCTCTTTGTGGAAGAGTGGGATACATTTCAAATGCTTTCTTTCTTTCTTTCTTTCTTTCTTTCTTTCTTTCTTTCTTTCTTTCTTTCTTTCTTTCTGCTTTTGTTAATTTATCAACCTACCCATGTGGAATAGTGGAACATTTTTTGTTAACTTCTCAGCTTAAGTGAATTATTATTTAACCTTTACATTATTTGTTGAACCATGTTATTAATAAAAACTACACAATAGTAAGAGCTGAACTGTTGCTTCATTTATCCAATTTGGAAAAAGTGCTAATATGGAATTCCACCATGGAAAAAGAGGGCCGGTCTTGGGCCTGAAACTCCCGGGCTGAAAAGTGGCCCCACTCCGGCCCTGCTACATGGGGTCATCAGTAATCAAGCGCTAGAAAGTGCTCATGAGAAGATTCTGAGTAAAACCATAATCACAGATAATCACAGAGCATATTTGCTAAAACCTGGCCGATTTTGGGTGAAAAAATTGGGTCTGTTGAAGACGTTTGACGGACTAGTAAGACACGTGTCAAGAGAGTTAAATCCAGAAAGGGGATTCAGCCAAACATGGGGTCATCTAACAGTAAACTAGACCATTTTTACACACCTATTTTCTGTCAAATGAGAAATAATTATGGAGGTGAAAGTGACGTGTATTAATGTGGGTTTGAAAGTAGAACAGTATTTAAATGACGATATTAAAGTTTTCGTCTGAGAAAGAATGTGAACATAGTGCTAAAGAAAGTGAAAAGAACGTGTGAGTAAATGAGGGAGAAAAGAAAGTTAAAGGAAAGTTGATAGATGGAAGTCGTAAGAAGATTGAAGGTTAAAAGAAGGAAAGATTTAAGTCTTAAGGGAATCCTTTGAAGGAAAGATCTATAATAATATTCTTTTTTTTATTTTTAAAAGTACTGTTTTTTATTTTATTTTTATAAACTGTTTTAATTATTCTTATTTCTTTTTATTATTTTAATCTCTTCTATGTAAAGCACTTTGAATTGCCATTGTGTATGAAATGTGCTATATAAATAAACTTGCCTTGCCTTGCCTACATGGTGTCAAGGAGTTTTTCAACCTGGAGACATCATGCATGAAATCAGACGTTTCAAATAGTAAAAAAAAAGTATTAAAAGCATCAGGCAAACAGTCATCCTGAACACTGTTAAGGCTGATCTGCTGCTTGGGTTCATTACCACACTGATTAATCCCACGCCATGCTGACCTAAGGTCGCCATTTACATATTGTTTTTCTATTTTTTCCCTATACTTACTTTTGGCTTTTACTATTTCAGCCCTAACCTCTCTGGATACAAACTTTCTCTCCAATGAGTCACCAGTAAAGAAGATCTTTTTTTTTCTTATTAATCACTGTTTTTAGATCTTTGGTAACCCATGGTTTATTGTTGGGGAAAGTGATAACGGTTTTGACTGGGATAACAGTATCCACACAAAAGGTAACATAGGACGAAACAGTGTCCGAAAGTTCATCAATATTGATGATGTTGCTTGTGCAAGACCAGCATTTTCATTGTAATGAAACGCAGCCAGGTATAGTCTGCATGTTACGTCAGAAACGAGGACACAATATGCAAGTAAAAGCTCTTTATTAATAGTCAATAATGTTGATGATGATGATGATGATGAAGAATTAATCCGGGTGATGCAGGCGGTGGCGCAGGGACTTTGATGGTCAGACACGGAGTGATGGATGAAGTGCAGCGTGCTCTGATGAGTGATGACTTGATCCAGACATGAAACGTAATCCAACAAGACGCGAAACCGGAACACAGGAACTCAAGACGGGACACGAGGCACGGGAACAGGATCAGACAACACAGAGACTTCATACAATGATCTGACAAAGGAGATGAGAAAGTGGTGAGGATTTATAGGAGATGAGATGAGTGGCAGCTGGCGATGATGAGTGATTGCAGCTAATGGTCATGGTAATGATTTACCATTATTTGGCTTGACGCCGGACGGATCTGGAGCAGGTGGTGATGATGGTTCAGGAACAGGATCTGCTGGAGGAATAAAAGGCTCTGAGTTTCTGTCAGGTTGGTGTTGGTCTTCAGGCTTCGGGTCAAGTCTCGAGCTCAGAGCTCTCAGCAAGTATGTTATTTCCTATCCAAAACAAAGAGAATATGAACAAGTCAACTCATGAATGTTTTTTTAGAGCTAGAGCAGAATTGAATTCTGTTTGGTTTACTGATTCTGTTATTTTCCTGTTTACTTCAGGGATGCAGCTTTAAAACAATCTGTATAGTATCAAGCGCTATATAAATGATATAGCTATATAGGTGATTTGACTATAACAAGAACATTACAATGAACACAAATTTGAAAATCTCACTACAAATAATCCAGAATTTAAGACAAAAGATAATAATCCTACTTTACCTGTTATACTGCCTCATCAGTCCATTGATGTTGTAACATCTGGTCTAAGCTGGGGCGTTTAGTTGGATCCCTCGCTAGACACTGTCTAATCAGATCCCTGCAGTCTGTACACATTTTAATAAGGAGAGAGCTGGTTAGTCATGACCATGTGACCTGGCATTTTTGAAAACAGCGATGGCTTTCGCTATACGTTGAGCTATATATGAAAATTCTGATTTCAATGTTATCATCATTATTCACTCACGTTTGGATAAGTCGGGGTTTACAAATGTAACTTTGGCTCGTGTGACTTCCGTTACACTAACAAAAGGAAGACATTCGTTCGACAACTCGTAGAGCAACACTCCTAGAGACCAGACATTTGCTGGGACGGCGTGGAATCGAGGTTCTTTAAAGACTTCAGGTGGGCGGTATGACATCATTCCTGTAAGAAAGACATTTGCACATTGTTGAGCTTTTTTTTTTCAAGCATCATCAAATAATTAGTAAGTCACTACCTTCAGGTTTCCACACTCCCAAAATGCTCACCCTTGTATTTGTTGCTCTCGCAGCCTTCACTACTAACTAGCTGACCGCAGCCAAAGTCTATCAGCTTGAGTTCTAGCGTGTCTTTCTTCCACAGGAAATTTTTCGTATGAATGTCACTATGGAAAACCCCACAACGGATGCAGTGTTGCACTGCCCGCACAGCCTGTCTCATGATGACCCGTAAGAGACAGTCACTCAAAGGTTGACGATTCATTGAGTCCAGCAAGGTCTGGCAGGGCTCCGGATACTCCATAACCAGAGTGAATGATCTAGGATGTTCAAACCACTCGTGCAGTTGTATGACAAAAGGGCTTATGGGTTCTCGCTTTATCAGCAACAGCAGTGCCACCTCTGTAACGAGAGGTTCGGGATTCCCAGGCTAGAGAGAAGAAGCAGACAGAAGGTTAGCTGGGTAAAAATCTGAAGAAAACATCATTTTGAAATGTACTATTCTTTGATCTTTTTAGATGCGTTCAAAAGAGCCTTTTCAGCTCAAAGTTATTTGGTGCCTCTAAGCTTATTTGTTGATCACATTTATACCTAATGCTTCCTACGGGTGTATTAACTACAGTAATCTGCACTTAAACAACTCTATACACATTCAGGTTTTGGCCAACTTACAATATTAAGATAACGATTGTTGTCAATCTTGCGTAACTGCTTGATGGCAACCTGCAAAAAACAAACAAAAAAAACAGTTTCAATAACAGTAACAGTATTCAAGCATCTGGCCTTGTATTAAGTATTAAACCATTTGTAAATTGTTTTAAATGTGTTTTGATGCATGCAAGAGCAAAATGTTTGTACAATTCAGTAAGATTTACCCTTTTGCCATCAAATTTGCGTGTTCCCAGGAACACTCTGCCAAATCCTCCGGATCCAATTAACTTTTCCATGTTATAGAGAGACTCAAAGGACTCTGAAAAACAAACAGAAAAACATGAGACAATTATTAGCTTGCTAGATCCATTGTTTTATTTTAAAAATATCAGTGCTGGTCGAGCAACAGTAAATGTGATCGGACGTGTTAAAAACTTGACTCAGTTATGCGTGAAATAGCAAAATCTCTATCTGTAGACTTTGCACTGCCCAGCCTTATTTCAGTCTCACCTGTTGAGCTCTTGTTCACTGGAGAAGCCTCCGCGGCACCCTGAACAGTTCGGCCAGTTGATGTCTCTGTTGGCTCGACAGGAACTTGACCCGGCAGCGGAGGACACAGAAACCCTTCGAGGCTGTCGGACCAGGACAAACCCTCTTCCTCGACGCTGTACGTGCCTCGGCTGCACAGATTCAACGACTCTCGACATCTCCTCTCGACATGGGCCTCAGGGGGGGTTGAGGACAAAGCTGAGGATGAGGAATCTATGGAAACAGTTCTCCAGGATCTGAAGCGGCCTGAGGGTGGAACATTTCAGACATCAAAAACTGTTTTTTTTTTTTTATTACTTTTTTTATTATATTAATTATCAATGTCAGTGGTCACATCAAATTGTTACTTTGGTTTCACTTTATTTTGGTCCCTTTAAGACATTCTATAAGTCTATAAGAAACATTGCACCTGCATGTCTACTAACTCTCATTAAAGTATTAGTAGAGTATTAGTAGACTGGTAGGGTTAAAATAAGTTGACATGTACAGTAGTTGAAAAGTTACTTATAGTCAGTAGAGTGTCTGTTGCTAGATCCATTGTTTTATTTAAAAAATATCAGTGCTGGTCGAGCAACAGTAAATGTGATCGGACGTGTTAAAAACTTGACTCAGTTATGCATGAAATAGCAAAATCTCTATCTGTAGACTTTGCACTGCCCAGCCTTATTTCAGTCTCACCTGTTGAGCTCTTGTTCACTGGAGAAGCCCTCACGGCACGCCGAGCAGTTCGGCCAGTTGATGTCTCTGTTGGCTCGACAGGAACTTGACCCGGCAGCGGAGGACACAGAAACCCTTCGAGGCTGTCGAACCAGGAAGCTGAGGATGACGTGATGCCCGGAGAGGAATCTATGGAAACAGTTCCTGAGGATGGAACATTTCAGACATCAAAAACTGTTTGGTTTTTTTATTACTTTTTTTATTATATTAATTATCAATGTCAGTGGTCACATCAAATTGTTACTTTGGTTTCACTTTATTTTGGTGACATTCTATAAGTCTATAAGAAACATTGCTCCTGCATGTCTACTAACTCTCATTAAAGTATTAGTAGACTGGTAGGGTTAAAATAAGTTGACATGTACAGTAGTTGAAAAGTTACTTATAGTCAGTAGAGTGTCTGTTGCTAGATACATTGTTTTATTTAAAAAATGTCAGCGCTGGTCGAGAAAATAATATTATAATGGGGGAAATAATTTTAATATTCTGTAAAAACAAGCCTTATTTTGAGTGGAAAACAAGATAATACTGTTTAAAATAATGATGGAGAAATAATGATTTACCACTATTTGGCTTGACGCCGGACGGATCTGGAGCAGGTGGTGATGATGGTTCAGGAACAGAATCTGCTGGAGGAATAAAAGGCTCCACAACAGTCACAGAATTACTGGAAGTGCTGCTGAAAACACCCATCGTATCCTCCCAGAACTTGAGAGAACGACCAGGTTCTGGAGCTTTTTCTGAAATGAAGAAAAAACAAATGAAAACAACTATTAGACCCATCTCTGACGTCAAATTAAGCAATGATTAGGGTTGGGTACCGAAACCCGGTTCCAATAGGGAACCGGTTCCGACGTAAACGGTAGTATCGAGACCGAATAAGAACGCAACTTTCGGTGCCTGACTTTTTTCACCGCCCCCTATAAAACATCTCGCGGCACGAATGATCCAATATCAAAACATCTGCAGTTAATTAAAATAATGATGGAGAAATAATGATTTACCATTATTTGGCTTGACGCCGGAGTGATCTGAAGCAGGTGGTGATGGTTGAGGAATAAACGGCTCCACAACAGTCACAGCACCACTGGAAGACCTGCTGAAAACAGCCTTCCTGAGCTTATGGAAACGACCAGGTTTCTTCATACGTTCTGGAGCTTTTTCTGGTCGAGAAAATAATATTATAATGGGGGAAATCATTTTAATATTCTGTAGAAACAAGCCTTATTTTGAGTGGAAAACAAGATAATACTGTTTAAAATAATGTTGGAGAAATAATGATTTACCATTATTTGGCTTGACACCAGAGTGATCTGGAGCAGGTGACGGAATGAAAGGCTCCACAACAGTCACAGCACCACAGGAACAGCAGCTGAAAACACCCTTCGTAGCCTTCCAGATCCTGAGGCAAAGACCAGGTCTCTCGCTATGTTCTGGAGCTTTTTCTGAAATGAAGAAAAAACAAATGAAAACAACTATTAGACCCATCTCTGACGTCAAATTAAGCAATGACATAACTTACATTTTACTATTCAAATCTTATCTGTAAAGTTACAGATCTAAAGTAATGGGAATTGTTCACGCTATCCACCTGACTTCTGCTTAATGCCTGCAAAAATGTCCCAACATATTATTTCACAATAGTAATAGTAATTTCATTTCACTATTATCACGATTACGAGGGTGGAGCCTGGTGATTCCGATTCAACGCTAAAGTTATTTTTCTTATTTTATCTGATCTTTAATTAAAAAGAAAACGTACATTTCCAGGCTTCATTTGGCCAACTCTGGCACATGTGGCTCAGTTTTTGTAATGGTAAAGATCATATGGGCCATATCTAAATATAGATATATTTTATTAAACACTGACATTTATTAAATGCATAGCAATGTCTTATTTATGACATAACTGACTCTGTAATACTCGGCACGACAGCCATTTTGACAATTTTGCATGTTTTTGACAATTCAAGAGAAATAAGTGGTGAAATTGAATTCTTTTCTGGATCGTATGCTGTCTGTGAAGCGGCATTCTGTGCGTGTGTTTCGGGTGTGTGTCAGACAGCCATCGAGCTCATGCCTTATTGAGAACGTTTTGCTAACATTCCCATTCAATTAAGAAAACATTATTTCTAAATGTTCCCTGAACGTTCAAAACGTCCAGTTTCACCGTTTCAAAAATGTTTTATCTTGGTTAAAGGAACATTCTATTTTATAATTTTATAATCCATTGTTTTATTTTAAAAATGTCAGTGCTGGTCGAGAAAATAATATTATAATGGGGGAAATAATTTTAATATTCTGTAAAAACAAGCCTTATTTTGAGTGGAAAACAAGATAATACTGTTTAAAATAATGTTGGAGAAATAATGATTTACCATTATTTGGCTTGACACCAGAGTGATCTGCAGCAGGTGACGATGGTTCAGGAATGAAAGGCTCCACAACAGTCACAGCACCACAGAAACAGCAGCTGAAAACACCCTTCGTAGCCTTCCAGATCCTGAGGCAAAGTCTCTCCCTATGTTCTGGAGCTTTTTCTGAAATGAAGAAAAAACGAATGAAAACAACTATTAGACCCATCTCTGACATCAAATTAACCAATGACATAACTTACATTTTACTATTCAAATCTTAATAGTAAAATGCTCCTCCCAACAGACATTCAGTTGCCTATAAGTAAAATTGCACCTACATGTCTACTAACTCTCATTAGAGTATTAATAGACTGGTAGGGTTAGAATAAGTTGACATGTAGTTGAAAAGTTACTTGTTGTCAGTAGAGTGTCTGTTGGTGAGCATTACAATAAAGAGTTTGCAGATATTAAGGAGAGAGTCTACTGATATACTCTAATGAGAGTTAGTCGACATGTAGTTGCAAAGTTACTTATAGTCGACAGATTGGTCAAAAGGGACCATCAAAATAAAGTGTTACCGTACTTTAGTTGGTTTAGTTGACAAATCAGCCATTGAAAATAGAAATAGAAACTAAGCCATTACATCTTTATTAAAAGCCTATTCTGACCTCTGCGAGAGTGTTTAGATGAAGTGGACGGACGTCCAACATCTGGGTTCTGCTTCGCCGTCGCCCCGTGAGCCTGACCTTTGGACACAGAAAAAGAAAACTCAGAAGACAGAGATGGTAAATGTCCAGGACGATCCTGGCTCTGTGTCTGGATCGGGTCTGGCAGCGGCAGAGGTGGACAGTAACAAAGTACATTTATTTGAGTACAGTACTTAAGTACACTTTTTGAGTATCTGTACTTTACTTGAGTATTATTTTTTTCTGGAAACATTTTACTTTAACTTCACTACATTTGAAAGACAGGTATCATACTTTTTACTCCACTAACGTTACATTTCTGTCAAGGTCCTTGAGTAGAAAGTAGTTGGATTCTGACATCAATCTGACTTTCATTTTCAATGTTGGGTTTGGTCTTCTAAATGCTCATTTTGCCATTGTTTTGGAACACACTAGCTTATAACAGTGGCTGACATATTCATCCTAAAAGCCACATTTTTTTAAATAGGGCACTATTTGAGGGAACAGCCGAAACTATTGTGGACGTTATTGAGAGCACTTATTCAATCTCACATTCAATCCCACTACAGGAACTGTGTTCTAGAAATAAATTTCATATTGATATGAGGGTGGGTAGGTAGGCAGGCATAGATTCAGAGGCATAAGGTACTATACGTATTACAAACAATAATAAAACAATGCATTGACATTTACTTTTTACGTTACTTTTGATACTTACGTACTTTTAAAAACAAGTACTTCTGTACTTTTACTCAAGTAAAAATCAGTCTTTTCCACTTTTACTTGTAACTGAGTAATATTTGACCAGAAGTATCTGTAACTTACTTTCACTCAAGTAAGGAAATTGTGTAACTTACTTTGTCCATCTCTGGGCAGCGGATCCTGATCACGGTCATCAGAATCGGGCCTCCAAACCTCCTGACCAGCCGTCTGACCGAAAGCAGCTCTCCTGGATATGGAGTGCTCTTAGGATGGAATATTTCACATATCACATAACGTTAATTTAATCATAATAATCAATAATCAATGTCTGTGGTCAATTACTGATTTTTACTTCAGTTAAGTTACTCAAATTCAATTCAAGTTTATTTCACATGCAATGAATCAAATAAATGGGATCAAATGGGATCAGTCAGTCATTGTACAACACACCATAACAAATAAATGAAAAATTAAAGCACTCACTTCCTCTTTCACCCATCATGTGGTTACGACGAGCCATCGCCAACCTCCCCAAACTGCAATAAAATCGGTAAAAAAAACAAACAAGACAACACAACACAACACAATACAATCGAAATCTCCTCAGAAATAACGTTAACGTTAAGATACTCCTCTGAAAAAAAATATCAAACAAAAGTATTATCAGAAAATTCAATGACGCTTTCAAAAAGGATATATCCTCCGATGTCCTTCAAGAATATAACGTTAAGTCTCCTCTCACAAATCCAAAAAACAGGTTAAAAGTCTCAAGTTTCGCTCTGCAAAAGTCAGTCTGTCAATTCGCCTCGTCTCTCAACCAACAGACAGCGGTCGATCGCGGAGTAGCTAGATATATGCAGATTGTTCAGATTCATAAAATGCGTCGCTATTAGCAACTAAAATTCGAATCATGCATGCACGCGCACATCGACTCTGATTTATTAAATAATTGCAACCTTAATGTTGACGTTTTCTTTAATATGATATTCATTCTTTCAGACCAGTTTTATTATTAAAACCCGTGGAAAATGCGCGCAAAAACATCAAATAAACGGACATCATATAAATTAATAATTAAATTGTCCCTTTTCCGCATATATATCAAGGCCAATCAGCTTTCAGTATCACTAATACGCCATCCAACCGTAGTGGTGAAGAAATCCAAATTATTTTTGAATTCTCTATTAAAATTGTTCACAATTGCTACCCAGTTAACTATAAACGTGCTAAATTTGCTCTGCAAGTGAAAGTCGTCTTGTGGTGCCATCTTATATATTTGTTTATAATATTCATTATCAATGTCAGTGGTCTGGTCACTTCAAATTGTTACTTTGGTTTCACTTTATTTTGTTCCATTTAAAAAACAGCCTAAGCGAATGTTATATTTTTTTATTTTTCTGATTCATCACATTACAATAAAATCAACTGTATTTAGATGGGAAAATGATTCTCATCTGTTTCATTTCATTAGCCTCCAGATTTGCTTGAAAGTATTGATTTTAGAAATATATCTTATTACGTACGGTATACATAACATATTTGGCTTTTTATTTATTTAGTTAAATTACAAACATTTCAAGTACAATGCAACAAAAAACAAAATGAATACAAGGCACTGTAAATACAATTCAAAATGTATTAATAACAACAACAACTAAAGTATAAATGTACATAATAATAATAAAATAAATAATAAATACAGAAATGAAAGTTTATAATATCAGGGCAGTTATATGTATTTGAAAAGCTTTAAAAGTTGTATTGTTTTTATAAGCTTTTTGTTTTGTGATCTCATGTTTAAAAGATATTCTAAGTATATTGTGAGATCAGTGTTATAAAAGGTAATATAGGAGGGTTTCTTTTGAGTTATTTTTGTCTAATGAATATAAAACTTCGCCAAAATAATTAAAAGATTAATGATATAATTTTGTTTTTCAGAAAGAGAATTCACAAATCTAATGACTAGGCAATTTTAAATCCTATTAAAATAATAGGATTTTTTATTATTAAAATAATAGGATTTACACAGATTAATTCCATTGGCTGGTCCAGCAACCAATCGCATTGCATCTTGCGTGGGTCCGTATCTGCTTTACTTTTCGAAATGGATGATCCCCATGGAGGGAGAACCTGGATTTGTAAAGTTGGGACGGTTGTTTTATTCTCAACGATATGAAAAGTGTTGCCACTCCCATTTATTGCACATTTCCCCCCGAAATTATATTGCACGACCCGTAAATATGCAGGCAAACGCGGTTGCCTACTATATAAGTCGAGCCAATAGTGCGGCAAGATACTGAAATAGGATTATTATTAACCAATCAGATCGGACACATAGACATAATAAATACATAGACGCCCTATTGGCCGCTTTGGAACGTTGCTGCGATACGTCAACGCGTCCGCCATTTTGCGGAGGGCAAGACTGCGCTGTAATCTTCTTATACTGTCTATGGTTTTCGACCGCTACTGCCTACTGGCGCGGGTGAGCCGTGGGGCCGCCATCTTAGACCGGTCACCCGCTCCACTCAGTGTAATCTGTATGTTTTCTATAATATTCATAGTAGGCTTAACAGTAATATAATATTCTGATATAAGATATAAAGTGACCAGACGTCCAAAATCAAAATATGTGATGTAGGATATAAGGTATTTTATAAATCACACACTATAAATATGATAAAGAAGCAGAAACAGATAGTTGCAATAGAGTAAGATTTTTAATAAGTTGAAGAAACGTGTGTGTTTTACATTTACATTGCTTCCTGATATCACGTGCGCAAACACAAATAACCTATATATATATAAAACAGTTATGTCCGGTCGAAAAATGTGTGAATTAACTTCAGATTGGATTGCGCTAAAAGTAAGTTTCGTGCCTCTTACAAGTGCTTTCGAACTTCTTTCTGATCTGAATGGTGTGTGGAAAACACTTGAGTTGAGGGAGGGAGAAAACACTTGTGGGAGACTTCTCCTAGTGTCTAGAACGCAACTGAATGCATTTTCAAGCGTCTCAGTAACTTTACTTGGAAAAACCACAGGAAACTACTTTTAAACACGAAATTACTTGATTTACAGATGGTCTATGCGCACGTCTATTAACGTTACCTGAGGTAATTTTCCTGGACCTTTTTACAGAAGGTAAAAGTGGCCGTAATCTTTACTGACATTGTCCGTAATGATTACTGAGATGCACATTCGGACGGGACTAAAATAACCGAGAAGCTCTTGTAATTATTACTTTACCCCACCTCTCCATGCCAGGTGAACACCGGCTGGTGCAGTAAACATTGCCTAGCTAACGTTAGCTGGCTACGATTTCAGTACAGTAATATCAAAGATCCTTGCTCCTTCTCAATTATCTGGTGTAATACTTGATTGTGCTCTAAATGTAGTACGACTTGTAGTCCACAAGGGGGCGTGAAAAGATTATGAAAAACGGACACACTGGTTATGGCATTTTGCACAGTATACTGCTTACTATAAAATTACAAAACATAAGCTTAGCTGATGATGTCATGTAAGTGTGTATGATGATTGTTTGCCATAGCCAGCTCCTATATTTAACAAAGTGATATTGTTTTGTTTTCAGCTGTAATTGTCAGTACAATGATGGGCAGCCATGCTATCGCCTCTTCACCCCAGAGGGAATGATAGGAGAGCAGCCATGAGATAATTGACATCCAGTTAGTAGGCTATGCCAGGAGTAAAAAAAAAAAGAATTCATGAAAACTGTACAGACAGGTCACTACCACGACAAGTTTATAAATCGTCATGTTAACTTGCTTGCTAATATTTCAACCAGTTTAATCGGTTTTCTAACTGTTCCTTCATTAACAAGTATGATGTCAGGAATATCGAATAGAAGAATAGAAGTTATTTGTCATTGTCCAGTGAAAAACAATGAAATACAATAATGTAAGCCTTCCTCTGGCAAAATCCAGATCTATAACATTTTTGCTAGTTTGCTGTTTCATTTTCAGGGGACCAAATTTTAGAAGCATCTATTGATTGTTAAAACTGAGATGTCCCTGTACAATAACATGTTCACAGAGGCCAATAAATGATGTTTCATTTAACAAAGTTTGGGAGGAGCACGCTCAAATAATCAATCCAATTAACTCGTCATCAACAATCATCATGCTATCCCATCAGCATGAGAGGAAGCATATATATATATTCAGTCAGTCGACTCACCTATACATTCCTTGACAGTTATCAGCATCCCTCCACCAACCTGACACCTCACTTTTGGCTTGTTCCTTCCATGTAGGGTTGGTTTAAGAAGCAGCCTGCAGGAGTGACATGGACGTTGTCCATCTCGAACTACCTACTCTAGCCAAACCACAATAAAGTCAACCTTATTTAAAAATAAAAAAGACAATAATTTCCACTCTCAATTTTTTTTTTTTTTTTTTTTTTTTTTTGCTTTTGAATTATTTTGACATGAATAAAATTGCTGCCCTCAAATGTTAACCTGGAGTCTTGCAAACTTAAAACTAAAATAAAATAAACCTTTGTTTATAACTAGGCTACTACAATAATAGCCTACATTTCATTTTTTATAAGGAGTGGGTTTTGTTTTATATGCTGCTAAGAAGACACCCCAGAAGATGGGTCAAGTATAGCTCCATCATTGTTCAAAGTAAAAAAAGATCATACTTTATGATGTTAGTTTTAATTTTAAAAAAATCTTTAAAAAAAATAAATAAATCAAAAAAGTCAAGGGAATTTCTCTGGCATTTCTTTCTTTTTGCTGTATCGAAAAGTATTGAACCGAACCGTGAATTTTGTGAACCGTTACATGCCTAATATATAATTATAAATTCAATTGTTATAATATTTTACAATATTACTGTTTGTTGTTGTATTTTTCAAAACTTGAAACTTGTGTGTATGTGTGTGAGAGAGAGAGAGAGAGAGAGAGAGAGAGAGAGAGAGAGAGAGAGAGAGAGAGAGAGAGAGAGAGAGTGTTAGTAGCCTATATCAAGCAAGTATAGCCCTTGGGGAGCCCTCACTCACAAAAAGGTTGGAGACCCCTGCGAGTGTACACTAACGTTCAAAAGTTTGGGGTCAGTTGGATTTTGAAATGTTTTTGAAATAAGTCTCTTATGCTCACCCAGCCTGCATTTATTTGATTAAAATATAGTAGCCTATTAAAGTCTGGTATGATGTAAGTGAATCGTTCAAAGAATCAAACATTTTGTCACAATTTAGCCCAATGTGGGGCAACCAGCTCTTTATACCAGGAAGGGCAGATGCAACTTTCAAACGATGGGCATCTGTAGGACTTAAAACAATGAATGACCTTTATCCATCAGAGTCTGATATATTTATGTCCTTTGAAGAGTCACAATCCAAATTTAAGCTTGATAAAAAACACTATTTTAAATCCCTTCAGTTGAGAAGTTTTGTGAAAGCAAATCATAGTAATCTCCCTTACATCGCTGGAAAAGTTGTTGGTTAAAAATAAATTCGGAAAAGGCATTATTTCTGTATTTATAATCTGTTGATCTCCACTGTAGCAGAGAATTCGAGGGATAAACTTATGTCATGGAATGTGGATCTGTCACTATCGCTTGGAGAGCAGGAGTGGGAAAGGGCTTGTGTTAAACCCCATACCATAATAGCCGTCTTAGAATGCTACAATATAAATGGCTCATGTGTGTATATATTACACCTGTACAACTAAATAAATATAATAATAATATACCGGATGTATGCATAAAGTGTGGCTCCAGAGGGACTCTAATACATTGCATGTGGGAATGCAGACAAATAAAAATCTTCTGGGAGGAGGTAAAAAATTTAATTGAAAAAATTACTTCTAAACAGATAGTATTGGACCCAAAATTGTTTTTATTAGCTTTATACCCAGACAAACATAATTATAGCAAAACTGAATGTACTTTTATGAATATAAGTTTGTTGTCTGCAAAGAAATGTATAGCTTTGTCTTGGAAGAATGTGAACAGACCCAGCGCCACCCAGTGGTTAAAGCAGATGATGTCCAGCCCATTAGGAAATCTAAACAACATTTATTCGATAGGATTTGGGAACCTTTCATAGACTTTATTAAGGACTTAGATTTGACAGATGATTTTTTGGATTTTTGAGACAAGGACACCTGTAGTTCCACAATTTAAGCTTAAGTTAAAATTTCACTTTAAATAAAAGTGGAAGAATGTACACTTTGAGATAAGATTATATGTTATAATATGTTTTTATTTTCTATGCTTAATGACCTATGTTGAAGAGAGAACCGTTGTTCACTGTATTAGTTCTTTCCTGCTTAATTCTTGCCTTTTAATGGGTTTAAATTCATGTAATGCAGTCATTATGTTCACATGGACAAATTTGTATTGACAAGATTGTGATTGTATTTACATGAAGAAAATCTTAATAAAAATATTTGGGGGGGAAAAAAAAAGAAGAAAATATAGTAGCCTAGGCTATAAACAACAGTATTGTGATATATTATTACAATTGTAAATAACAGTTTCTATTTGGACAGAAGTATTGTTTTGTTTTGTTTTCCTGATTTCTAATTTTAACGATCTCATATAGCTTTATTTATGCAATTGTAAATGCAGTGAAAATATAAGTTTCAAGTTTTGAAAAATACAACAACAAACAGTAATATTGGAAAATATTATAACAATTGAATTTATAATTATATATTAGGCATGTAATTCACGGTTCGGTTCAATACGATACAGTGGTGACAGACACGGTTCGGTACGTTTTCGATACAAATAAAATAAAAATAAAGAAATGCCAGAGAAATTCCCTTGATTTTTATTTATTTCTTTTTTTTAAAGATTTTTTACAATTCAAACTAACATCATAAAGTATGATCTTTTTTTACTTTGAACAATGATGGAGCTATGACCCATCTTCTGGGGTGTCTTCTTAGCAGCATATAAAACAAAAACCGCTCCTTATAAAAAAATGAAATGTAGGCTATTATTGTAGTAGCCTAGCCTATTATAAACAAAGGTTTATTTTATTTTAGTTTTATTTTAAGTTTGCAAGACTCCAGGTTAACATTTGAGGGCAGCAATTTTATTCATGTCGAAATAATTCAAAAGCAAACCGATTAAAAAATAAATATTTGAGAGTGGAAAATGTAGGCCTATGTCTTTTTTATTTTTAAATAAGTGTACCATATACTGCCATCGTAGCTCAACGATCTTTTTTTATTTATTTTTATTTAAATAGTCCAAGAAATGTATACTGTACACCAGTGGTTTCCAACATGGTGGGTGCCCGCGGGCACCTGGTAGCCCGCATGGAGTCTCTGAGTCGCCCGCCGAGCACGTTCTGTAAACAGCCTGAATTGTAATCTTTCATTTTTTTTTTTTTTTTCATGATAATGACATAAAATGAGAAAATAACTATTGGTAACATTTCATATAACATTAAAACACAATAAAACCATTCAATAATTTAAAATATTTAGAATCTGCACGTCGAGACGAGCTTCAGTTCACGAGCTTCAGTTCTTCAGTTCTTCAGTTCACAAGCAACGCTTATCTGCAATATTTGCCTTTTAATTTATTAAATCCAGGCAACTTGATGAAACACTGATTAAAATTAAGATACAATTTATACAAAACGAAATTCACTTTAAAGAAAGGCTTTCTACAAAAAATAAAAAGATCTTTCTATTCATCAAAGAATCCTAAAAATGTAAATAACTGTTTTCAACATTGAGAATAACAATGAATGCTTTTTGACCATTATTCATATATCATATTAGAATGATTTCTGAAGGATCATGTGACACTGAAGTCTGGTTAAAGTCTTTACTGTCAATTTTGATCAATTTAATGCTTCCTTGTTGAATGAAAGTATTAATTTGTTTTGAAAAATACTGACCCCATACTTTTGAATGGTATAGTTTGTTTCATTACTACATTTACACTACATTTATTCATTTAACATACACTTTATTGACTTAGAAATGAAGAAAATGACAGGCAATTTATGCTATATGAATTTATGTTTCAATATGTGGTATCGTCAGGTTTTTATACCTCAAATTAAAACCCAGTGATGTCTAATGGTAACAAAATAAAAACGAAACTAAGACTATGCCCTGTATCATGAAGAAAAAATATGTTTATTTTGTGTTACATGATACCTATTGGTGTTGCCTATACCGTACCTCTATGAACAGTGCTAATTCAGGTTAAGAATACACTGTGACAGAGGCAAAAAATAATAATAACAATAATGATTATGCATGCAAAACAGAGAGAAAAGACTAAATTCTATTAGAATAATTACACAATACCACTGTTACCAGTCAAATTAAATCATTAAATGAAAATCCATCTTTGCAGTGCATACACAGAAGTGGCATCAGATCTGGCATTAATATATTTTCACTGCATTTACATTTGCATAAATAAAGCTATGAGATCGTTAAAATTAGAAATCAGGAAAAAAAAAACAATAGCCTACTTATGTCCAAATAAAAACTGATATTTAAAATTGTAATAATAAATCACAATACTGTTGTTTATAGCCTACTATATATTTTAATCAAATAAATGCAGGCTGGGTGAGCATAAGAGACTTATTTCAAAAACATTTAAAAATCCAACTGACACACACACAAGTTTCAAGTTTTGGAAAATACAACAACAAACAGTAATATTGTAAAGTATTATAACAATCACTGCATGAAAAGAGGTGTATCCGGACCAGTTTACTCCTGTATACACTGTTGAAATTCGGAAGAATCCAGGAGTATACTGGCTGGATGGGTCAAATTCCATGGGTCCGTATATATCTGTATACAACCAGAAATGATACCAAATCGTATGTATATACAGCCATTTGTTGCCATGGCAAGTAATCCCATTAAAGTTTTTTTCAGGAGACATTTTCACACCTGTGTGCACCTTTTTGCCTTCCATCCCCTATTGGTCCTTCATCTCAAACTGGATTGGTTGTTCATTTAAAACCACTCCCAAAACCCAGACCACTATTGGAGGACAGGACACATTGAAAACGCAGTAAAGTGACTTTATTGGTTACTTTTAAAACTTAGCCCACAAAAACAAGAAACAAGAAAAAAAAATATTTGAAGGGATGAAAATGTAAAGGAACAAAAACAAATATAACATGAACATTCCAAAGAACATTATAAACATACATTAAAATGAATGGGGAAAAAGAAATGTGAACAAAGGTGTAAAGGAATAAAATACAAAACGTGGAGATAAGCAACATGCACATCAAAAAAGGAACAAATATACAAAGTATACAATATAAAACGAGATCAATAAATAATAAATATAGAAATTAAAGTGTATATAAAATATATGTAAATATTCATTTTTCAAACTGCCATGATGCACTGGTGGTGTGACATGTAGCGTGGGTCAGCCTCTAGTCTGGTTTGTAGTACCTGGCAGAGAGCAGATAACTCTGTGGTTCTGTTTGGTGGAGACCTCACCATCCACACTGGCCTTCCATCAACAATAGCATCTTCATCAGACATCAGTTCTATTGTTGCAGTCTTCCACAGTTCCCTTTCTGTGTTGGTTTGTACAACCCTGGACCTGGTCTCCAGCAACTGCAAAACATGACAGTAATTTAACCACTAAAACACAAAGAGGAGGATAGTTACATCTTAAAATAAATAAATTTTAAAAAAACTGCTTAACCAGTTTCTTAACTTACCTGTCTCTTTCTTTGACGGTTCTTTGCAATGTTCTTCATCGTGTTTCTTTTCTGGGCCTTTTCAGGCTGAGCCAAAGAATACTTCCTCCGCAAAGTCTCAAAATACGTCTTGCAACCTGTTAAATAAATCATAAATAAATGTAATGCCAATACAACTAAGTAAAACAGAGGACATTAAAATGATTACAACACCTTTAAGATTACCTTTTACACATTCAGGGTCAACGTCTGTAAAAGTTGTCCTTAATTCTTCGAAGAGATAAGTGGTCACAGCCAGGTTATGTGATGAATTTATTCTGGGGGAAAAAGTTGCAGGCATCATTAATGAAATTCAGTTTTGGTATTTCAAATCCATATAGTAGTAGATTAAACTAACGTTTACAGTATACAATACGCAGTCTTACCCGGTTTGTGGATCGTATTTGTGTGGGTTGTTCTCTGAATTATGGAGGCACCTTACAGATTCCTGTAAAGTTTGAAATTAAAAAGCGTTTAAGTGGATTCACAATCTGCAAGAACCACAAGTTCCATAAGTTGGCCATCACAGTAAACATAAGAGACAAAACACATATCCGTTCATAAATCTTTAAGATGTCATGCAGCGCCTCTGATATCTTTCCGGTTCGTGCCGCCTTCTGCCTATACAAGGCCACCAGTGCAGTATGTTGGTCAAGCACAGCATAGAACTGGTTCCGTATGTTGACATTTGTGATGCGTTGGAACTCAGCACAAAGCTACAAAAACAAACAAAAATAATGATAGCCTATAAAAAGACTAATACTCGATTTGCAACAGAAAACACATTTGTGATGCAACATGTTCAGTTAAAACATTGTTGAGCAACATGGTCACATGCAAAGTGATAGTTCTTACACACAGTGAATAGTGGCATTTGCTGTTCCATTTGAATGTGATACATATAAAAAATTTGGCATAGAAATATGTGTGAAGAGTGGCAGAAAAGAGAAGTGAGTCTGTTTTACCTGTGATTCAATCCGAAGAGCCGGCCATTTCCCCAAGAAGTCCTTCACCTGCACAGATAAAACAATCAATATGAAACCAGTCAAATTATGCAATCAACCTCTTTACAAATACAAAATTTCAAGTTAATGTAACTTACCGATAAAGTTGCTCTCTGGTGACAATGTAGGTCTGCACATGCACACAAAAACAGACAGCAAGATATTTAATTTTTAAGAGACTTTTGATTGATGCTAATGAATTAGGCTCCAAATAAAAGAAATGGTGAAAAATGGTTAGCTGCTACAGCCTAAATTAACATGCAAGAGTTTCAGGAGATTGTGGAAGAGTTCCCACATGTTGGGAACGAACTGAGGGGAGCAGCTCAACGGCTCAAAAATGGTCTAGAAAGTAAGTCTTGCATTATGAGTTGCTTTGTACGGTCATCGGGAGAGGATATGTTCGGTTCACTTAGTTTTGTCGTGGCCATGACACATTAACTTACGAGATCATTTTGTCGAGCTAACGCATCCTAGTTGTGGGAAGTTCGGATCATTTTACGAACTCGGATCTTTGAATCTCGTTCATCAAAATGAACGAATCTTTTTTTCGAGTCATTTCGTTCTTTTCAGCAGAATGTATTTAAAATGTTACATGTTAGCCAAATTCCCTGAACACATCAAATGTTGATCGCATTTAGAATAAGAAAAAAATTGCAATGCAAGGAAAAGGCCAAATTATGAGAAACAGAAACGATTAATTAATTGATCTTGGTCTTCAGGCTATGCAGTCTGTTAGTTTACCTCACCTCCCGAAGCTGTTCGTTCATCCTGTAACATCGTCATAAACTGAGCTTTGCAGTCGGTAGTACCGGATACAGAATTGATTAGTTCATGTTTCGAGTCTATCGACTTCGGGTTCGAGTCATTCGGTCATCACGTGACAGAAGAACGAAAGACTCAGAAGAATCAGACCCGAAGACTCGAGAGGTGAACTAATCATTTCTCTTTCCGGTACCGACAGCAAAGCCTCTGGGACTGACAGGAAGAACGAAAGACTCGGACCCGAGTCATATTACACCGTGTCCTAACTACATGCAATGCCGCGACGCGCGATAAAAGGTATCTTTTCCATGTTAATCAGAGTTTTTGTCCTAACCAGCCGCGATGGCGACACGCGACGATTCTATTTTAGAAACAGTTTCTTTTTTTCTGGAACAACAAACACAAAGTGTGGCAATGATATTCACAAGTACTGTTTATGTGCTTTATTTAATGTTAAAAGCATGCAATGTGACTTTGAATACCATTTAGTGCTCCAGCTTTGTAGCTGTAAAAGCAACAATGGATAATTCACCTCAGATCTTGAAATTAAACCAATGGAAACAAGAACGTTTAAACTGTGAACAAACAAGTATATTCTATACGGCCTAAGCCTTATGAGTGTTGTATTTGTATTTTTTTGTGTATCTGTTTCTGTGCTCTGATTAGTTTCTTTCTCTTCTTTCTCTTGTTAGGCTCCGCCCCTGCGCACCTGTCCCCCGTTGCTCTAATGGCTCCTGTTGAGGGTACAAGCGAGTGTGAAACACTATTATAGCCGTATAATAAATGTTTAAACTGCACTTTGCCTCGCGTGTCCTTTTATGTTGCTTACCCCTTTTCCAACGAGCATTTTAAAAACAGGGGTTCGTAACATCTTTGACAAAGATTGTTTTAATAACTCAGTAGCCTATGTATATTTAATAATGTTTAAATGGTGTAATATTTGTCAATTTGATTATGTAGCCTACTTATCCATTTTCTTGCGAGTGCCGTCAAGATTATTCTCTGGTGCTGTGAACCTAATTCTGTTCTCAGGATATTTTTATACCCTACAATTTATAATCGTTTAAATATTGATGGCAAAGGATGGAAATCGACCCAAACAATCTGTAAAATAGTTTAAATGTGCCTTATCCATCACATTCCGTGGCTGTTATTGGTTCATCATTGCCATCATCAGTAACAAGATTAATATTCTTTATTTACATGTATCAGTTCAGAAGGTGCCATATACATCATCATCATCATTATTATTATTATTAATCAAGTAAACAGAATAGATGTTGTAATAAGCAAAAAGGGGGAAAAACACATTCTGTTCATTTATTCTACTTCTTTCCAAGTACTTCCAGTTTTCTTTGTGGTTCTATTGGTGTTGTTCATAATCTGTTTGCCTCTACAAAGTATGCTTTATTAATAAGGTAGGCCTATATTGTGTATTAAATTTGGTGCTTCAATTTCACTGTCTAACGAACAGTATTTATATCGTTTTTACCTCTTGTACACAGCCCCGTCCAAGTGATCTGAGAGCGCGGGCGGGTATAGAAATATACAATAGAAGTCGCCTTGGCTACGGCAGTTCATTGGAACGAAACCGTAGCCAAGGCGACATCTAGTGTATATATCTATACCCGCCCGCGCTCTCAGATCACTTGGACGTGGCTGTGTACAAGAGGTAAAAACTATATAAATACTGTTCGTTTTCTCACACAAACCGCTCGTTTCGTGTCTTAGGCCATCAATGTGTACTTACGATGGGGAATTGTTTAATTTGGACGATGGGGAATTGTTTTAATTTGGACTCTGTGCATGCTCTTTGAGGTGGTGACCATCGACCTGCATTATATGACTGACAGACAAGAACGGTTTGACCTAAAAATATCAAAATTGAAACTACTGTGGAAAAAAAGACACCTACATCTTGGATGCCCTTGAGGTAAGCTAAAACATACCAAAATTTAATTTCAAAGTGAACTATCCCTTTAAGAAACTTATTGTTTAGGTCACTGTAAACCATTTCTACTGTAAACCATTTCCTTTGTGCGTCACTGCCATTTTACTGTGGGAAAAAGTAGAGCAGAGATGCAAATGAATTAAGGAAGATGGCTTTCATTAAGGCCCCAATGTACTCATGGATACGTTTGTTCGTTCAGTGTAGTTAAAATCTGTTATGAAAATGGATGTTAAATATAAAAATATGACATGCAAACATGTCTATCAAACAGGAACACATTTATAACACATTTATAACTGATTATAACAGTTAGATGATGATTATGATGCAGCAATGTTGTTATTAAAAAAGAAGCATCTAAAAAATAATAGCTGCCTGAGGTAAAGCTGACTTTATGCCAATAAACTGAAACCCGTTCTATGACACTTCCTATGATATTAATCAGATAACTTGGATACATAACATTGACGTTAACATTACAACTTGTATCTGTACAAAAGGATGCATATGCCAGTGAACTAAGTTATGCACTAGCGAGAGAGAGTGAGAGATGCAAGAGAGAGAGAGAGCAATATGACCGTCTCAAATAACTCAATCATTGTCGGGCATTACACTTGAGCATGAAACTAAACATGTAATATGCAGCACATTCAGCATGTTAATAAATGTTAATATCACACCGCATCCTATATTAGATTAATTAGATGTAGCCAACCCAGACATCACTATGTGACTTCGAAGCCATGCATTGCTCTCTTCTCACGTCTATACTTTGAACCTCATGCTATTGCAAGCTAAACAATAAGAGCTCATGGTGCCGCCCAAAGTGTTGCTGTAACTAATCAGAACGTTTTCATGATCGATCATCGCTGTCACGGCCGAGTACTCGAGTACTCGATCGCTGTTGCACATCTCTAGCACAGATTGCGGAAAATCGCTGGCAATGTGAATTAACCAAAATCAGACGATCCTGAGGCTAATCCCATGACACACTATCAGTGCATTCTCTGTGTGAAAAGAGCTAAACACTAATATACTCACAAATTTGGTGACTGGATGTTTGCTCGATGTCCGTGGTCTGGTGTGGCTCAGGGAGCCTTGAAGGTTCTGAGTTTTTTTATGGATCTCTTTACTTTTGTGGGCTGGTCTTCTGACCTCAACGTTGGCATGGCTTAAAAGGGTCTCAGTGCTTGATTTACTTGATGTACAACTCTCTGAGAGAACATTCCAGCCTGAGGATAACATAGCAATGCTGGTCTGCTGACTTGAGTGGATCTCAGGAGTGCTGTGGCAATCTGCATACAAGTCAGGACTGTAGCAACTTGGGAGAAGATTGGGACTCTTTTGGCCATGTGGACGAAGGTGAGGACTGCTTTGGCCATGTGGGCTGACATCAGGACTTCTTTGGCCATGTGAATGAAGGTCAGGACTGCTTTGATCGCGTGAACGAAGGTCAGTTCTGCCTTG
Organism: Leuciscus leuciscus; assembly: GCF_965113295.1. Taxonomy (NCBI): domain Eukaryota; kingdom Metazoa; phylum Chordata; class Actinopteri; order Cypriniformes; family Leuciscidae; genus Leuciscus; species Leuciscus leuciscus. The sequence continues at coordinate 30,807,243 of NC_138734.1, forward strand.
GCCACTAAGGTGGAGGCTGTCTACTGCAGGAGAAAACTGTTCCCTAGAGATCACTGGAGCATTAGGTAAGGCACCTCCTGCAAAGTACAAAACATCTTAGTCCTTTAACAGCTGTGATAAAATGCACTGTAATTTAAAAAGGCTGATGCTTCTTACTTTTTTTTTTTACTTTGTTCCTTTAATGCCTTCCATCTCATCATTGCGGAGGTCAGGAGTACTGTGGAAGAGCTTAGGGCAGTTTGGCTTTCCTGGGTCTAATTTGTTGGCATGTCTAGCAATTTTCGGAGCATCAGGTATAGAATACTATACTCGTCTTCTTCTCCAGGGAAAAGAATGTTCTTGGGTCTAACATCACATTTATCAATTTCAAGATAGGCTTTTATTTGTAAATGTGGTGCAAAACATTAAACAAACAAACCAAAACCCTACATTCTTTTTCTTTGAAATGTAATTGGTGAGTCTCCTCCATCGGTCTGATCAATGTCTGTGTGATCAACAGCTAGAGGTAGTTTACGTCTAGCTTCCTTGTAGTCATCTGGAAAAACAGCATCATAAAAATAAATTTACAAAGTAAAACTGTGATTTTAACTATTACTTATTACTTTTAACTTATTACTTATAACTATTCAATTTGAAGAAAGTGGTGGCAAAACAACTCACGTGACGTGAAAATAATTCTGGCCTTATGGGGCGTCATCTCCTGGACTCTCCTGTGATTTCACAGCTTTTGTTATATCAATCTTATTTGGAGGCCACATGCACTCTCCATTTTTAATCCAGACTGAAGGCACAACTTCAACCTCATTTGTCTTGTCAAAGACAACAATGTGAAACATCTAAAGAGACAAGAATGATATTCCTCAGACCTCAGCCAACTATTATACACTTCAGAGTTATTTCTCTTGATGCAGGAGTGGAACAACAACAAATCTGTTTCGGAATGGCAATCTCACATACTTCTGCAGCTTCTTTCCTGTCATGAAACACTTGTGGAGAGGTTGGAAACCACATAAATTCCCAACTCTTTTGAATCAATAGGATATTTAAAGAAGTGTTCCACCTGTTTATATTCATTGCCCACAAGGTATACTGCACCTTTATCCTCAACAATGTTTTGGACTAAAACCAACTTATTGTCGATTCTGACACAATAATCTCTCTCATTGAGCTTCACAACTACATCATCAATCGCAAGAACTTTAAATTGATGAGCTTGTTGCGAGAAGCACTCTGGTACTGGCCCATCCGTATGTTCTTTATCCAATTTTTGAATTGCCTCTTCTACATCACAACTGTAGTTGCTATTTTCTCTGTAGATCTCTGACAATCTACGCATCACCTGAGTCAAAGGATTGCATGGCCCTCGTACCAGTTTTTTTTAGTTTTCCTAAGAAATTTTCAAAGGGAAATCCTGATATTAGATCTAGATTGCCATGGATTTTGACATCTTCACTGAGGTGCACCAGGCCATGAATATTGTAAACCAAAAACTCTACACCATAAAGCTGGCCAAAGTGTTCAACAAATGAACGCAACAGAGTATTTGCAAAGTCATTCATCTCCATACAAAATTCTGGACTTGCCAAAATGTACACAGCTACAGACAAAAGCAATGAAGTTGTCATAGATTTGAGGCTGTAAAACACCATTCAGCACAACTGGACCAGTGTATAACAAAAATTGGCGTAGCTCTGTTGCTTTCCACCTACATCGATCTGCCAGTGCCCGAGGCCTTCGAGCAAACTCACTTGGAATGTAACTTCTCAGTGCAAGAAGTCTATCTGACACCATGGAAGCTTGAATGGATGATATGCGACAGTGCAAGGGACCGATGGTGCTGATCCACAAGTCTAAAAGACGCCGCATTACACCCAGACAAACCAAGTGCATGTAATCATGAGGGAAACAAGTGACCATGTCAATGCCAATGTCTGTAAGAGGTGAGTGCTGAATGTGGTGTTCTTCATCAGTTGCTTGCCTAAAACTCTCATCAGTTCTGCGCTTTGCATTCACCTCAGGAAATGTCATTCGATTTGATTTCCAGACACCTGTTTGGTACTTGTCACATCCATGATATGCAGTGTGTGACTTCACACCTCTGATGAAGGCTCAGGCAGGGGTATCGCACACAACAGAAACAACAATAAAAAAAAAAAAAAAGCGTTTTCTGCTTGAACAGAAACCCATCCCTCAACATTTTTAGCTCGTGAACCAGATCATGAAGATAATCAGCCAAAGAATTTGGCTTTGAAGTACCACAAAAGAGTCCAATCAACACTGGTGCCTTAGTGTGACCTTGCAGCAAACCAAGAATCGGCCAAAACTGTGTACTAGTACTCTTGAAGGGTGGTAGTCCATCAAAATTCAACTGTAGTTTGAAGACATGTTTTTCTGCCACAGTATGCCAAACGTTATCAAGGATTTTCCTAACAGAATTCAGAATTCCTGTACGAGACCTGGGACTTTCTAAGGTCTAGACGCGGGTGCCATCTTGCCCCATCCCTGAGAACATGCTCAGAGGAAGGTGTCAGGAAGGCTGTCGAGAGGAGGAGGTTGGTTGCAATAAGCGGCAACTAACAAGACCTGCTTCATTGCACAAGACTATGGAGCTTATAATATGACAAAACGATTTGAATTTGAATTGTGTAAATTTGAATTATTTGCAAGTGAAATCTAACAAAATTGAATTTTAGGTGGTAGTTTAAATAGTTCTGAATTTGATTTTTTTAAAACGAATATTGAACATTTGAAATTTAACAAACTGAAATGTTTTTATGGCTGAATTTTATAGACATGTATTTTCAAACAGCTAGTTTTTTTGTTCTGAATTCGTATACTGCAAATATTCAGTTTAAAAAAATACAGATTCAAGTTTTCAAGATGAAGAAATTCGGAACTTCAAATTCAGTTTTCTAAAATTCAATCTCAAAAATTCAAGTTCAAAAATTCAGATCTTACAGAAAGTAGGTCACAGGTCATCCACAGGGAAGAGTAAAGGATCTCAGATAAGTCGAACAGAGCATTTTGGCTGCACTGCAGTAGTTTTCTGCCGCAAACGCGGTGGTGGTTCAAGAGAATCCGTGTATCTTTCGTTCAGTCGTTTTTTTATTTAATATTAAGAGTAGAAAAATGAGAAAACAGCTTGAGTATTAGATTTCTAATATTCTAGTAATAATAGTCCGCTGTTGCACGGAGCTTACAAAAACTGTGTACTATAGGCTATATTTCATTTCCTCATCAAACAACTAGACTAACGAATGGCTCGGTACAACAGAAGAGCCCAGAAAGGGCTTTCTCTCTGTGTAGACCAGCAGTTGGTCTGAATTTGCTATAGCCTATTTTCCGGACTGTATAGGCCAAGTCACGTTTTATGAAACACGCTGTGATTTATTCCAAAGTGACTCTGGCATATATTTAACATTAAATAATATAAATGTTGACTTTCAAAAGTAGGCGCGCCAAGAAGGCTATTCTCTGTATTTTGGTTCATTTTTGGTGAGCGCCAGAAAGATCTAAAGAGACCGAGACGCGCTAAAGCAGCGCATCATGTTGTTTTATTTATTTTTCAATGGCATTATATTTTGTAGTCATTTTGAATGTACACAAATTGACTATAAATAACAGAGTATTAAGTTATTTCCCAGCAGTGGAACAAATCCAAGTGATGGCGCCAGCGCATCGCGCTCTCACACAACATAGCCTACTATCAGACCTGGCGTTGCTTCATATCGCAAACTGCTCATTATCAAAATGAAACACAGTCAAACAAACATATAAAAAGGTATTCTGCCTAATTTAATTGGTCTGTTGTACAATATAAAAGGCAAGCTGTGCCGCACACAGTAGCCTACAGTCCAAACATTTCCCTTGAAGACGCTGATTTAGCCTATAGCCTGCTACGTGTATTTTGGGACTCGACTGAAGTATGACGCCTTTTTATTTGTATTATAATATAATATATTAAAATACATCATCTTCTGAGTTTTATGATGTAGCTAGGCCTTTTGTGTTTTATTTAAATTAAAATGTAGGCTATTGTAATTTACATCTCAAAAGGATGCGCTTTGTGCATTCTCTGACATTACATTTATTTATTCCATTAATATTGAGTATCAATTGATGTTAAACAAAACGGTGTTATTTTCTATGGCAACTAAACTTCCAAAATAAATAATAATAAAAAAGAATAAAAAAAAAAAAAAAAAGAAGCTCCGCAGCTTTTCCACACAGATTTTGAGAATTGGCCAGCTAAAAAAATAGGCCAAGGAAGTAGACTAACGGCTAACGACTAAGATGCGTTCATATTTATGAAATAAACATAACTGACCTAAATTGTCTACACCTAAATACATTTCCAAGGAACCCCTAATAATAACAGTGATTAAGCCCAAATGTGGGTGGGGGTAATGAACACAATATGTTTTTTTTGTTTTTTTTGCCCAAATGGTCTCCACCAAGAAAAAACAACAAGAATGAAAAATAAGTAGCCATGTATAGGCCTAATAAAATTATATAGGCTACATAGCCTATAAAATGGGCTATATTGTGCCCTTTATTACAAACAACATTTAGCCTATTTTAAACGCCAAGCCTAAACAAATTTATTTAAATCGAAACGGTCGCGCATCTCTCATTCAGTCAAAAGTTTTCATATTTGCAATGTAACATGAAGAAGGCGTCATACTTCAGTCGAATCCCAAAATACACGTAGGCTATAGGCTAAATCAGCGTCTTCACAGCAAGGGAAATGTTTGGAGTAGGACCAGGGCCGGCTCTGTAAATCTGGGGGCCCTAAGCAGGATAATTTTGGGGCCCTGCCTTGCAGTGAATAATCAACGCTATCTCACGACCAATTCGTACGAATTCGTACAATGATAAAAAGTTGGCTAATTCGTACGACCTCAATTTGTACGATTTGTCTAAACCCACGTGATGGGTAGGTTTAGGGGCGGGGTCAGGGGTAGGTCATTCGTATGAATTCATACGAATTGGCCAAGTCGTAAAATATGTACGATTTTGCAAAAAATCTATTTTGCAAAAAATACGAATTACGTTAGAACGTAATTCGTACGAGTCAGTTCGTATGAATTCGTACGAATAAGCCACCTCGTAGAATTTGTACGTTTTCCCGTGAGTATTGCCACCGCAAACCAGCAACTGTATAAAATCTAACCCTTACACAAATTCTGAGATAATTAAGTCATTAATTCAGAAAAACAGAACAAATATTTTTATTTCAAGAAAACATCTCATAATTTTGAGATAATTAAGTCATTAATTCCGAAAAACAGAGCAAAAACTTTTTTTCATGAAAAATTATCTCGTAATTCTGAGATAATTAACTCATTAATTCAGAAAAACAGAGAATTATTTTTTTTTCTCAAGTGAATGCAATACGCTTCCGTAATAAAAGAGATTAAAAATTCTGCAAAAGATTCTAGTTTGAGTTGGTATTTATTTTTAATATATTCCAACTACAAAAACACTACTTCAGCGAACAAGCATTAGCCAAATGTGTATATAAAATGTTTAGTTATAAAATAAATACATAAATCTAATAAAAACTCTAGGTAACACTTTTTACATTTTACAGAGGCATTGTTGCACATTACATGTAGTTCATACAAAAATAATTCTACAATTAAAACTGCTTAAAATGTGGATTTCGTTGGAGTATAGTGCCTCTACTATGGGATAATGTCCACTTTAACGCACCCTCTGGTTGCAGAGAAACAGCGCCGCGAATTGTGCAGAAAATGCAATTAGGCCGCTCTTTGTGCATCGTGTAATGTGCCAAGTTCAAAAATTCATACAAAAAGAATTCTACAGTAAAAACTGCTTAAAATTTGGATTTCGTTAGAGAAGCAGCTCTACTATAATGGGATAATGTCCAATTTAACGCACCCTCCGAGGCTGCCGTGAAATAGCACCGCGAATTGGGCTGAAGGTGCAATAAGCGGTTATTTGTGCATTGTGTAATGTGCCAAGTTCAAAAATTCATACAAAAAGAATTCTACAGTAAAAACTTCTTAAAATTTGGATTTCGTTAGAGTAGTAGCTCTACTATAATGGTATTTTTTGTCTCCTTTTTTCTGCACCCGATTTCATTTTTGCAGTCAAATTTCCAAGTCCAGGGAAGACAACGATTTTACACGGTTGGTTGACTGTTAAACCGCAGCGACACCGGCGAGTACCATCTGTAGTTAGGGGGCCCCCTAGTGGCGGCGGGGCCCTAAGCAGCCGCTTAGTTCGCTTATAGGGAGAGCCGGCTCTGAGTAGGACTGTGTGCGGCACAGCTTGCCCTTTATATTGTACAACAGACCAATAAAATTAGGCAGAATAACTTTTTATATGTTTGGTTGACTGTGTTTCATTTTGATAATGAACAGTCTGCGATATGAAGTAGCCTAGTAACGTCAGGTCTGAAAGTTGTGTGAGAACGCGATGCGCGAGCGCCATCACTTGGATTTGTTCCACTGCTGGGAAATAACTTAATACTCTGTTATTTATAGTCATACAGATAATATGACATAATTCGAAACAGTAAAATATATATTTTTATTTGTATACATTCAAAATGACTACAAAATATAATGCCATTGAAAAATAAATAAAACAACATGATGCGCTGCTTTAGCGCGTCTCGGTCTCTTTAGATCTTTCTGGCGCTCACCAAAAATGAACCAAAATACAGAGAATAGCCTTCTTGGCGCGCCTACTTTTGAAAGTCAACATTTATATTATTTAATGTTAAATATATGCCAGAGTCACTTTGGAATAAATCACAGCGTGTTTCATAAAACGTGACTTGGCCTATACAGTCCGGAAAATAGGCTATAGCAAATTCAGACCAACTGCTGGTCTACACAGAGAGAAAGCCCTTTCTGGGCTCTTCTGTTGTACCGAGCCATTCGTTAGTCTAGTTGTTTGATGAGGAAATGAAATATAGCCTATAGTACACAGTTTTTGTAAGCTCCGTGCAACAGCGGACTATTATTACTAGAATATTAGAAATCTAATACTCAAGCTGTTTTCTCATTTTTCTACTCTTAATATTAAATAAAAAAACGACTGAACGAAAGATACACGGATTCTCTTGAACCACCACCGCGTTTGCGGCAGAAAACTACTGCAGTGCAGCCAAAATGCTCTGTTCGACTTATCTGAGATCCTTTACTCTTCCCTGTGGATGACCTGTGACCTACTTTCTGTAAGATCTGAATTTTTGAACTTGAATTTTTGAGATTGAATTTTAGAAAACTGAATTTGAAGTTCCGAATTTCTTCATCTTGAAAACTTGAATCTGTATTTTTTTAAACTGAATATTTGCAGTATACGAATTCAGAACAAAAAAACTAGCTGTTTGAAAATACATGTCTATAAAATTCAGCCATAAAAACATTTCAGTTTGTTAAATTTCAAATGTTCAATATTCGTTTTAAAAAAATCAAATTCAGAACTATTTAAACTACCACCTAAAATTCAATTTTGTTAGATTTCACTTGCAAATAATTCAAATTTACACAATTCAAATTCAAATCGTTTTGTCATATTATAAGCTCCATACAAGACAGGAGCAATGCTCAACACCAGATGTGAAGGGTATCACTGAGCATCAGGAGCATTTCTGATCAACAGCTGGTGTGACGAAGATCACTGAACTTGTTCTCTTCCTGATTTAAGCACCATAGTGCAAGGCGGCTCACTGGGGAACACATTTCTGTGGAGCCCAGGGCCAGCTGTAGCCAGAGTTTTTGTTGAGGGTTATCCGCTCAGACAAGAAAAGAAACAACTGACGTAGGATGTTCGGAGGGGCAACAGACGTGGCTGAGCGGCCCCGAAGTGGTCCGAACAGCTGGCCAGCTGGGGATGGAGTCTCCACTGTATCTGGATCGGAGGCTGTCGTGAGGCTTGTGAGCGGCACGAGTGAGCAGGCCAAAAAAAATTGGTGGAATGAAGAGACCTTAGAAGCTTCTGACTTCAAGGAGGAGGTGGCGGGCGAGTTGCAACATACGAAGGGAGCCGGCTCGAAGGTCGCAATGTTGTTGGAACAGTACAAGCTCGTTGAGCAGCGGTGTCTCGAAGCGAGGAACTGAACGCAACTCGAGGCAATGAATGCCAATGCAGTCAGAGGCGCCCAGAGTTCTGTTACTGTATGCCCTTTATACGTGGCCCCTCAGCCATGCTTTGGCTATGGGCGGAGGGATTTGCGACAGGTCAGTGAAGCGTGTCGCTGTGCCACGGCCACCTTAAGGACTCGGTCCTTATTGTATATGTTCCTGGTGAAATATTTTAATGAAAATTTTTGTGTAAAGGTTTAGTTGTGTTAAATCAATGGTGTAAATTTCATTTATTTCCCTTCATTAGTAATATGCGTTGCTAAGGACTTCATTTTGGATAACTTTAAAGGCGATTTTCTCAATATTTAATTTTTTTTGCCCCCTTAGATTCCAGATTTTCAGAAAGTTGTATCTCGGCAAAATATTGTCCTATCCTAACAAACCACACATCAATGAAAAGCTTATTTATTCAGGTTTCATGTGATGTATAAATCTACCCTAAATGTACCCTTATGACTGGTTTTGTGGTCCAGGGTCACATATACTTATTAGTATGGGAAACATGCAATATGCAGCACTAAATGTTTCAGTAGGCTCTATTGGTCACATGAATTCATCACGTTCAATATTTCCTTTAGTATGGCCAGTTCAAAAATAAAAAATAAAAATAAATACAGCAATACTGCATTTATAATCCAACGTGTGGGTAATTGGCTTAACTTCTTGGAAATAATTAGTCTAAAAAGACACTTTAAAAAATTGCAGTTGATATTACTTCCATTTCATTCATCTTGATATACTAAAGTTAAATGCTTTGCATTGTGGCATACATTCTTCCACACAGTGTGTTATGGTTGTGTATTGCTCATTTTGGAAAATATTGCAGATTTTTCAGGTAATCTTTGCATACAGGAAATGTCCATACTGTGTACATTATATACACTACATACTAAGAGATACGGTACGCTATATAGAACATAGCCGTTGTGTATATCATAAATAAATAAACAATTATTTGTATTATTTAAAGGGGGTTTTGGAAACCATCCCACAGTGTAAAGAGTATCTGCAAGATTAAAAAAATAAATAAAAATATTTCCAAGAAAAAAAAAAACACATGAAATGTCTATGCATTTTAAACATTTAAATACTTTATTTAAACGGGTAAAACCGGATTAACCGGTTTAACCTCAGGCTAAGCTTTAAGAACAATGCCTTTTCAATATCTGAATTCTTATTTTTTAGTGTTCATTGTTAGCTGGCATGTAATGCCTCCTCTTGCTATTTCCTTGAAAGCACGAACCAGAATGAATGCAAACATAGTATTCTTTATTCCAACATTTCACTCAAAATACATTTCTATTTAATATTTACACATGTATATAATAAAGCAGGAACATTTACAAGACTCCATGAGTGTGAAATCATCTAAAACGTTCACATGGTGTTTAAACTTAGTGCATTCTGAACAGCTGTGATAGAGAATCAATATGTGAATCCACATGAAAACTCAATTTACAGGTCAAGACTCATATTGTGATTACTGAAAAACTGAACGACTTGATAAAACACAGTATAAGCCTTATTGTTCATCTTAGATGTGCATAAGTCCACTGTCTGGTGGACAATTAATGCTTCCTTAAAAATGTGAGGAAATTGTTATTTATGGTAAGTGTGAAGAGTAATAAATTCTGCGAGACTTTATGCACTGATTTAACACTGACTACATTAAATTACAAATACAGGCATTACAAATATATATATTACTGTTGGCACAATACATAAAATACAATCAAAAAGTGTTCTGAAAATCAATGTTAGACAAAATCTATTTCAATAGATCAATCGTTTCAATGTAGTTAAAAAACAACAACACTGAACCCTGTTAAAACCGAATCCTCATGCAAACCATCTGCTTGCTTCATGGCAGTGTGTTAAAAATATTCATGCTGGTGAGAGCAAATAGAGACATTTTTCCATTTTTCCATGATTCCTTGCTAGGAATACTAAAGGAATAATTCAAGATGTTCAATCCATCGCATAAGTAATAAATAATACATTTGTGCAAACGACTGTAAACAAACTAGCATCTGTAGGAGCTTGTTTTGCTCATTTAAAATACACTTTCCTAGACCTTCATATTAAAAAGATGAAGTACAACAACAGCCAATACGAAAATACAACTTTGTATACTTCAATAGTGTGATGGGTGTTTGAAATTAACTTAATAGGGACACGTTTGATGAATTCTAGTGTGTACAAAACTATAGTGCACTAAAGCCCTACATCTAACTGAAAACTCGTCCGTTTCACACTGTAAAGAGGTTGTGGTTTATATAAAAAAAAAGACCAAACATTTTTAACTCTACAGTGGTCATACAAAAATGCTGACACATTAAAGAAAACAGGAAGATAAGAGCAAGACAAACCAGATCAGCATTAACACCAAGGTTTCCGTGAGTGTTTATGGATGGCTTTCTACTAGCAGCAGGACTTCTTCTTAGCTGCGCTGTCTACTAGTGACACGGTTTTCTCTTTTTCTCTGTCCTCTTGTTCTTTCAGAACTCTGGCAGAGAGGGAAAAAAAGTGTCATATCGTATGAGGTGCAGTACAGTACAATGTAACTAAATAATAATGTGTGAATTATGAGCTGGCTGAAACATTAGTGGTGAAAATCAGATCATTTTTGCAGTTGCATATGCAATTGACTTTTCCAGATATTAAGAATTGTTATGCTAACAGTCTATTCACTTACTGAAGCTTATTATTAGTATTAGTATTATCAATATATAATTATAGTATTTATCAATGTTTATCAAAATTTTTGTTTTAGTATTTTTGTCATGCATTTTTTATGCAAATATTATATTTTTTTATAAAATCGCTTACATTTTTTTATTTACGTTTAAAAAAACAATGTATCCTTCAACTTAAACTTATTTCTGTTAGTTGCTAAGACAATTTTTTCTTGTTTTTCATTTAATATTTATATTGTATTAATAATAACAACAATACAGAAACAAACATGGTTACAAGGCACAAACTGCTAGAATTTTTTTTTATAAAAAAAAAAGTAATCTAACTAATCACTGGATTTTAAGCTTGTAAACTAAGGTTGGTGGCATAAAATTTTGTTTAAGATTCACTTCAGAGCAAGCAAAGCAAACTAAAAAGTCATGAGTAGAAGTGTATATTCCATCATGTTTATGCAAGTGGAATAATCTGTATTTATTTGTTTAGCATGGACAGAAATTCATCTTCAACATTTCTTATTTTTCAATCTTTTCTATAAAACTGTTTGACAACTGGGACCACTGCGCCATTTTTTAATGCCGATCTATTATTGTGGTATCATAGATTACAGATAAACCCGGCACTAAACATGTCAAAATGAAACAATCCGTGGTTTGTTTTGTGGTTGTCAGGCAGTCATTTCCTGTCGGCCCGTTCACACAGAATGCATTTTTGCATTCAAGGGCAGTGGAATAGAGATGCATTTTTTAAATGTTGAACTTCTTTAAGCCTTGAGCTCTGCATTTTCAGAACAAGCATGTCACGCACGAAAAATGAACACAAATGTCAAATACATTCGTCTAGCACATATTTAAACAGAAAAAACATGGCAATTCTACACAGTGAAAAGCAAAAATGTGTTTAGTTTGAATAGGGAGGTTCTTGGTCAGATTAAACTGCAAAGTGAACCACAGAATATACCCAGAACATAAAAACACTCTTCCATATTCAGATTTTAAAAGAAATTAGTCATTTAATAAATTTGTTAATAAACTCATGTGTCCGTGTTACAGTGTAATTATTAAATTACGTACTGAGTAATATCAATTAACAACATGTACTGTACTTACTATAGGGTAGAGTTAGGAATAGAAAGTTGCTTGTAATTATGTATAATTTACTGTTATTACTACAGTAAGTACATGTAGCAAGTAAAATGTAATGTGCAACATGTAATGTACAGTTAGTGCATGTAACACTGTAAAATACAGTGTGACCATAAACTCTTACCTTGCCATGTGAATCATAGCTTCTGTCACATTGTGGCTTGAAAAAGCACTGCACTCATAAAAGATCAATTGAAAGTCCTGAAAGAGTGAACAGAATGACTTATGTTAAGAATAAAGAGTCATTCTTATGTCATTCAGTGTGGTTCTTAATGTCGACTGAGTACAGGCAACAGTAACTGACAGGAAACCACTTCATATATCTCATCAAACTACACAATGATTCGTGACTTGTTCATTTCAAGAGTGCCATGCTTAACATGATTAATGGTGATCCATTAGTGCCACTCCAGGGCCCAGATTCACTCACCTTGGCTAGTTTCTCTCCCGTTCCCAGCGGAATTACTCTCTGGCCGTCTAGATCTGTCTTATTCCCCAAGAGCATGATGGGAATGTCCTCACCTGCTCCCTCCTGTAGTATGAAAAATGACAACCCCTTCCCATCAACTATTAAAAACTGCAGTGATGATACCGTTTGCTTACTTGAAATACGTTTTTTTGGTTAAGATATATAAGATATATATGAGCATTATTACTCCAGTCTTTAGTGTCATATGATCCTTCAGAAATCATGAAAACTGAAACTAAGACTAAAATTATTGGTCAAAAAACATTTTCGTAAACTGAAATAAAATAAAAATTTCTAAAACTAAATGAAACTAACAACAGTTACTGAAAAACTAACTGAAACAAAATAATAATTAGCAAATATAAATAATCGTTTTCGTAATTAATAAGCTCTCATCCTGTACCGGAAAATCACTTTTTCCATTCCATTTATTTTTTAAACAGAAAAAACAAATGGCATGTCTATAGCCCAGAAATAGACGCACGTTTGTCAGAGTAGAAGTAAACTAAATGTCTGGTCTGAATAGAACATTTGAATTAAATATGTAAAAACTAAAACTAAAATTAAATATATAAAAACTAAATAGAAATGCGTTCACAAAATAAAAACTAAACTAAAACTAACAAAACCATTCATGAAACTAACTACATTTACATTTATTCATTTAGCTGACGCTTTTTATCCAAAGCGACTTACATGTCATATATGTCAGAGGTCGCACGCCTCTGGAGCAACTAGGGGTTAAGTGTCTTGCTCAGGGACACATTGGTGTCTCACAGTGGATTCGAACCCGGGTCTCTCACACCAAAGGCATGTGTCTTATCCATTGTGCCACACCACCCCTAACTAAAACTAAACTGAAATTTATAGGAAATTTGAAAATAATATTAAAATAAAAACTAATTTAAAAATGCTAAACTATAATAACCTATAAAAACAAACAAAAAAGCCAATTGCTACTTGCTATTACAAGTCGGAAGTAGGACGTATTTATAATTTAAGTGGAAAAGACATGTTCATAACTAGAGAGCATTTTATTGGACAAAATACATCGTTACCCAATTATTTCATTAAAATTCCAATCAATATCTCAAACTTAATTTTAGAGGTTTATGTGTACATAAGCACATTTCTTCTTTTACTCCTAAAGAAAGTGGTAAGGAATCGCTCACCTGCACGCTGGCCAGCCACTGCCTAACTGCCGTGAAAGTCTGCTCACTAGTGATGTCATACACCACTACCACACCATCGACCTTGCGAAAAAACTGCTTGGTGATGCTGCGATACCTGACGGTGGAAACCCACAATGAAACTTTTGCATTCATCTGTTTTCTTAGTTAGCAGACACAATGGCACGATCAACAATCAACTAGACCACTGATAACATACAAATTATGACTAATTAAACTTGTTTCTATTAGAAAATATCACTTGCCTCTCCTGTCCAGCTGTGTCCCACATTTGCAGAGCTACCTGGCTGTTGTCCACTGTTAGAGTCTTCACACTGAAGTCAATACCTGCACACACGTCACACACATGAAAGAAGTCAGTCTGAAAGAGGAGGAAGGGGGTCTGACATTTAATGTCTTCATGCTTTTTTTTTTTTTTTTTTTTTGAGGAAGCTCCACATGCACAAGCCCTGACTAAAGGGCAGATGGAATTGATTTGAGGTTTTAGTCAATACCAAGTTATTGATAAATGTTTAAAACCAGCTCAATATAGGAAACATGCAAATTGAGACACATTATGACACATTATTTTTATGTTATTGTTTATAAGTGCCATGTAAATAGTATGGTGCTGAATATGATAATCGATCAATATCATAGCACATATCAAAATACTGTGGAATTACTGTATCATGGTATTGCCACATTGCTATTTTTTAAAGTTTGAGGTTAGTACAATTTTATTTTTAAGAAATCATTACTTTTATTCAGAAAGGACACATTATTGATCAAAACAGTGACTTTAACATGGTATAAAAAAAAAAATCATTCAAATAAATGCTGTTTCTATTGATCAAAATGTTCCAGTTTCCACAAAAAAATTAAGCAGCACAACAGTTTTCAACACTGATAATAAGAAATGTTTCTTATTATCAGTGTTGAAAACTGTTGTGCTGCTAAATTTTTTTTGGGAAACTGGAACATTTTGATTTCTAAAGGATCATGTGACACTGAAGACTGAAGATTCAGCTTTACCATCACAGGAATACATTACATTTTAAAATATATTTAAATAGAAAACAGTTATTTTAAATGGAAATATTTCAAAATATTAATGTTTTTACAGTATTCTTATTAAATTAATGGTGAATATAAGAGATAAAAAGAAAAATTATTATTATTGACGCAAAAAAACCCAATGAAATGGCCAGTAAAGGCAATGACAAAATTCTATGACATCTATACTTAAGCTGTGTCTGAAATCGCTCCCTATCCACTATATAGTGCACTATTTAGGGTGTCGGCCATTTTGTAGTGGTGTCCGAATTCTGAGTGAACGACATCATTCCCTACATTCGTTCACTACTTTTACCCACAATCCTCTCTGAATTCGAGTGTACATCCGATGTACACTTGCTGAGACACTATTTCCCACAATCCAACACGATAAGGCGATAGAGCGCGAATGAAAAATAAATATGACGGACGGCAACAATGTCACCATGGCAACGGCGCAGCGAGATAGAAAACAATCATTTGAAGGACACTTAATCATTTGACTGACTGGAAACCCCGCGAAAGTAATGAAAGTAATGTTTAAATAACGGAGGGTTTTTTTTGACAGTTTTATGTATGTATTTATTTATTTATTTATATATATACCGTTATATCTATATTTGAATAAACAAATGTGTTGTGTAGTGTTTTGTTTTCTTTTATTTTCACATATAAATGTAAAAAGCAAATAAATATGACAAGCAAGTCTCTTTTTTTTTTATCAAATAACGCAATAAACGTGAAAAATACATACATACAATTGTTACATTTCATACAGCCAAAAAAGGAAATATCAAAGATGGGTAAGTAATGTTTATGACGAAATTGTCCGAGCTCTCTGGCGCGTGATAATTATGTCAGCGTCCGAATTCGCTCACGCTCACTCATTTTCGTTCACTCTTTGCTGATGTAGTGCACTCAACTGCCATTCACTATGTAGGGATTAGTGAATGAGTGAACGAGTGAGCGGTTTCAGACACAGCTTTAGTGTTATATTTGAAATAGTCCTGAGTGAGTTAAAGGAGCCGTATGTAAGATTGTGGCCAAAACTGGTACTGCAATCACTTTCAAATTACTGTATCCCCTCCCCCTCCCCCCTGACTCGAGGTTGCCAGATAGGCTGGCATTTTTTATCCGACACGTTTTTTAGCTGCAGCTGTGGTAACTAGAGCAGAGCTGGCAACCCGGATGCCGAAACACTACTGACTTCGTGATTGGTAGATAGGTGGAGGGTGGAGCATCAGGCCAAAACACAACATGACAACATCAACATCAGTTGAGGGCTGCAACTTCACTTTAAAATGACAATATCCTGGCCGGACTACTGTTGTCAGTGATATAAGTATTTGAAATGAACATGATTTCTTAATGTCTAGAGACATATCAGGGCCCTTTTATGATTAATTGAAATACATTTCTTACATACGGTTCCTTTAAAGGATGAAACCAAGAGTTCGTAAAACCTCGTTTTGTGAGATTAAATATATTTTATATTATAGACAGTCAATAGACAGTCTCACTGTCATTAGAATATGCAGGATTAACAGACGCAACAACATGGCGACAAGTTATGAAGTAAGCTGTGGATTCACACCCAAATAAATAGGTTGAAGCAATATGAGTGTAAGTCAACCATGACAATTTTCATTTTGGGTGAACTAGTGCTTTATTGAGGCTATTTAGGTTAAATAAATCAAAAATACCTATATACACTAGTAAACATTAACAAGTAAATGGAAGGCCACTGACCTACAGTAGCACATGTACCAGTGTGGAAACAGTCATCACAGAAGCGACGTAAAAGAGACGTTTTTCCCACGCTGGAATTCCCAACCAGAATGATCTTAAACAAACGATCTGGTCCTGAACTGGACCCTTCATCCTGAAAAAAAAAAATTATGGAAGGGGACTTCTATCAGCAGTGCTCATATTTTATACCCAATGTCCAAAATTAAATTAAAGACTTTATTTTCATTGAATGTATATAGGCTATGTGTGTTTGTATGTTTTTCAGGAGATTTAAATTCTCCTGCCAAGCTGTTGTTGAAAATAAGAACTTGTTCTTAAGTGACTTGCCTGGTTAAATAAAGGTTACTTTATTAATCTAAATAACCCATTTCCACTATATAGAACCTTTTTTGTGCAATGTAAAGATCCAATGGATATATTCTAAATATATGTTGGTCATGTGTCTATTCAGAATTACTTATGAGCAGCAACCTTTTTATTTTGGGTATGTCAAATTGCCAAAATTGAGGCTGTATGGTAAAAGGTTAAAGGTTATTTTTGAAACCTCAACAAATGTCCAAGGTTTTGACCAATCAAGTCATATTCTCACCGAGTGGACCGTCTCTTTGCCCACAGGCTGTCCCCTGGGTGAGGTGGGCGTGTGTGCGACTCCTAGAGGGGGTGAAACAGAGGTTGGAGTGCTGGTTGTGGGGTAAATATTGCTCATCTGGAGATCAATGCCCTCCTCAAACTCCTCATCTTCACTCCATTCTCTGAGCTGGGCCTGATAACCCTGCTGAAGGAGTTGGGGGAGGTGGTCCTCCTCAATTGAGATGATCCTCTGGAGCTGGTGTTTTGAAGGAGGTCGCCCATCTACCATGTCCTCCAGGTTCAGGCTGCGCCCATTTACGCCACTCACGTTCTTTTGCTTGGAATGCGGCAGAACTTCTTCATCCTCGTCGCTGGAGACAACAACAGCCTATATTTACATTTATTCACCAAAATTACATGAGCAAGATGTAGTAGTATCTTTTTTGATAACTCAAACTATAAATATCAAGAAAACCTCTTCTTATTGACGTCTTCACAATAAGCTTTGATGTAACTTGGGTAAAATGACTAGTTCTTTTATCTCAGGAGACTCAAATCTTTTTTGATTTTGCAAGTTCACTGTATCCTTTCATCTTGAGTACCGTTGAGTGTACAGAAAGCATTTTCACACAGCCTTACCTCTTGAATGACTGCTTCCGCTCAGCGTGATTCACAGTAATTGATCCAGACCTTTGTGTCCATGAGAGTTTTGCAGCAGTAGTCTTTGGTTTCTGAGAGACAGCAAACAATGACTTGAAATAGTCAAAATGCAAGATCAGTACAATATCTTATATAATGTCTATATGAACCTACTTGATAGCACATGTCTCTTTCATCTCGTAAGTGTTTGTTCATTTCCCTAGGAGGAATTAAATAGAACACATTTCAATTCTGGCCAAACATAAAGATCTTCTCCATTTATAGTAATTTCTTACCTTAGTAAATCAAGCTGCTTGAGAAGACTTGCCCTCTCTCTCTGTAGGCTTTCTGTAACCCTATAAACCTCCCTGAAGAGAAAACAAACTCTTTTAATGAGTTTAGCAACAAGACTGACAAAAAAAATAAAACAAGAGACATAATGTGCAAAAGCTAATTGAACTGACATTAAGAGAAACCAACATTAAATAAACAAGTAAATAATCTCATTTTCATTACTGTAATATCAAGAAACGAAATTGTGATATATTATTTAACTTTACTTTATGCTGCATAAATCAGCATTTTAGAATGATTTCTGAAGTATCATGAGACACTGAAGACTGGAGTAATGATGCTGAAAATTAAGCTGTCATCAAAGGAATAAATCACATTTTAAAATATATTCAAATATAAAAGTTATTTTAATTTGTAATAATATTTTGCAAGATTCCTGTTTTTATTGTATTTTTTGATGTAATAAATGCGGTGAGCAGAATAGACTTCTTTCAAAATCATAAAAAAAAAATTTTTTTACAACACAGTTGTAAACAAAATTATTCAACCCCAATTGCAAATCAGGTTTATTGGCAAAATGTACAGACTTGCAGCTGTTTGCAATGAACAAATCAAACAAAAGTAATTGAAATAGCTCAACACAACAAATGTTTCAAGTGGTTTCCCCAAATTCAACTGAAAATGCAACTTTTAATGAGTTCTGCAGTCTCAAAATGATTCAACCCCTTCATGGCAAGCATCTTTAGTACTTAGTGAAACACCCTTTTGCTGTTATGACCTGCTGCAAGATGACCAGATGTATAACCAGACACCATCTTTTGGCAGTGTTTCTGAGGAATCTTAACCCATCCTCATGAGCAATGGCCTCCAGTTCAGTAGTATTATTGGGTTCGTGTGCTGCAACCGCCTTCTTCAAGTTTTCTCCAAGGATTTCCTGACATACAAAAATTTATCCAAACTTGCCTTCAACACACTGCAGGTATCCAGTGCCAGAGAACGCAAAGCAGCCCCAGAGCATCACCGAACCACCACTATGCTTAACTGTAGGCAGTGTGCTCTTTTAAGCATATGCTTCATTCTTTTTCCTCAAGACAAAAGCTGTAAAGTTTCCAGTTTTGTTTCATCGCTCCACAGAACAGAATCCCAAAATTTCTGTGGCTTATTTATATGATTTTTAGCAAATTGGAGCCGTGAACTTGCGAACTATGCTTCCAACTGTTTCTCTAGAAACATTTAATGCCTCCGCTATCTTTTTGCATTCTGTTCCTTGTTTGTGAAGTGCGATGATATTTTCTCTTAACTTTTTGGACCTTTCTTTTGACTTAGCCATATTTCTAACATGCAGTTAAACGTGACACTCAACAAACCTAGCCAGTTCAGATATTTAATGTGTTCTAGCTCAAGCACGCCTGGTGCAACTAATGAACCCTTGATTAGTTGCATCAGGTGTGCTTGAGACAACACCTGTTTTGCAGATTTGTGCTGTTGTGAGGGATTCTATTCAGGGGGCTGAATCATTTTGAGACCGCAGAAGTCATTAAAAGTTGCATTTTCAGTTAGATATATTTGAGGGAAACCACTAGAAACATTTGTTGTGTTGAGCTATTTCAATTACTCTTGTTTCATTTCTTCATTGTAAACAGCTGGACGTCTGTCAATTTTCCCAATAAACCTGATTTGCAATGGGGGTTGAATAATTTTGATTACAAGCACAACTATATATATATATATATATATACATACATACATATATACACACTATACTGTACTGTACTATACTTTACTATATATACACATGTATACACTGTAAGACCTGAAATGGGTGTGTCAGATATAGGGAAACATACAAAATGTGCAGGGCTGGTGGTACTCCAGGACAGGTTTGAGAACCACTGTTCTAGATCATTTCCTAACATCCAACATCCTAAAATTTCATAACATTCTCACATCTCTCGCTCCTCGTGCAGGCGTGAGGACTGATCCTGCAGCAGCATGAGTTGCTCCTGGGCCAGGCTCAGCTCCTGGGCGGTGTGTTCCAGCTCACGGCTTAAGTCGTCATTATACTGTTTGAGTTTGACGTTCTCCACGGCCGTCTCTCGTTGCTCACTGTGCAGCTCTCGACACTGACTCTCCAGCTAACGGAGATCAAACATCACACGTGTACACACAAATTAAACATTTGAGCTATCATCGAAAACAACTGAAGCACAAAAAGATATTTAAAACAATGTCTCAAATCATGCTTGCTGAATAAAATTACCATCAGGTTTTACACAAATGTTTGGCATACATGCCAGACATGCATATTTACACCACTATCAAGAAATGAGATGGCCTTGGAAGTGTTATAGTGAATGTTTGGCTGGGACATTGTGGGAGGAATGAATTGATAAGAAAGCTCTTGCACTCATGCTTTTACACACAGCTATGCTGCTAAATATAGACACAAAAAGGACACAATACCATGTCTTTAACCAAACATGCAGTACCAAACTTTAGCTCGATCTTTACATAAAAGTCAAACACATTAGCGCAGACAGAAAGTCAAGTTTAATCACTTTTGCACAAAGTTGCATTGCAGCAATAAAGAAAAGTAATTTGGTTTAGTTGTTCACAGACGAGAAGAAAATGAAGCTTGTAATGAGAGAAGCAAAGGAAGCATTACGACTTGTTACTTTCTGTTCATTCATTAGCACTGAAAGGCTTTGCTGGGTTTTGTTTATTGTGTGTATAGATCAGCATTTATTTGTGTGTGCGTCAGACATGGCTTTCTACAATTTGAACATAAATTTCCAGCAAATGATCTACAATACCTGCTGATTGTGTTAAACAATCTGAGAAAAATATGTCAAACCTGAGTAAGATTTATATGAGTTAGAGTTCTTAAAATTTAGATGTTAATTTGTTCTTGAGTAAAAGTTACTTCAGAATTAAAACTCTCTCTGGAAAAGATCTCACTCTCTGTGTAATTCCTATTCAAATATCTTCATATATATATATATATATATATATATATATATATATATATATATATATATATATATATATATTAATTTTCTTAATTTTATTTAACTACACTGTATTATTCAAATAGTGAATGTATGAACAATTACCTGATAAATGTAACTAGTTAAACTGGTTTGGTGACTACGTAAACAAGCAAAGGTATTAGTTGTGACCAACCCGTTTCTGTTTGTTAGAAATAATTTCCAGTTCTTTCTCCTTAGTGGAAAGTTGATGCTCCAAGTCCTGACTGCGAGACAAGAACCGATCAGAATCCTGGAGAACATAAAGATCACATGAAAATTGACAAATTTTTACAATTTACTATAGTTCCCACCAAAAAACATAGTAACAGTTATTATTCCTCCTGTATAATCATAACTTAATTTAAAGCAAAAGCAAATAGGATTACAAGAGCCCAGGAACCAAATATCAATCTGATCAAAGGAACATATAATGCAACATCAAGAGCTGTTTTGATTTCTAAAGACCATACATAGTTCTTTATTGGTCAAAGTAAAAAGACGCCTCTCCTAAATTTCTATGATATTCTGGTCTCTACATATGCCTCAGATCCCTCCTTCAATGCAGTTCTATGAGATTTATTCTCTTCATTGTATAGTCCTCCTTTATGCTTACCTTAAAGTGCACAATTTGAGGTTAATGTTAATATATTGTATACTCGGGGTTTAGGATTATTTCAAATGGCCAATTGTAATAAAAGCTTCACCTCTAAGAGTATCCTGTCTTTCTCATTCTTGATCTGTTGCTCCATTTCTTCATACAGCCTCTGGATTTCATCATCATGTGTCATCGCTTTCCTATTAAAAATGTCAGGATCAATCAAAAAGCTTTTAAGTCATTTGGTCACATCAGTGTTAAAGTATTAATATAATATATATAAAGTATTAAACACTATTCAATGCATTCATGGAATGAGAAAGATTTCTCTATTTTTAACTCGTTCCCATGTATTATCTCGGTTTACTGGGAGAGAATATTAAAGTTAGAAACAAAGGCAGCCAGAGAAAGCAGCAAGATATCATCTTTCATTTACAATAAATGCCATGCCTATGTGATAACTGGCAGGTCAGACTGACATATTTCAAAAATATGCCTTTAAAAGCTACAGTAGACATTGCTATCAAGCCAGCAGTCTTGCTGTCATCCGAACTCTGGTGTGCACCAAACAAGTGGACCGAAAACGCTGAAAAGATGGGTCTCGGTCTGCTTTTAAACAAACTCTGGTGCGGTTCGACGGAAATATGAACGCAACACGGACCAAAGACATGTAAATGAACCAAAAACAGGACATGATGTCACAAGATGCGACCCTAAAAAGAACAGAATGCTCAAGCATACCTGTTTTTTCTCGTCATAGTCACAATGTTGCCCATCACAGTTTGGTACAGGCATCAGAACCACGTCTCTTTCTTCATTTGTTTGCAACGGAGGACTTCCTGGCGCTGTTTTGACTCATTTACACATTTTATAAGCTCTTTATGAGTTGTCTGCTCCACCATATGTGCGTACATACGTCATAAAAGCAGGTTTTTTGTTTTTGTTTTGTATCTTTAGGTTCGGTGTTAAAAATGACAGTTTAAAAGCTAAGCGAACTAGGACTAAAAGTATCATTTTCCTTTTTTGGTCCAGACCAAAGAACCAAGAGAACCGAACTACAAGTCTGAACACACCCTAAGAAAATGTTAATTTATGGTAGTAAAGTCTTGTTGTATATGACTTCAAATATAACATCCTTTTTAAAATGCATGATGTGTTAACATTCTAAAAGGAACAAAAGTGCTAAAGTGATATCTGACCTTTTAAGGGCAGTCTCCATCTCTTTCCTCTCCTGGTTGGCCTCTTTGATCTGATAAGTGACCCTGGAAAGGAATTCCTCAAAATTGGACAGGAGGTGAGGCTCGTCTCTTCTGAGCTGGGCCCAAAGACTCCGCACCTCTCCTGGACTGAGACATCACAGCACACTTACTGCATCATATATCTTATCAAATTATTGTTTGTAAAAAAAACCCCCCACAACAACTCAGTTTTAAAGTTTGTGTATGTTTTATCTTTTCATAAAGTAAGTTTGATCTATTGTAGTATCTTGCATCACACTCCACAAACAATGTGCTCCAACAATCAAATGAAAAGATTCTCGGGGGAATGCAAATGTTTTGCGAGCAAACGCAAAGTTTATCTGGGGAACTCAAAAGCATTGACTTCACTTATTATTTTTCCTCCCATCTCATATTTCAGATATGATATATCATATGCATTAGTCTCGCGTAGCCAGACCTTCAGACTGACAGCAGAATGTCTGAACTCCATAGCAGCTTTTATTGGACAAGGACCGCCCATGATTATGGGCCCTTCAAGGAAGTAATTTAATTAATTATAGTTATGTTCTGCCCTTCGGAGTGAGTAAAGCATAGGGAAGCTCACTTCCAAAAGGAATTTGCCCTACATCTGACCAACATGTAAAGCAACCAATCACTTAATTTTGTTCCGCGTCATGTTTAGGGGTGTGGAAATGTAAAGTCGATGTCCCCACAATAACAGACTGCAACAATGGTGCTGGTAACTTCACATACTTTTGAAAATCCCAACGTTTAGTTTATCCTGATAAGTGCTTATTGTCACATTCGTAAACACAACGTTTGTCGTCTTCCATAAGGGGGTTTGGCATTATGACGGCTTTGTATCCAGACGGACCGTCAAAGAACGTGACACACGTCTCCCGTTAATCCAGGAGAATTCAACCAATCAGATGACGACTCTAAAACTCCTGAAGTGTCTGATGTGCCATATGCATCAGACGTTCAGCAAACGGTCGGTGGCCACGAAGTCTGAGGCTGAGACTAGAAATGCATATCAGAATCTAATCCAAACTGTCAGCTCCCCTTTGAAAAAGCAATAACCGTACACAAGGATTACAGTCAGTCAGAAGGATGAGCTTTTATAATTGATGTCTTCCACCATCACCGTTTGCCTTTTAGGAGTGGCGGTAGTTTGCTGAAAGTGCATCCGGTCATGCGTTAAAAAAATGGGCTCAACTTACCAGATGGTGAATGAGAAGACAATAATTGATTTGTATTAAAATCCCTTGGTCTTATCAAAGGTGCCTTCCTTTGGGAATGTGCTGTCTCTTATTTATTTATTTAACGTCAAATCAACAAGAAAGGTTAATTTTATGACAAACTCAAAGTAAACTTTTAAATAATCATATCATCAAAAGGAAAAACTTTACAAAATGAAGAAATTTCTATACAACAATGTATTATTAATTTTTACAACAATATAAAAATTATATAAGCTCTTTAAGTTTGATATTTGATATAAAATCTAAAACAATTCCCAGGATTAGGGGGAAAATGTGTGTTATCTCTTACTATTGACTGTTTGGGGGGAATTTATATCTATATGTTAACTTCCTATGGCTTGTTCATTTAGAGTAAATACACTATTTAAATGATATGATTACGACTTTAGAATTACAATAACTGTAGTTATTATAGATAGAAATACACAACTAATGCGTTTGAAACATGAAAGCAGTATCTTAGCTAGTGTAGTCCCATGCAATAAAACGTCCAACGATTAAACAATAACTAAAATATCTAACAACCTAAAAAAGAAAATCAATTATAGGATCCATTTCAACGGCGGTAGATTTTCCAGTAAGTGTGGCTGACTGAAATGACACTCACTCTTCAAAGATGTTGCTCGCCCCCAGGTTCTCCATTAGCATGCAGAAGTGTTTCTCCTCATCATCCTCTGCCCTGCTGATTCTCTCCTCCCATTGGCTCTCGTAGAGCACTTCCGGAGACTTTCTTGAGACCGGCTCCTCACCTGAATGCGGCTCTACTGGCGCCACACCAGGGCCAAACATGAACTCACCTGAATAGACAAACACATTAGCAAGTAAATTATATAGACAACCCAAAATACAACATATAGTATAAATCAAGGAAAAAGTGTGTGTGCTTTATAAATGACTGCTGTATGGATTCAAATCTGAACCGCCAATGCAATGCAAACGTACTAAAGCCAGAAGAGAACTCCTCAAAGGTCAGATATCCGTTTCCATCCGTGTCCAAAGTGTCAAACACATTCTCAAGTTCGTCAGCACTCAGAGGAAGCTCTCCATTTAACCTCTACAACAACATGACAAATGATACAGACGTTATGAGAAGCACAATGCATTTTGAATTTCACTATAAAAACAAACCAAACCACATAAGCCCCAGTTCTTTACTAGGTTATTTGTGTCATGACCAAAGTTTTAAACAAGCTGACGTTTGACACCTTTAAAATCAAACACGCTGTATCTTTCAGTGATCAACCCAGTTACCACACAGCAAGAACATTGCTATTCTTAGGAAGCAAATAACACACCCTTGTGTGGGAACCTGACAAATGTTTGCTCAGATATGCACTAGTATCAGCTGTCCCATACAACTTTTGGCTTTTTCTGTACTTGTAGAAGTCAGTTGTAAATGCTGACAGACGTGTGAAAACATTTGCGTAAAGATGCGCACAAACTGTGAGCCCTCACCCTTTTCCTCCGCAAACCAACGTGACAGCTTCTAACAACAGTAATAAACCTCCTGTAGGTTTTTTTTTTTTTAACAGCTTGGAGGTTTAGAAAAAAAGCTGCTCTTTGAAACACCAATAGTGTTGTCAGCGTTTTCTGTCAGACCCAACATGTGGTAGACCCATGATGCAAGTTACTTTGCCAAAGACGTAAATGTTTTGTCACAGTTTTCATAGCATGTTCACAAAGATTTAATAGAAAGATTTAAAACCGTGGGATCTATTTCCAAACTGGTCGAAATAATAAGAGCCATAATTTAAGTAAAGATGAGGAACCAATGTTTATTAATGAATGTTCCACAGACACTGGATCAAAGCTGTGATGCATTTGAAAGAGGCTCTTCAGAGCAGGACTTCAAAGGAAGCCTGTACAATCAATGGAAGAGGTGATCGAATCTGCACAATAATACAACTGAAGGGGTGGTCTCAAAACGCCTACCCCAATTCCGGGACGGTCTCACATGTTCCTTCGATTTTTTACATCAGAAGCTGAAAATCCACCCTATATATATATATATATATATATATATATATATATATATATATATATATATATATAAATAAAATACACAACCTTAGAATAAGACCTTAAAATAAACATGTAAAAGATAGAATAGATAGGTAGGATGGATGGATGGATGAAGAAAATTCACTCACAAAGAGCAATTTTTGGCTGATGAAATATTTTAGAGTTTAAAATAACATGTACAAAATTATAGATAGATAGATAGATAGATAGATTTAATTTGTACTTTTTCAAGACCAAATTGCCAATTACATATTTAACAATCTGTGTCATTAATGTTTTTTTATTATTTTTTTATTATTATTTTACAGTGAATTACTTCAGATCGCCGTTTATGTTCTGTTGCAAGTAAACAATTTAATGGGTAAACAAACACAAATTTGCTCAATTAGCTCAAGGTTCGCAGCTGAAAGAATGCCAGGAAAACCAGATTATACATTTTGGGGGTTGTCATTCTTCTTTACATATAAAACTCCCTAATCACAAATTACATGGATGCCTAGTTTTTTCCCTTCCCAACATCCTTACCTGCATATCCCGTCGTGTAATGAAGCCTTTGCTCTCTATGTCACAAATCTGGAAGAACTCTTTGGTCTTCTCAAGCACAGCACTGCAGTTGCTGTCACTGGGCGTCCCCTGCCTGTCTTCTCCCCTACGATGGGACGCCCGATCCACCTTGGAGGCACAGGTGTTGAAGGTGGAGAAAGATGCCATGGTGTCCATGTGTGTGTGTGTGTGTGTGCGTATGTGTGTGCGAACTCTCCTTCTTCACATGGGTCAGCCCTTGACAGAAGAGAAGAGCAGAGAGAGAGAGAACAAAGCTTTTGAGTTACACCACATCACATCCTCTAAGAGTGCCGCCAAGCACCATCTCTTAGCAACCACCTCTTTAATTAGACAACGAGGGCACGGAGATGGGCACAGGAAAAGAAAGAGCATTAAAAATAAAGAGAACGGCAGATTGATAGAAAGTGCCATGGTGTAGGCCTATATTTAGACAGGTTATGTTTTTTGAGTAAAGAGGGTCATACACTTGTCCATTTTCTGAATTCAGAGAAAGCATCATTGCATTTACAGCCCATTTGGCATGTTAGAGCTGGATTGTCATACATTGCTGTATTTACAGTAAATGATCTTAAGAGGAGAAACCACAGATGGATCTGCTTTCAATTGCTAGAGAGCTGTATCCAAAAGTTTGTGGTCTGTAAGACGTTACAAAAAAACGAATAAATACATCAGCACAAGTGTTTTCAACATTGATGATAGTAATAAGAATGTTTCTTGATCAGCAAATCCTTATACTAGAATGATTTCTGAAGGATCATCTGAGACTGAAAATGCAGCTTTGCCATCACAGGAATCAATTACATTTTTAAAAGTACAATACACATAAAAAAGTAATAATAGTAATAATTTTTTACAATGTTACTGTTTTTACTTGTTTTTTTATGCATTTAGTCAAATAAATGCAGCAATGGTGAGCATAAGAAACTTATTTTAAAAACAGTTATATTACAAAAAACAAAAACTATAATGGTAACTATAATTGTCTGTTAGTGGTGCACATTCTTTAAAACTTGCTGCCACAATTCTAGGATGTTGTGAGTGGTTGCCAGGGTGTTTCTATGTGGCTTTTAAGATGTTCTGAGTGGTTGTTATTATAAACAAGTTGCTATGCTGTTGCTTGTGTTCAATCTAGGTGTGTGGTGTTTCTTTACAAAGTGAAGTCGCCAACTACTGGCCTGGCATGTATAATACAGCGTTTTTAGTCGTTTTCATGGTTGTTCGTTTGTCTGTACACGAAAAACGGCAAGAAAAACGTTTCCTTTTTAGTACATCGTTGTCATATAAATGTACCACCAATGTGCAGCATCCACCTGGATGATGCGACGGCAGCCGTATTGCGCCAGAACGCCCACCACACACCAGCTTATTGGCGGAGAGGAGACAGAGTGATGTCTCCTACAACCCCTACAAACTATGTGTGGCATGTGTTGGATAAAAATATCTAGAGAGACAAAAAAAGCAATCAGTCCTTGGCTGTCAAGAATAGCAGAAACTAGAGGACTGTCTCTCTTATTAATGGAATACAGACGTTATTTGTTCAGTGACCACAAGCTGAACGTTATTGGGATTGATGGAAGCTGACAAGCCATGCCACAGAGTGGTGCTTTGCATTTCGTCTGGGGTATTGACTGGGAAATCCACAAGTTTGCTGTGAAACCGAACGATACTTTCAGTGGCCTTATAAACCTGACCAATAATCACAAACTCCAAAATAGCCCACTAAGGAAAGACCAAAATCATGTCCTCCACAGGCGAATTTATGTCACAGGGTCTTCAACAAGACTAGATCTAACTCATTTTTAAAAAAAAAAAAAAAAAAAAAAAAAAAAAGTGTTCAGATAAAGTTCAGATAAATGCTTCCTTCCACATTTTTGATTTTGTTCATATTTTTTTCTGAAATAAGACAAACATTAATAGTGATGAACACCAAAATAATAGATGGATTTGGATGAATATTTGAGTAACCCAAAATGACTTTAGGGTCAAAATGGAGGCAAATTACATTTCTAAAATGACTTTAGAAAGAAATGGCAGCATCATTATTTTATTTTCAAGGAGATTGGCATGTCAGTAGTTAAATATGTTGACTTTAGCAATCTTTGTTTCATTACATTCCAATAATGACAATTTAAAAAAAATGGGAAAAAGCATTCTTCCTCAAAGTGTGCATACCTGCAAATATCCTTTTAGATTCTGGTCCTTAAACTTTTCTTTTGGTAAGTTCATTTTAAAAGGCCCTATATGGTTAACTCCAAGAGATATAGTGTTTTCAATGCAGCTCCATGGGCAAATTGTTTAACCTTACCCATTTTCAATGGTCAAAAACCAAATATGGATGAATTTTCAAACAAATGATACTTATTGTATTTAAAGAGGAATGTCTAAAGAATGAATAATGTTGAAACTAGGATTGCATCTTTTTCCTTTTATCAAAACAACTGCATTAAACCTACCAATTTTAACAATATTTTAGTACCGAAAATACACCGAAATGGCCAAGTAGAGGCACATTAACTTCCTTCCAGAGATTTTTGACATTTCTGAAACACAAAAGTGAGAAAAAAAGTATTGCACCATCTTAATTGCCATGTTTTTCTTATTCTTAACAGTATATTTTTAGACTCCAAAAAGTCAAGATATTAACATTGTTGTTTTTATGTGAATAAATAAAGACATTTTCACTTTTAACATTATTCATTCTTAAGACATTCAGGCAACAAGGATAACTGGGACAACAGAATTTATTAATAGACCTACGTATCTGTGTAAAAATAAAATGATGCTGCCATCTTTATAAAGTCATTTTCTCCCCCTGTAATTTGGCTTTAAATTTTAAGTGAAATTTTTTTATTTTGACCCCCCTCTACAAAATAGTGGATTATTCAGTAAATATTTTTTAAAGAAATCTCTTACGCTCACCAAGGCTGTTGTATTGATCAAAAATACAATAAAACAGTAAAATTGTGAAATATAGTCATAATTTAAAATAACTGTTTTCTATTTTAATATATTTTAAAGTGTAATTTATGCCTGTGATGGCAAAGCTGAATTTCAGCATCATTACTCCAGTCTTCAGTGTCACATGATCCTTCAGAAATCATTCTAATATGCTGATTTGGTGCCAAAGAAACATTTCTTATTGTTATCAATGTTGAAAACATGGTTAATATTTTCAGGATTCTTTGAAGAATAGAAACTTAAAAAGAACAGTATTTAATTGAAATAGAATTTTAACATATATTAACCGGCACTTTTGATCAATTTAATGTATCTTTGCTGAATAAAGGTATTTTTAAAATTCTTACTGACCTCAAACTTCTGAATTGTAATGTACTGTATACCAAATGGTCACCTGACCTGATAAAGTTTAAAGAACCCCAGTCTATCTATTGACATTTCTTTGAATCACTTGTAAACATTCCAGGAAAAGAAAATAAGTTGATCTTAGCCTATTGAGTTGTCCTTTCACCAGAGCTACTTCATCCTTTTGTGAACTTCCTTCAGAAGGAATATCATTACTGCTTTGCATGAAACCTTTATCTATGCTGCCATGTTAATGAAGAGAACACTGTACTGTACTATGAAGTTCAAACAGTTTAAGTTCTTGGACAAAGTTAAATATCACGTCTAAAAAACAGACTGGATATACAGTAGTCAACATTTGAAGTGGATCAAAAAGGTTCATCAAAGTTGTCCTAAGAAAAGAATGGGTATTGTTCAAAATGCATGTATAACTTTGATTTAAGGTTTTGTTCCACTTCAAATGTTGACTAATATATATATATATATATATATATATATATATATATATATATATATATATATATATATATATAGTACAGCAGTACACCTACAGGAACACTATCATCAGCTGATTCTTTAGTTTAGCACAAACCATCCACAGTTTGTGTGTCCCTGTAGGTTCAACAAAGATCTTAAACTATGCAAACATTATGTTGTATCAAGAAAGTTTTTCTTGCCAGTCTAGTTAGACAACACTGGACTGACACAGTAGCTAAAGACGATGCCTAGAGGGTCTCTAAATTTAAAAGAGAACAAAACAGTTCACTAAGTGTTACTGTTACACTGTTCTTGCCTATCACATAGAAAGTGAAGTGCAATGTCAAAGAGTGTTTTTTTTTTTTTGCACTTTCACAGATGGACCAAAGTGGAAAAGTCGTGTACAACATGAAAAACAATATGCAACTCTACAAGCAGTTGATGAAAACAGGAACACTAGTTTCCTCCTCTCAGTAGGAGATTCCTTCACACACTTTCTTTCTTTCACACTTCCTGTTCAGAGTTGCCAAAGCACAGAACGCAGAAATGGTTAAGTTAAACGCAGATCTAGGAAAAACAACAACAGCAACTTTACCTTTAAACAGGCAGCCGTTGATGTTACTTCATAAAATCCACCCATGAAGCGACAATCTCGTATTGAAAATTAGTCTACCTAATATTAAGAGTGAAACTTTTTCTCACAATCTTGAAGTGACATTGACTGCAGAAAATTTCTGCAAAGCAAAGACTGAGGCTGAAGTTTAATTGCACGTCCAGAAGATCCTGAAACGGAAGCTGACCGCGTTAAGGACACATGAGAACAGAAAGCTGACGACAAGTTTGATCAAACACTCACTACTGCGCGTTCACGGGGAGGGACACTCGCGTCCACGTGGACCTGCATCCGTCTGTTCCTATAGCAACGGAGGAACGCACGCGGAAGTTGGTCGTGTGCCTTACTAAATAGAACTAACAAGTTACGTAATAAAATGACAGAGTAGTGAACTGAATATTTGAATTTATTATACTGCTCTGCTGCACTCCGTTACACAGCGCTCTGTATATTGTTTGGATGACAAAAAGGTTTAAAAGTTACATTTATTCTGGTCAACATCAGCGGTCCAACAGTGCTCGCCAATATGATTGAGATGACCAATCAAATCAAAGTAGGCGGGGTTTACTGGTCGCAGAAGCAGAGCGCGAAGCGTCAGTTTAACGTTGAAAGAGGTAAGATGTAAAAAGCGAAACATTTAATACATGTCAACTGTTTTACGATATAAATATTAAACGAACGACAGTAACATCAAGTGATGCAAACTACTCTACTTTTTTCTCAAATATGGCCGTTTTGAATTGAAATGAGTGTGACGAGACAAACGTTTACGCTTTCGACATCTAGGCATACAAATAAAAGTAGGCTATGTGTTCATATTTTAATGTAAATATTATTTGCAAATATTTCAAAATTGTTATTTCCCAACTTAGAATTTCCTTCACTGCATTATGCTGTATACAAATATTTTTCCTCGTATAAGTTAGCTGTTTCTTAACAGAATACAGATAGCTACATAATAATCAACAATAGAAATATAATGTACTGTTCATGAATGAAAAATAGAGTGCTTCTAACAAAAGTTATCATTGCCGTTCTTTCTACCAATACCACAGTTACCAGAATATACTTATTTCTAGAAAGTTGAATGAGGGTAATGTATAATGCACAGTGCCACCTAGTGGATTCTTTGAGTGCAGATTCACAAGGCAATAAACAGACGCATGAATTGTACACTTACCGCATATTAAGGGAACGTAAATTAAAATAATACTTTTGTGCTGAGCTTATGTTGTTAATATTGCAAATGTTGACATTGAAATGCTGTATGTCATGTATTTAGATTATTGTGTGTTACTAGGACCAGTAGTAGTTGTTGTATGCTAGTTAGTACAAGTATAGTGTTTGGAACCCCCAGCCATGTTTATGCACTAATACATTCGTTCATTTATTAGCAGCGCCAAGGCCACGTTGGTTTTCTTGTCTGTAAAGCACAGACTGTGCTCTACATGTGGGGTATGTGCATCAGAGAAGGTTACCTACCTGAAGAATACAAGAGATGTTTCACTATACTTGTGAACGTCTGACCCCTTATTTAGCATAAATCAGCATTTTGTGTCGGAGCACAATGCAAACATTTCCCTTCTCCCAAACATATGATTTCTGTTCTCTCTTTGACAAATAGTTGCACTGTTGCAAACTGTATGCACATGCATCTGTGGTTGTGCATGATTGATAAACAGAATGAACACTGGCTAGTGGGGGGTTGTGGTTGTGCAAAGGACATATTTTAACCAGGAAGTGGTGATTGGGGGCTCTATGAATAATGCATGATGATGCATGTAAAGTAGAATGAGTAAAAAACATGTTGATATAAAAAAATGCATATACTGTATATATATACACACATATATATAGCATCATTTAGCATTATATATACATTTTGTTATATCAACATGTCCCCCCGCTCATTCTGCTTTATTGGCATTATTTTTGGAGAGTGTGAGCTTGATTATTTTTATTAGTTTAATCACAAGTAGGTAAATTCAGAGAAGTTGGGAACTTGTGATAATTGTAATGATTTTAATAATGTAGCCTAAATTATGCTATAGGCCCACTTGAGTTCCCAGCATGCACTCGATCAGAATAAATTGTACAGATTGTGTTTATTTTTTGTTTTTTACTTGTGTTTTATTCAGACATGTTTGTGGCTCTTTACATTTGAATTTATTTTCATCTCATGCTGCTGTTCAGATTATGTTGGAGAATATTTAGCAAATTTTGGAAGTTCATACATCTGAAAATGTTTCTCTAGTATTGTTTTGGTATAACGTGCGGTGTTGTTCCAAAAACCTGTACATGATTTCCTTTCTTACGCAGAGAATATTTTGTTGTTTTTGTTTTGGACCCCATTTTCATTCATTATGTTAACAAAAACAGTTATTTGTGACAGCAAATGACAGTGACAGCATTTACGGGTGAACTATCTCTTTAAGAATCACACGTGACCTTACACTAACCCTCCACTTGATGGCGCTAAACGATTAGATTATTCAAAGACGGATTTGAAAGAAAATGCTTACAGATGTTTATTTTCAAGCTGTCAAAAGACAAAGGGTTATTCACCCTTATCAGCTCCTCATATGTTATTGGTCACAACTCACAATAAGAGGAAAATCACTGATTTATTTTGGCAGAAAGAAAAGGTTTACCTTTCCTTTAAAAGTTGCAGTGTGACAATCTGGACTCAGATTTGATTCTGTCTAAATATACTTCACACAAAAGCACTTTACAGAAAAGCACTTGTTTACTTTATGAATCATGTTGCTTTATGAAATATACAAGAAGAAGAGTCAAACTGTACCCGTAGGAGCAATTTCCATAAGCCTAGAAGTTCTGAAAGCGCATGGAAACAGTGAGAAGAAGAGAGAGTGAGAGTAATCACAGGCCAGACTGCACAGGAACAAAGGAGTTGGTTTTAACAAGCCATTAGCCTGTCCTTCTGAGAAAATAGATGGGTTTCTTTGGCTTTGTTCAGACAGGCCGCAAAAAAACGCTTTTTTCTGTAGTTTTTTTTATATTTTATTCAGCTAAAGTCTGTTTAGTTGTTTGTTGTCTGATCAGCAAAAACCACATGGAATTCATACGTGCATTTCCGATTGAACTCAGTCTGAAGTTAGATTTTCAAGTGGTTAGTGTTGTCAGGGATATCTCTGTGTTTGAAATCACTTGTTTTAGCTCACGATAGGCATCAACTGTGTTTTGAATGGTGAATGAGTGAACGACAGCGGTTTCAGATGCATGGGTGATTGTGTAAATAAACACAGGACCTACTTTTGTATGATATGCATATGAGAACCACGACACAAAAATATCATGATAAACAAAAGCAAAAAGTCCAGTTTTCTGTCCTCTCTATCCATGCTGACAGCTAATTTCAGATGTTGTAGAGGAAAGTCTCTTGGCATTGTGCTAAAGTCGTTACTATAGCAACCGATGGATTTATAGAAAATATTAGCTAGGCTATACTTTGCTAGACAATCCTTGTTCACTGATAAATGCTTGCCTGATGAAGGAAATTACCGTCCGACATGAAAGTGATTTATACTTCCACCATCTATCTATCTATCTATCTATCTATCTATCTATCTATCTATCTATCTATCTATCTATCTATCTATCTATCTATCTATCTATCTATCTATCTATCTATCTATCTATCTATCTATCTATCTATCTATCTATCTATCTATCTATCTATCTGTCTGTATCTCTGTCTGTCTGTCTAGTCTATAAACCTTAAGACTTTTTAAACATTATTAAATCTGTCAAACAAAGGCTTTGTGAAGCCAACTTTAAAATCTTTATTTAATATTTAATCTAGGCTATTTACTGTAAGCTTCCTTATTTCAAATACAATACAAATGCAGGTAGTGAATTATGTAAAGGCATTTTCAAATAAATTCTGAATGAAGCACAACCTTAGTTGAGGCCTTTGAGGTTCCCGGATATAGCCTATACCTGCATTTTGTCGTTTTAAAATTGAAAGGTCACTATTGAACACATTTTCGTGTTTAGGAATAGCAGCAATAGCTTTCCCTTTTTATAGTCAAAAATTACATTTTCCCATTGTGTGTAGTGCTGTTACGGTAAGACTTTCAATGTAAATGCAGCCATATTGATGCGTAGTGTATTATACAGTGTCTATCTATTCAACAGTTTATCAAGCCTTTTCTTTTAACAGTTTTAAACTTCAGTTACTGTGCGCGTGAAGAACAATTATAGTGCTCTCTACATGTGTTGTGATCTAACAGACACCCAGTAGAAAGTGATTAAGGTACAGCAAGAAAGTCCAGCAAGATAAAGTCATTTTATGCGAAACCATAGACCTTTATCTACAAAAAAAGGTTAATAATAGTATCATCATGTTGACTGTTGTAACCGAGCGCGACGTGCTGTTTGAATGTTGAATGGAGAATTACTGACCGCCGCAGCGGAGGGAAAGGTTTATGTGATCTTGAATTTAATGACTTAAATATTCATTACTATCTCACATTATAGAATGGCTTCAGAACACTTAAAATATAGTGCATAAAAACTTTATGGTGCTTTATAATGTTTTTGTGCCTTTTGTGGGGCTTAACAATAACACAGAATAGTAGAGTATACACACAATATCGGATTTGGATCAGTCTCGTCTGACCGATACCCGATCCGGCCAAGAATGGTATCGGAGCCGCATCCCTAGTTAGAATAAGTTGGCATGTACTTGCAAAGTTACTTCACTGTAAAAAAAATTACATCCCCAAGTCAAAAATTTCTAGTGACTGATAACATCTACATTTTTCAATTAGTCTGACGTATTATTTCTCATTGAGACAATGTTAACAGACTATTGCAACAAGAATTGCACTTGGGCCAATTTAAAAATGTAGATGTGACCAGTCACTTGAAAATTTTGACTTGGAGAGGTTAGACATTTTTTACAGTGTTATAGTTAGTAGAATGTCTGGGACCATCACAATAAAGAGTTAGCAGATATTAAGCACAGTCTACTAAAACTCTAATGAGAGTTAGTTGACAAGTAGTTGCAAAGTTACTTATAGTCAAAAGAATGTTCAAAAGGGACCATCAAAATAAAGTGTTACCAAATTGAGCAACTGAATTTTGGCATTTACATCAACAGCAAATGTTATTTACATTAATTTGTTATACCAAATGCCATATCATTAATTATAATTTTAAATTGCCTTAAAATTTAAATTGCATGCAATTTTATTGCATAAAACTTATCTGTAAAAATGCATCTTTTGTGGTATATGGCTGCTTCCATTCTGCACCCCATGCAGGCCCAAAAATGAAACTCAGCCTGATGTGTGCTATATAGCTAATGGTTATTGGGTTTATGCAATGTTAATTACATTTTAAGGTTGCAATGGAAACCATATGTTATTATGTTACATCCAAGTATAAAAAGTGACTCTTTCTCCTATTGCAAGCAGCCCAAGAAAGTGCCATCCTGCTCTTTGGAATAACAAGTGCCTTTCGATCAGTGGTGCTTTCACAGGCTAATTAATTACTAGTAAAAAGCCTGTGGCTAATCTCAATTGGAAGCAGGCAAGGTTTTGGACCCCTGACAGCTGGTTGGGGCAACTGAGACTTCTTATCATAGAAGGATCTGGCAACCCGCCCCAGCAGCTTGCTTGAAAATGGGGCGTATAATTACCTTGTCCAGCGCAGTGAGGCAGGACACGCTTAGATAGTAAGTGACAGCGTCACCCAGAAAAACAATACCATATAAAAGATTACATATATTTTCTCCTCTCATAATTTTATGACATTCTGCTCCATAAAAGCTCTCATGTCTACGACTGCAGTAGTTTCTGCGATTGTGTAAGCATCAACTCATGTGGTCTTGCCCACATTTTCCACTTACAGGCTATTTACAGGTAATTCTTAAGTTGACACTTCTCTCACTTTACAGCATAACACTTCATACGCATTACTCAGGCTCCTTTTCTATCGATATCATTTACATTCATGGAACAAATTTCAACATCTTTTGCAGACCTGAAATAAGAGCAGACTCAGGGACACACGCAGCTTGGCACAAGAGGAAGTTAAAACACTGCATTGGCCTATAACCTTAAGGATTTAAATATACTGTAATACTCTGGATTAATCTATCTAATCTATCTAGCACAAAAAAAATATGAATATATTATATAACATGAAAAGGGTCTATAATACAATACATTACATAAAAAACAATTCATTGTATTATGATGGACATCTTCACTATTTTATCATAAAATATTGGTTTATGTAATGCACAGATCCACCAGATCCGTTTTTTTGGCCCGACTGTTTACACTCACTTCATACAGGACTGGTATCCGATAACTGTGTTTACATTAATTCCCGCCCAATATGATTTTCGGTGATTGTTTTACTATCCACATGGTAGACCCTGGTTTTGAATGGCCGTGATATAAAAATTATTTATATGACATGTTGGGTGGTCATGATTATTTTCCAGCAGGGACAAGATAACAACTGTCATGACTCATGAATGTTTTGCAGCGCAAAATCTGACAGAACAGATATAGTCAATTAAAACAAAATATTTTTTGTTTATCTACATGATAACTCAGATCTAGAATTCTGAAGTGAAATAAAGTAGCCCAATATTTATATATTTTTAATGAATTCAAATGAATTAACCAGAGAGAGACAGAGAGAGAGAGTGAGAGAGAGAGAGCTTAAAATCAAAATAAAGCGAAACACTTAATTTTATTTCAAGCTACCTTTTGATTGGCGTCCCCTTTCTGCAATGTCTGCAAAAATGTCAAAATCTTATTTGAAGACATACAGTAGTTGTGTGGCTGTAGAACTTCTCTCTTGTGTGGTGTTTTCACTTGATGTCAGAGGTGCATTAAAAATCCACATGTTTTGTTCAGTTTGTCGCCAAGAGTGTAGTTTTAAACACCTGCCTTTTAATTTCAGGTCCAATTCTTACCTTAAATATTATCCTTATACCTTTTAGTTGGCTTAGTTCCTCAAAAATCACCTTTTTTATAGCCCACTGGAGTCAGAACCCAAGACTCCACAGAGGAAAGAGACTGAATGGTTTAACCTGCACTACATAAATATAAATGTTGCACATATAAATGAACAGCAGGTGTTATTTCAATGAATTTCACGGTCTGTATTTTAACGTAAATATTTTAAAGCGTTTGCTAAACCGTTCAGAATGCAGTATATGTGTTTTGGCTCTCTGAATAAAGTGAACGACAGGTGAAACTCAGATTTTACTGTTGTTTTTCTACTTGTCTTCATATCAGTTACTTTCGTAGCTCACCAACAGGCCTGAGTTTGGCTTGCTCTTATTTTGCACACACTCTACATTTCTCCTCCAACACTTCCAAACAGCTTGTGAGTCACTGTCATCCCAAGACCACAAACATCTGAGGCTGAAACCGCGAAACAGCTATAGGAAATACTTACGCTGCTGGTTTTGGTGCTGTTCTAAATTACAAATCTATAAATATTCCAGGTTTCGTAAATGTAGATGGTGAGTCATTCAGAAATATCAAAGTTCTACTCTCAGAAAAGAGAAAACACCTTTCAAAATAACAATTTATATTATTTTATAATTTTTGTAAATATATTTATTATAATACTTAAATCTGTTGAAACCATTACCACTACACTGCATGTTGGATTTTATGTAAAAATAAAAATATATATATATATATTATTATATAATATATATGATATATAAGCATGCAATACATAAAATGTGGACAAGAACAGTCAACAAGTCAATTTGATGTTGTAAAGATTTACCCTTGGACTTGCACATATGAAATGTTTAGTAATGTTCCATGGTGGTATTTAACCTACTGACTAGGTCAGCTAAAAATATTAAATTAATCTGTCCTATAATTCTTCAAATCCCTCAGGACAGGTGCGCTGCCTTTGATTTTCACAAGTTGTTCCAACACGGAAATGAAATTTCAGACATAATATATGCCTTACAGACCCTGCAATAAATAATAGATTGATAGGTTTTAGTCAGCTTGCCCTTTAAATGTCATTTTAATAATATTTTTCTTAAGTTCATTATACTTGGTCTGAGAGGCAATATTTAACTTGGAGGGAAGCTGCCTGGATATGATGATCATAAAATGAATGTATTAATCAATCTCTGAGTTTTCTCTTTGAGTCATTTATCACTCTCTGTTATTAGTGAAAGAATATTTGTGTCAGCAAAAATGTATTAATTTCATGTAAGCGTCATTTATGTTCAAGATAAACTAGTTTGTATGATAATTCAGTGTTTTTGACAGACAGTAAGGCATACATTTTAAATAGAGGTCTTGAGGCCTATGAAAATAAATTCAATATTTAAATTTTGAATGCCTTTTTTAGGGGGGAATAATATGATAGCCAACCTTTGTCTTGCTAAGACTAATTCCATAGCTAGCACTGAATAAAGAAGGCACATTAAAAAGTTGAAACCTTCATATAACAAAGAATATTCCATAAAAGGGGACATAAGAGTGGAAGAAACACCCAACAATGATTTTTTGTGGTATTGCAAGAAAAAAAATCATAAAAAGAAGCACAAAAGCATATAGAATGATTAGGAATGTAACAACATTGTATTTTTTTATTATTTTTTGTTTTTAAATGTTACAACCATAACATTTCCTCAGTAAATTTGCATTGGAACGTATATTTTTTTTAAACCTATTGTTATTGTAAATCATTCAGAATGAGATTCAGAATTCAAATGTGTCAGACACCTCAGTCTTCTTTCATTTTGTGAAGGCATTCACCCATGGCAGTGCTATAATAGTAGGAGTGACTGTGCAAATTCGTCAGAAGTGAGAGTCAGTGCCATTATTACATACCACAGGGAGTCAGATGACATTGTGATGAGCAGCTAAAAGCAGTCGCAGTGTGTCGTCTTTCTGTCAAGCTGTGCTGCCAGTCTTCAATGAGTGAAAGCCATATTGCCAATCCAAATGACACTTTTTATGGAAAATTAGGCAGTTTCTTTTTAAAACCCATCATCAATAGCGGCAACAACAAAAGACTATTGCGGTTTTGTATTTATTGTGTGTTATTTTGACCCAGCATTGTATATTTTGTTGAAAAGAGAGTCAGGGAAACAAATTCATTGAGAAATGATATTATAAACCATGAAATTAGAGCAGAACAACAATATATAGCCTAGCACAAGTCAATTTCATGTTAATTTGAATTCTGAATCTCATTCTGAATGATTTACCATATCTATAGGTTTCAGAAAAATATTTTTCTATGCAAATTTACTGAGGAAATGTTATGGTTGTAACATGTAAAAACAAAAAATAATAAAAATACAATGTTGTTACATTCCTAATCATTCTATATGCTTTTGTGCTTCTTTTTTATGTTTTTTTTTTCTTTCAATATCACAAAAATTCATGGTTAGGTGTTTCTTCAACTATTGGCACTCTTATGTCCCCTTTTATGGAGTCATCTCATAGAAAAAGAACCATATTCTTTGTTAAATGAAGGTTTCATCTTTTTAATGTGCCTTCTTTATTCAGTGCTACAGCTATATATATAAATAAATATATATAAATATATATATATATGAAGAGTTCAGATGCAAAAACCTCTAAATGCCATCTGCAATTTTCTTATAGAATTATCATTTTTATCAAGCTCGTATATTTAAATTCAATAATTTCACTTAAATGGCAATGAAGATTACCTATTAATTGTCATTTAAGTGAAATTACTGAACTTAAATACACAAGCTTGATAAAAATGATCATTCTATAAGATGGCAGATTGCATCTGAACTCTTCATATATATATATATAACCTTCAAAAAATAGAGTTTTCAGTCATTTACAGCTATTTGAATAAACCGTCATGTAAACAGTTTTTCAGATCTTTTTTCCTTCACAAAACATTGAAAATGTCTGTGGAGACTTACAAAAGCCTTATTGCGTGTGTCTAAATAAGGCCAGCATTTGCTGCAGTGTTTTTTTTAATATATTTGTTTGTGAATACTGCAGGTCAGATGCAAGGGCAGTTTGTTTTCCAGCGGATTTGGTTCAACAATGCAAAAGTAATCACTACCTTGCGTGTGCTTGTTACCGCCAATGTTGGACATCCAGATTTAGAACTCATTTCTCAGCAGAACCCAGGCCAATTAAAAGCATAAGTCCCTTGTGCCACGACTGAGTCGGGTTTTATTACAGAAAATCTGCATTGAACTTTGTACTGATTTAATAATTATATTTTTAAATGGTAGCTGAGTCACCAAATGACATTTACTACCATGGTGTGACCAACCTAGTTATTTGCTAAAACGTCTGCAGTCTAACCAAAAGGCGAAATTTTAATATAAAGAGGTTTTTGACATGATAGTCAGATCCTTACATGATTTACAATCACAGGGAAGAGGCGTATTTGCAAGATCAAACTTTACTTGCTATGTGATTTCATGCTCACACTATAATTAGTTTTTAAATTAGTTCTTGTCCTGTCTATAAAAATAACTGAATCCTCTGAAAACAGTTCAAAGGGTTAACCAATGTAACCTAGCAACAACCTAATAAGTACATGAACAACTGCATTGGTTTCATTTGAAGTGTTAAGACCAGCTGTGAAAACATTGGTTGTCATGTAAATTATACTCAAACATTTATTAGGATTGTAGAGTAGATTCAGCAATGCTGTGGTGACTCCACATCTTATTTTGGGCCTTGTTCACTAATTTCTTTTTTTACAACTTGCGTTTACATGTGAAGAAAAAGTTGTCACGCAAAATTGTCTGCAGTATTTACAACAGGTGCGTGCACGCACACATTTGTAGGTACTATCGTTCTTGATGTTGAAGAATCAGAGTTATTATAAATGAAGAAAGAAATTTCGCTAAGATCTTTGCTAAAGCAATGTTGCGCTATTCTTAAAATCAGTTTAAACACAAAAGTATTTTGTTTGGGACTAGACTACACACGAATGTGTTTCTGACCTCTCGTTGCCATGCCAGCTTTCCAAATATGGAAATACGCCTATATAGGTTGTATTTTGTCATGTAGCTGTGTCCGATTTACAATTTCGCACTGAATGATTAATTTGTGAATTGGACCGATACGATTGCATCTGTTCTCAAGTCAACAACTCACTGATTCAAATGATCCAATCAGAGCAAGGCGCCAGATAATAACAATTCACTGAATTCACAAGTCTGACACAAAATGAGCCACGAACGGAAAATCCTCGAAGTTTGAGTGTACGACTGATGGCACAAAGAGTTAGGCCTACTAAATGCTGAATTTTATGATTTATTATCGTAAATGAAAATCATATTCAGGTCATGACTGTCAGACAACTATAGTGCTGGCTACTTGACAATTCATAATGATGTCAGACTGAGCTATAAACTATTTAGTGTCTAGTAGCCTGTGGTGAAGTAAATACTACAGAAAAATAAATAAACTCATTTGATTTCTAGATGAAAAAAGTGAATGTAATCTAAGGTTAGACCAAGGCTGTGAGGGCTGAATGTAGGATAAGGTTGAGAATCCAGTTGCAGAAATGAGAGCTCAGTCAAGGAATAATGTCTCATTTAATTAGTCTAGAAAGTAATTCCAAAACAGAAGATTCAAATAGTTCCAAAAAATCAAGGCAAAAAATGATGAAGTAATTCCAAACAGAATCTCCAATTGTTCTAAGGAGTCAACACAAAAAAATCCTAAAGAGGGTCTAGAAACTAAGGGTAAATGATGTTTCCCAAAAAGGTAAATAAAACACTAGCCAAGTTAAAATGACTTATTTTCTTTGTTAATTTTACTAAACTTAGTTAAGTAGAGTTGACTTAATTCCATATGTGAAATTTACTTTAAAAAATATGCGTGCAAAAACTTGCGAAAGAAAAATGAAGTACATTTGACTTTTTTTCAGTGTACATTACACCCCTGCACACGTATTTTGAGCAGCAGGATGGAGTATATAGAATTGCTAGGCCTAAATAAATAAACAATCATACTTCTTACTTGTCATACTTCAGTACATTAAAAACCAAGTACTTTTGAAAAGGGGCTACTTATTACTTTAACTGGAGTAATTTTTTATCTGTACTTTTACTCAAGTACTTCAATTACACTGTATATATAGATTATATACTGTATGTATGTGTGGTTTCATGGGTGCTACATTGTATAAGTAAATGCATGTTTTGTACATAAAATGATAAAGGTAATATGTAAATATAATATCAGATGCACCTGACCTGTAAAGCAAAACTCTCAGTTGGAGAACTTTGTGTCACAGAGGTAAAAGTGCAACCCTCTCAATGTTCATTACTGTAAAACCGAGCTTTGGCTTGCATTGTTATTTTCTCTCTCCCCAAACTGTACACCATCTTGAAAATCACTTTTCTTTTGCCTTGAATGAGCATAACTGAGCTCATTTTTCCTCAGGAATGCACTTCTAACAGTTGAGTGCTGGATAATAAACAGGCTCATATATCCACATTCACCCATCAGGTGGTCATCATGAGGATTCTTACGGAGCAGAGCAGTGTGACTGATCTGGTGTGCAGACATCATCAGGTAATTCTATAATCGCCAATCTAAATATAAACTATATTAGTCTACATCTACACACTGTGTTCCACAGAGGAAAAAAGTCATGCAGGTTTGGAACAACATAGGTGGTGAGTGAATTATGACAGAATTTTTTTATCTTATTCATCAACTATGACACTACAGGCACTTTTTTTTGGGGCTGTTTTGCTATTCATAACATGTTATTTCAGACTAGAAATAAAACGATAGACATTACAATACATCTTTAAAGGCATAATTTGCCTGATTTTATACAACATTTTATTCCTAAAAATCTTCCCTGTCCATCTGGAGTGTCTTGCCTTAGCGACAAAAAATAGACACTTTGCCTTTAAAGTGAAATATTAAATTGGTTTTGAAATTAATAAACATTTTGTCTCTAGTGTACAGGCATCATCTTGATTGACAGCTTTAGTGCTTTTTTTCCCCTTCCTTTTTTCTCTCTCTTCAGGAGCACAAACATATTTTGGATTCTTGGTTGCTGCTGGAATGTGAGCCACTGTTTTGTTCTGTTTCTCTCTGT
This sequence comes from Leuciscus leuciscus, assembly GCF_965113295.1. Taxonomy (NCBI): domain Eukaryota; kingdom Metazoa; phylum Chordata; class Actinopteri; order Cypriniformes; family Leuciscidae; genus Leuciscus; species Leuciscus leuciscus. The sequence continues at coordinate 30,851,334 of NC_138734.1, forward strand.
CTCCCCTGAAGCCTTAATCTTAGCAATGTTTTTATTTTCATTTGTCTTTTTCCCCTCTTGCTCTCTGAGGGCAGTACCTGTTGGCCAGCATTTATGCTGTGGTTTATCTGCACCTTCTATTTTCCTTGCCAGAAGTGGTAAATCGTGCTTTCGTTCAGCTCCTGGAGGTATTAAATTCAGTTGGATTCCTCAGTGTCACAAAAGGTTTTGTGTCTTGCTGAAACTTAACGAAGTGCAAGTGCGTTGAGAAGCATATATCCCCAGAAACGGAGGGTGGGTGATGGTTGTTTAAAATCTTGGACTTTCTCTCTCTCTCTCTCTCTCTCTCTCTCAGCTTGAAACAATTCTTTCCATTGCTGGTTTTAGATCTGTGCCTGAGCCAAAAGGATGTTGCCGTTTCACGTAATCCAGGCAAAGAAAAATTGTCAGACCTTTAAACCTTGACCAAAATGCTCAGGTTGTCTCATTGTCTCACAAGCTCTTCCTCTAGTCCGTGCTTCGGGACGTGCTTTATCTTAGATAAAACTTGATTCAAGCCCTCCCAGATGATGTTGGACCACCCATGGCTGTGCTGAGTGGGCATTGCTGGTTCCATGGGTGGCACATTGGGTAAATTCCCTGCTTTCGCCGACAGTCAGACACCACGATCCATTGAAAACCCTGTTTTGGTTTGAGGTTGGTGAACGCCAAGCTGTCATTCAGACAGAAGTGGAAAAACCCCTTGTAATTTCGAGCCCCGCAGACGTGAAGGAGAGACCTTCAAGGTTGTAAGGATTATCAGTGAAGTATGGTAACTGTGTGTGGAGTTAGCGCATACTTTGCAGACATGATTATTTTATCGGCTTGTGATGTTCATGAAAAGCCGCCATGGTAGCACATCCTATATTTTTGTAAATTATTATTTTGGATTGGGTTTATATATACTAACACTTAAAAAAAGGTAACCGCACCCCCCTTTTTTTGGAAAAGATGGCTGTCTATGAGACATTTCTTGCTCTCACGCCAGTCTTGATTTAGATGACTGGCCTTTTGTCTTTAGGCAAGCTTTAAAGATAATTTAAAACAATTGGACGTACAAAATTTTGGCTTCAAGGGATGATTCTGTAAATGTCAGGACATGGGCTGTAACTCACATAGATTTCTGGACAGAGTTTAATGGAGAATATGACGCTTAGAATGGAGAGCTCTTTTTTTAGTTTTCTCTCTATATTACTAATGGTGTCTTGGAGGTGATTTTGTGGTCTATAAATGACAAGAAGATATATTCAGAGGATTGCAAATGAATAGAATGGTGTTCATTAAAATGTAAAAGTTCATTATTTTACTATTATTTTATTTTGCCATGATCAGTGCCTCATTCTGCTGTTGAATTTTTAAAATTTTTTTCAAATGTGTCACCACACATGAAAGGCACATGATATAATTTGACCAGTCAGCACAGCCATCTAGGTGGCAGTCATTGCTGTATTTTAACATTATTACGCTGACATAAAAGACCACAATCTCTGCGACTCGCCTGAAAAGTAGATTGTGGACGTCTTCAAGATCGATGACCATTTAAAATGGTCAGATCAGCCACCCTGTAAGGTTTAGCGGTAGGGATAAGTTAGGACTAAATTGTTGGACAGGAATGTTGTTCCTGGATCAACAAAATATGTGTGTTAAAAATCCAGTGTGTTGAAGTTATAATGTTATTCTGTGTGTTAGTTTGTTTGCTATATGAGACTAGCAGTAAACTAGATCAACATTAGAATAACATACTGATCATATTCTAACATTTCATCATGTTGAGCTATATAACACTGATTTGTTTTATGTACATTTGCTCACCTGTCTAATAAAGTACATGCAAGAGCGATAGTCTAGTCGTGTCCTAGTCTAGCCCTGTCTAGTCGTGAGTCGTGAAGCTCTGTCAAGTCCAAGTTAGTCGCGGATGTGGAGCTCTCGGCATCTCGAAAACGCCACGCCGACATTGATCCTCGTTTTAGTTCTCCTTTTGTCCCAAAGTCTGCTTACCATGATCCATAATGTTTGAACGAAACAACAACAGTGTGCTGCTAGACGTAACGCACTACGCAGTTGTCCACGTATGTCGCCATGGTTACTATGGCAGTACAAGCGGAAACCATGCAGGAATAACGCGGATATTACGTCATTGATAGGCGACAAGTGAACAGGGATGGGCACTTTTTAAAACTGTGAATTTCTCTGAATTTACAAATTCTTGGAAACATTTAGGATATTGGAAGTACACAATTGAAAGAAATATATAACACTGTGCTAGTGGTTTTTGGATATTTTGATACCAAATTCTTATATATTGTACCTTTAAATTACATGTATTTTTCAACAACATGTATTTAAAAATAATACTATAAAAATTAATTATTTAAAAATAAAAGCCCAAAAAAAAAATGTCCTGAGTATACAGATTTCCTTTAGATGTAACTTTATAAGTATTTTTATTTTAACTAATTTCTTAAGTTTTAACGTAAAGAGGGCTTTTGTGTGTAGAACATGTTTTGTCCCTTATCTCAAGAATCAGTGCTACTGTAGAAGTAAACATAAAACAACATTTGCAACCCCTTTTTTCCCATTATATGACATAATGTATTTCAGAATTAAACGTAATAATAAAAAAAATTAAAAAAGTATGTTCCACTAAAGGAATTGCAGAAAATAATGCCTCCCACTTTTCCATTGGTCGGACAAGCAGATAGTCCCGCCCACAAACCAACGTTGTTGTGCCACAGTTTGTACTCTCTTCACGAAACCAACCTCTGAATTCTTTATGGTTGACTCTGCATATGAAACTAGGATAGAAAGTATTTTAACACTGAAAGAAAAAAAAAAGATTAGCAGACTAAAGTGAAAACAAATGTTTGGCTGAGAATCGTTTGCTTCCCACGCTTCAATTGACGTTTTTACTCGAGTTGAGCCGAGGACTTAGGAGAGGATACTCTCTCATTTACTGTAAAAAAAAAAACACCACAATGATTCCGTGCAGTTTAATGTGAAATGACAGAAATAGAACCCTCCTTTTTTTGTGCAAAAAGTCTATGTATTTTGATATCCAAACTTATGATGAACTTACACAAATTAATTCTGTTATTCCCTATAATTATTTTTAGAGTCCCGTGAGATACTCTTAAAAATAAGATTGAACTGAATATTGTTGCAGTGGTTTGTGGGTTGAAGGTAAATGTCTATTCAAGCAGAATTCACTTTGGGAAATTACACTTTATTCACAATACTACATTAGCAGTGAGCTGGATATTATGACATTTGCTGGGAAAGACAAACTAATATGTCTCAGACAGACCCTCAAACCCGAGTCTCCAAACATATTATTGAATTTTAGTTGTGATGGATAGCTCATTCAAAATCCTAGTTGAAGGTGAACATTGTAATTCTGCCTGTGTGTTCGTCAAAGGTGTTGTGAGGTCAAGAAAAACATGAATATGCTTTAGATCCTGGCAGCTGCTGGGAGCAGCCAAAAAACAATGGAAAAAGAAATATTTTGGAAACACAAACTCTGGCAGATTATACATAAACTCTGAGGAAATAAATCTCGGACTGAAGATTCTTTATAGGTGTTGGTGGGAGACATGTCTTGGACTGCGGCATCATAAATTGGTTGTTTATAACTTTCTTATGCAAAGCCAAAACTAAAATGAACTGCCAATCTGTGCATATGATAAACCCTGCTGTTGTTGTGCTGTTACTCTGGATGGCTTATTCCAGTTGTCAGTGTGCAAGAGGTTTCTAATTATGTGTTTCTTGGATGACTATATAACCCTCTTTATTTTAAGTCAGTTAAACAATTTTTTATATATACGAATCAGATGCTGCCTGATTGGGTGCAGAGAGTCTCTAATTCGTCTCATTGAGTTGATGGGTTCCTTGTGTGAAGTCTGCTATAGTTTTAAAGTATGATTATGACAACTAAAACCTCAAGTATTATGGTCTATTCACACAAAGAATGAATATTTGTTGCAAATGTTTGTTGTGAACAATATTTTGTTTAAAGTGGATATTTCCTTTCATGTAATTATCTGTTTGTGAATGTAAAAGTTCTGCAGCATTTGAAAGATTAAAGTGCAAGACAAATGGAGTTATTGTCTCCCAAAAGAAAGAACCGTTTCTGGACTGCCTGAAACAAGTCCTCAATAATTCCAGTCTTACTTCCTGCACAAATCTATGTAGGTTTGTAAAAAATTTGCATAATGCAAATAGTATGGTGTTTATTGGTTGCCCACGAACAACGTCTACTTTGACCTGCGCTCAAATATTGTAGTTGTTGCTAAGGGCTGGAAGACTTTGGTTTGTGTTGTCGACATTTCTGCGCTGCGAAAAGAACTCAGGCTCGAACTGATATAGTAAAACCGACGTCATTGTTACTGTTCGTATCACTTTTTATACAAGTGCTGAGGAAGATCCGGAGCTGATATTCAGATGTGGTAATGGGCTTTTTGTTTACGACACACGCTGTAAGCAGTAGACCAATCACAACAGACTTGGCAACAGATCTGACCAATCAGAGCAGAGTAGGTTCTTGGAAAGGAGGGTTTAGAGGCCGAATCCTTTAAGACACCGAATCCTTTAAGGTGTTTCAGCAATATATTATGAGAAAATTAAAGGTCTTTTTGAACCGAGATGCATAATTGAATGAGACCTCTAAAACAAAATGAGGAACTTTTAAAATAGCATAATATGGGCTCTTTAAAAACAATGGATTCGCAATCACAGTTTTTTACAAACAGCTTTTTTTCATATTACTATTTCTATCATATTTTTTCTTTACTTTTTTTTTTTTTCTGTACTGCACAGACATAAACTTTTAAAAGTCTGGTAATTGTATTTTTATGCGTATCATAATTCAGCAAAGAAACCAGATAGACTGTGCTTTTTGCCAAAATGATATATTAAATATATTTGTTTATTGATCCGCTCCACCTACTGCAAGTATGAATTTGGTTTCCATTTAGCCAGATGAATATTCAGTTGTGTGAATAAACCTTTCCTCAGTTAGTTTTGCACTTTTTGCTTCACATTTGGCACGAATAGCCCTTTAGTTTCCCTTTAGTGCCTTAGGGTTCCCACTACTTTCTTGCAGAGAACGTTAAGAAGTTCAGCCAGATCCTTCTAAGTAGCCCATACTTGCAGTATGTTTTGCTTTTCTGCTGGCTATTTGTAAGGATGATGTCACTCCACCTGTAATGTCCTATGGGAGTCTGTGGTCATTGCACCATGCTGCACTACAGTCCAATTTCCTGCCTCATCAGTACTGTGATGTCTCAGACCTGGAAATAATCCACACTAAAATGTGTTGGCACCGAAATTCAGCACTAAACTGAGTTCCTCTGGCAGTTACCAATAAAATGCATGTACTGTAGATGTTGCATGTTCTCATCCTCTTTTCCTGTCCTGTTTTTTTTCCTGGCACTGAATGATAATTACTTAACTGATTAGCTATATACATTAATATACATGGTATTTCCTTAAAAATAAATTCCAGCACAGCGCTACAACAAACATAATGAAATGACCCTTCACAATATATAATGCTTTACAATTAATTCTTTTAGAGCTACATATGGCAATTTATCTGCTCAATAAAATACCTTACTCACCTGTTAAATAATAAAAACTCCATCTCTGTGACGCTTTTACATCATTTCAGATCCCTCAGTTCTCGCCATCTCTGAAAAGCCAAGCCAATGTTGATTCTTGTTTTATTACGAGCTCTGTCACATTCTCACATTCTGTCACATTCTGTTCTGTGTTTTTTTTTTTTTTTACGGGTGATTCCCCGGAGGTTCAACATTTGGTCAGCCCCTCACGGACGACTGCCGCCACACATAATAAAACAAAACACAACACAATGTAAAATCCAGGCCTGTCCTCTCTCCATCTTCACTGATCAATAATCACGCCACCGGCCTCGTCCTGCTCACCACAGTGGTATTAAATCAGTTATCTTACCCAGTAAAGAACCTGTCCATGTTACAAATTCGTGTCACTTCGATCCAGGGTGACCAATAGAAAAGGGCCTTCCATCCTGGTTGGTAGAGACCGCCCATTCAGACACAGCTTCATTCGCAAGCAAAACTTTTCAACTCGCAAGCAAAACTTTTCAACTTGCAAGCAAAACTTTTCAACTTGCAAGCAAAGGATTTAGACCCTCAAAAAAGACAGCAAAATGTGTGTGTTTGTGATGAAAAGTGTTCGAAATGCACAAAGAAAAAAAAAGGTTTTCAAAGATTTACATGCACTGCAAATAATTTTGTTATCAACTTCTTGATTTTTGAGCCTTAAGATGACTTTTTTGCAATCTTAAAAATTTTTTAATAACAAAATAATACATTTTACTCTCAAACACATGTTTGATTGAATAAAAAAGACGCAAAGGAAACTCCATATTCCAACACCATACACGCGCATCATAGTAGCCGGAGCAACATTTCCCTATTTACGGATATGACAAAGCACACATGGAAAAGTGAATTGTGTACGCAATTTCCTGTGAAAACCATCCCTTCAGGTCTAAAATATAAACTCTTATAATAGGCTTACTAGTGAATCAGGGTAAGACAAAAACATGTTTTAGAAGAAGGATTTATGATGTATTGACATTGTATTTAAAGGACAAGTTCGGTATTTTACACTTAAAGCCCTGTTTACAGATCGTATCTGATGAAATAGAACGGTTAAGATAAAAATTTGGACACATGCTCCTGTCCCGAGAATTTTAGGTTTATTTCGCTTTTGTGGACCTATTTTGCCAAACGCGTCACACCCGTGATTCTTCCGTTGAGAGCTTGAATAATAGACACTCCAGCCCAGTTGGTGGCGATAATGCACCTTTGCCAATTGCAAGCAAACCACGGGCATTTCATTGAATACACAGAAGAAGCAGAAGAAGAAGCGGCGGAGTAATACCGTAAAGGTGCTGCGGTCTCACAGCACGTCCTATTAAGTCAATGGAGTTGGACAAAAACTACGATAAAACCTGTTGGAATGCATCTTTTTCAGCGATTTTTGATGGAACATATCAGTGAACACCCCCTGACCACTCGGTGAGTTTCACGTCTTTGTAAACGAAAGTTTAATGTGTTTTTAGGACGGAATCTTCCAGTGCATATAGACAACCATTGTGGGGGTGGGGGTGGGAAGCGAAATAAACCTAAAATTCTCGGGACAGCAGCATGTGTCCAAATTTTAATCTTAACCGTTCTATTTCATCAGATACGATCTGTAAACAGGGCTTTAAGTGTAAAATACCGAACTTGTCCTTTAAATGTTGTTAATTTTGAACAAAAAAGTTACATAGTGTACCTTTAATCAATCAGTGTATTGGCGTTATTTGTTTTAGTCGATTGGCAGCCCTACTAATAAATAATGAGAACTCAACAAAGATGGTTTTATAACCCTCAAACAATCACACCAGGTTATCTTGAGTATATTCCAGTTCACCCATGTGCTTTCAGGTCATTTTTTTCATCTATTTTATGGAATGAAGAAAGCTGCCGAAGCAGATAAAGTCAATCAGACTGAGTGAACAAGCATGAATCAAATGTCCTCCTCTGAAAGGTAGATTTGTGGTCACCACATGGGTGATAAATCCTATACCTTGCTCATATGACATGATACTGCGCTTTCACACATCTTTCTCTCTATCACGCTGTTTTTCTCTGTTTCAGAGCCAAGGAATGTGGGAGGGAAGATCTCTTAAGCTAAAATAAGAAATTTTACAAAGAACAAAACAAGATTTCATAATGGCAGTGCTATGGCTATATTGATGAAGCATCACATAACAATGTCTTGTGATAATGGCTAGTGTGGATTTTTGGGTTTCACAACAGTTCTAAATTAAAGTGCAAAAGGTTTAGGAGTGGAGAACAAGTTTCTGTGCTTGTTTCAAGTGGTGACAACATTATGACAAGTTCACATCTGGTTTTGCACAATTCAACTGTGTTGCTTGCGTTTAATCATGCTGTTGTGATGGAAGCTGGCTTCATGGACAATATAGATAAGTGTTTCCAATCTTCTGTGGTTTACTGGAAGACAAAAGCCTTACTGTATTATGAGGAAAGATGCTTTTCACAAACAAATAAAGAGTCAGCAACTTCGGTTTGCCACCAGATTTTCTGAGCATATGCGTGCGCAAATGTGGTTTAATTTTCACTTCCACTTATGCAATGTTGAGAAGGCATGGACTGGAGTCTAGCTAATTGCTGAAATGTGACTTGTCTTGGCCAAGCACACCCTTATAATAAAATGCCCAACAGGATGAACCTCAAATAGTATTTTGTCATCCAGCTACATTGGATGGTAGCATTAGCAGCATTTTTCGGCTTTTCCGTATATCACACTTCTGCGTATTCACATTTTAATACGGCTGTCTCATTACATTGAGTTCACCTTCACATAGGTCACCTTTGAATCTGTTATAGTGTGGATAACAGTGTGGTTTTCATAATATCGTAAGCGCAAGAGAAGCTACATATTTTTTGATTTTATATATATATATATATATATATATATATATATATATATATATATACAGTATATATATATAGTATTATATATACACATATGTATGTTAATATGTTAAAAGAATATGCATTTATCATACAGTTCTCATTAAACTAATCTTTATCTGGGTCGTTAGGAATCCCAAGGATTTGAACCTTTGGATTACACTGCCCCATGCACATCAGTAACAGTATCAGTGGGCAATGATAGCTCTGACAAACACAAAATATGTAATTACAGTAAGTGACCAAAAAACTAAAACTTCTGTCATTAATGTTATTCACGTTCAATGCATTTACGCAAATGATGACTAATCGTTTGGTCTGAATTGGACACTTTTGTCTGATAACAGACTTAAATATCAGGGCAATTTAATGTGAACCAGACCCAAACCCTTTGCACCACTCCAGGCATAATCACATTGCTAAATATCCTCAACATAAACTGCATTATTCCCTTACTACACCATTAGATAAACCATGTGTGGCGGTATTTATTTTCTGTTCTATTTTTCTCAGTTACACTTTATTTTACAGTATGTGCACTTATGTGTACTTACAGTGTACTTACCTTAGAAAGTAACGGGTAATATAACTGGTTAAGGTTAGGTATAGGGTTAGGTTCGGTTAGTACCTAATTATTACCCAGTTGTTGTAATTATTATAATAAGTACATATGTACATGGGATGGGGAACATGACTGTAAATTAAAGTGCTACCTTTGTCTCATATAAGCATTAAGTATGAAACTATGCATATAATGCCAGATTGTACACATCCATCAACAGTTGTATTACAGCCGAGGCGATGGAATGTTTTTGTCTGACTTGTCGTGACCTATGGAAAGTCCTGACCCCGTTTTATTGGATGCTCGGCCGTATAGCATTGGCCATGCGAGAGCAAGTAAAGTCGAATTTGAATCGCTTCCAGAGTGAACAAATGATAAATGAGTGCTGAAAACATCACACTAGTCATCTTATACAAATGCCACTGACAGCAGAGGTTCAGCTCACAAAGTCAAAGATGGTGTTTGTTTTTTTCACATGCCAAATGTCTTTTAAGATGTTATTAATGAAGCAAGGGTTATGTTGAAAAGGTAAGCAGGAAATCTCTTTTTTCTTTGTTCCAAAGAAAACTTTCTGCTTGAAATGCTACTTTTCAGTGCTTGCTGAACAATAGTGCAGTATCTGCATAGCAGTTGCTTAATTTGATCATTTCTTTTGCAGAAACAATTTCGGTTGAGTTGTATGCCAAAGTTTAATATATCACACTGTTAAAAAATATTGTTGGTTTAACTTAAAAAGTAAGTTTAGTTACCTGGTTGCTTTAGAATTTTGATTTATTGCAATGTAGGAGATTGGTTTAATCAAAACTCAAGATATTATGTTATCTGAACCACATTAATTATCTAAGTTGATTTGACTGAAGAAAAAAAGATGTGATAACAAATCATGAAAATATTTTTTACAGTGCACTGATAATTAAGGAGACAAAATCTAGTCAAAATCTAGAGTTAGTCAAACACTGTGTAGTGTGGATTTTAGTTTTTTTTTTTTTTGCACACATGCCCTAAAATGCTTAAAATGCTATTAATTATTTGAATTTGAGTTCTATGAAAATATTTCATTTTCTGTCAGTGTTTAATGTGTGCTTAAAATCGCATTGACGTTCTGTTTAGAAGGTTTAAGTGTGTCCACTGTTTTTCTTTTCAAGTTATGCCTGTGGACATTTATTTTAGCCCTGCAAATGATGGATTAATGATGTTGTCATTTTGATTGGACCAGAGGGCATATGCATTACATATCGTTTGCTGTTCTCTGACAGATCCATTCAAATACAAGCATAAGAGAAGATGAAGGCAAGGTGGGCTTCCTTTGCCCTCTCTGATTTCCATATGAAATAATTTCCCTTGAGAGATCCCTGTGGCGCTGCGTTTAAATGAACAGTTCTTTGGTGAGTGGATCCGTTCAGAATGCTGAAATAAAAAATAACGTGTTTTGTAGTAGTTCTTGATGGTTCTATGATAGCCCGTAAGAAAGAAGAATCACTAATGAGGTCTCTTTAAAATCTCAATCATTTCTCCAAGACTAGACGGGCAATTTGCTTCTCAGATGTTTCTCTTTAGAAACACTTACGTCTCCTCACAAGTTTCAGAAGAGATGTCACAAATATCACACATTTAGCTCATATTTGCAATCTGAAAGTCTGTAAATCAAATTTTCCAAAAATCTAGGTTACTATATGCCATTCACATTAATATTTATGTTTTACTATAAAGTATGTTAACAAATGTTTCACTGTATCACTTTTATTTTCCTTTTTTAGGACCAATACACTATTCACTATTTGAGATCATATCAGTAAGATTTTATTATTTTATTACATAAATTATTTATTCAGTAATGATGTGTTAAATTGATCAAAAGTGACAGTAAAGATATTTTCAATGTTACAAAATACATACTGTCTTCTTTAACTTTCTATTCATCAAAGAATCCTGAAATATTAGGCTAAGCAGCGCTGTTTTCAACATTGATTATCATAAGAAATGTTTCAAATCAGCATATTAGAATGATTTCTAAAGAATCATGGGACACTGAAGACTGGAGTAATGGCTGCTGAAAATTCAGCTTTGCCATCAGAGGAATGAATATACTAAAACAGAAAATGCTGATTTTATATTTTAATATTTCACAATATTACTATTTTTACTGTATTTTTGAAACAAAAGAGACTTCAAAAGCATTTTAAAAATATTACCGACCCAAAACTTTTAAACTAAAATTTTAAGTAAAAAATCTAATAAAACAAATTATACTTAAAAGACAATGAGAACCCTGTTAAGTCTCCTAAGCTATGAGAGAGCAACCTCTGTGCAGTATTATTTTTTTCATTTTTTATTTTATTTGGTGAGATAAAATCCTTTGTTGTACAAACCACTCCTTGATTTATTAACTAAACATGGATTGATTTCTCTATGTAAGATCTATTCCTACATAAAATTCTGTAATGCAAATCTGTCAAGCATTACTAAGAAACCGTCACAGATTTGAGAACGAGATGGATCAGGTGGTAATGCTGATTTGGCAAGACAAATAGCCTCATTCAAGTCCTCTACCATATGAAGCTCTATAGAATCGCCATTTTTACAGTACCTATCAACAAACCCGTTTTTTTCCCCCACAGTTGTTCACTGATTGATCACACATATCCGTTTCGCTGTGTGTGCCGGCCAGTGTTTATAGTTACTGGAGTGTGTTGGGTAAATACTGGGATTAACATGAAGGATCGATCCATTTTACATCAGCACGGAACTTTTGGAAACCCACCGTGTTTCCTTCACAGGCTCTAATCCTGTGGCGGAGACTTCTCAGCTGCTCCTTCCACTTGTAGAAATACGTTCCCAGGCAAATCTGTGCTTCATATAGATGGGCAGACAATGCCAGAGCACATGCACGCGTAGAAACGGACACTGAGTCACATAAACACTCATATACACTAGAGTCGCAGACCAGAATCAGTCAACATCAAGCCGTGTGAGCTCGACACACACGCTCGGGGCTCAATGTAAATATGCTGTGATCTGTCCTCTGATTTATTTACTACTGACATGCTTTTCCACACACTCATTTATAGACTGTCAAGAGTGCATGCTGGGAAGTGGTGTAAATTCTGTCATCATTTCCTCACACTCATGTCGTTCCAAACCTGTATGACTTTCTTTCTTCCAATGAATACAGTATGATTAATTTTGCTGAATGCACACTTCTATTTTTGAATAATGAGAAAAAAGTATATAGTGACTAGGGTCTGTCAAGCTCCAAAAAGGACAAAAGAGGTCCCTGCCTGGACATTGAGGTTTGGAACAATGTGAGGTTGAGTAAATAATGACAGAATTTTCATTTTAGGGGAACTATTCCTTTAACGACAAAATGTGACGGTACACATAAGGTTTTACCCGTTTGGCTCAAATTCTTGCAGTTTTCCTCCCATATTATTTTAGTGCTACCTCAGATTTGGTTGATTATGTGCGGGTCCAATTTTACAACCCTGAGGTTTGGCTGAGACTTGAGCTGCTTTTGATTTTCCTTATCTAGACCACAATCTTAGCCATTGAAGGGTTTTCATCTTTGTGAAGCCTTGAGTAAAAAATAATACAGGTCAGTGGACCCCATTTATTTTAAAGAAAGCACAAACTCAAAAACACAAAGAGTTTTTTAGGTTAAAAAATATGTATATACTGTACACTACCATTCAAAGGTTTTTGGTCAGTACGAATTTTGTATGTTTTTGAAAAATAAGCTCAAAGGCATTTATTTGATCAAAAAATGAAGAAATATTGCGAAATATTTAAAATAACTTTTCTATTTTAGTTTCTATTTGTAAGTGTCACATGATCCTTCAGCAGTCAAGAAACATTTCTTATTAATTTCTCATTTATTATTCATATATTTGTTTCAGGATTATTTCATGATTAGAAATGTCAAAAGAGCATTTATTTGAAAATAAAAATATATTTTGTGACATCATAAATGTCTTAACTGATTTGTTCTATGAATTGAATGTGTCCATGCTGAATAAAAATATTAGTTTCTTTAAAAAAAAAAGCACATTGACCTAAATTTTGAATAGCATGCAGAAAAAAGTTTGGTTCTTGGGACCAGTTGATTAAAAGTTAGTTATGTGAGAAATCATTTGCAGACGTGGTTTGATATTTCTATTTCATACAATTTAAGTGTGGCCTAAGAGTCCAAATACATTTCAGGGCCATTGTACATATCCATTCATTCCCTATAGGGCATTTCTGTATGACCAATCAGTATATGCCCATTCTTAAACATATGCAGCACAGATGTGCGGTTTCACATCTTTAAGCCACAGACACACAACCTGATGTTTCTTTAATTCCTCTCCTATAATTACAAGTGTCTGCCTGCCGCCCTAGAACACCAGGACGAATAAAGCATTCACATATGAACACTGAATACATGTGGCATGTCAGTCAGTTTATTTCAGTGATGCTGGTTGAAAACCTAAAACGTCACACATCCCACAGAGATCTGTTTTCAATGGATCAAATTGATACAGTGTGTATTTGTTGCCATCCGTTAGGTTTCTATGTAATGTCTGTCTGACAAAGAAGATAAAGCGTGTTTGGATAATTTTCTCTTTGCTGGTCTCTTATCTCCATCTCATTCATTAAAGTGAAAATCATGATGGATTAAATTTAGTCTGTGAGGGCTCAATGACAAAGTAAACCACAATTACACTGATCCAGGATGTGAGTGAGTTAGGAAACAAAGGGAAAATGCAGTCGTGGAACAGTTTTGTGAGCTATTTGTTGTATGTATTGTGACAGTATTTATTATATAGTTTCCCTTTCAGTGAACGGTTCTTAAAAGAACCATTTTAATAATCTAAAGAACCCTTTTCCACTATAAAGAACCTTTTGTGGAAATGAAAAGGTTCCATAAATGTTAAAGGTTCTTCATGGAATCATTAATGCCAATAAAGAACCTTTATTTTAGTGTAGACACACAAAAAACTGCTTGATTCAGATCTTCCACGCATTACTGGTCTGCACATTTTCCTTAATGCCCATATGACCCTCTAAAAAGTGAACGTATGTTGCATATCATAACTCAAAAGTCTGTTTTTCCATTTTTCTACCCCTCTAGTCAACACAGCTTTCATACCAGTTAGATTGTCTTGACGACAGACATGCAAGCAAGCTCCAATGAGGGAAATCTGAGCAGACATCATGAAAGTTCATAATTCGCCATCTGCACGGTAAGGCTTTTGTGTTCATTTGCATATTTTGACATGGTGAAAGATGAGCCAATGAAGCTTTGGATTGCAAATTTGGTGAGGTTTTAGAAAAGACAGACTGCATTGTCTGTGGTTTAAGTGGAGTTAAGTTAGCCTTAGCTGATTATAGCAGGGACGCCATGCCACTTATTTGAAGTCATGTAATGTTATCCTTATGGAGACTTTCATGATTGAAAACGCAGTCGAAGTCTTTTGACAGTCTAGAAACCAGGCTAGTATGCAGTTTAATACATTGATATTAAGAAATGTACATTTTAGTCACAATATTGCCAGTTATTTTGCCTATATTTGATCTGCCAAAAAAAGTTCCAAATGCTACAGCAGAAGTTATTGTGCATCATTGAACAAGCAGTAGTGTTCCTGAACGAATCATGTTCTTGAATGAGTCGTTTGAGTGAATGATTTAGCAACTCATTCATAAAGACAATCACTTTTTTGGTTCCTGAATGAATCAGTGTTGTGACTAAATTGATTGTCTGAATTGTTTTAAGTCACTTATAAAAAGTTACTTGTTTCATTCCTGAATGAATCAATATTTTGAACGAATGGGTTGAATGAATGATTTACTGACTCACTCAAATAACAAAGTAACCTAAAGTTAAGACACTGGAAAAAAATCCCAGCTGTTGTGGAAAGTTAGCAAAGAGACATATAGTTAACAATGAGTTAAAGAATTGTTAGCCCTGAAAATATGAGGTTACAATGAATTTTGCGACTATTACCACAAGAAGGCTGACCCTAGAGGTATAGTATGAGAACTTTACACTAACTACCTATTGACGTAACAAGAGTCTTCTGTTGTTTTATTACGGTGATACAAGAGGGTTGCCATAGTGTTAAAATGATATGACCACAGAGTTACTCAAAACATATGGCGGGGAAACCACAGTGTTACTGTAGAGGTTAGACATGGCTATGACAGAGCTGAAAGGAATGAAAGAGATGTGTGCTTCACTGTTACATCTGATTTTCTGCAGATGTGCAATACATCAGTGCCAGAGATGACACATTTTACTTATGTAATTGGTTAGAATTACAATAGTGCACAATAAGTTAACAAAAGTAATAAAACGTTACCTCGATGCTATCACACTGTTTCCAAAATCACTTAAGATCACTATATATTTCAAATATGTAAACTGTCATGTTCACCTCTCATATCAAAAGTAAAGTGTCTGAATTTAGGGCTCCTAACTAAGAAAGCTTTGAAATGCTCCTCACAAGAGATCATTTATAATTTTTAGCGATGCACAGAGATCTATCGTTGTATTCAAGAGCTGAGCTCATCTAACCAAACCCTCTGGCCCTTAGTAAATTATAAATAAAAAAAAAGCAGTGAAGATAATTCACAGGGTTTCACTTAAGATTATTACTCTTGAATTGTATTTTTCCTTTGGCCTTTTAAAACACTTTTGGTGAAAAATGGGGTAGTTCTGGATATCCGTTTGCCTTAAATTATAAATTGGAACACCTTTATTATTAAAGTAAAAATGAAAAAAAAAGGTATGTGCAAAAACGTGTTTACATCCTTACCTTGAGGCCATTCATGATTCACACTAAAAAAGGTATTCTTAGTGCTGACCCAATCCAGTAAAATTGCCTATTTTTCTTTTTAATGCTGTATTTCACTAGCCTGCAATACCCATAGCAAGATTACAGACTGTGAGAAAGCCACATAATACCTGTTATTGTTGTTTTAATGGTGGATGATCTCTGATTTTTGTCTTGGTGGTTACAGGCTCCATTCAGACTACAAACAGTGACATGAAAAAAAAAGAAGAAAAGACTGACATTATGTTCTGTTCCAAAACCTAATGAGCTGCCCAGGCAGCATCTTAGGGCAGCACAGATGACTTAATTATGCTGCCTCTTAAGATACCTTGTTTTAGACAAATTCTAAGGCAACATCACATGATACATTTTTAATGGAAAAGGCAACCACATGCATTGCAATAAACTGCAATAAAAAAAGAAATCAACATGGAGGATGAGGTGAGAGAAATGTTTATTATGAAAATATATATTTAATTTAACACAAAAAATATTATTATATATATACAAAAAAATATATATTTTATAAAATGTTATGCTTATACAATATTTTTATGTTTGTTAGAGCACCATTAGCTTTTGTGTATTTGTAGAGCATTTCCAATCAGTTACTTATGAGGTTCCAAGAAATTTTGTGCCATTTGGAAATTATTTAATAAAAAAAAAAAACGGATGAAAAAGGAATGTCTTAAAACTCTCTAAATTACTTGCAATGCAATTTATATTGATATTAATTTATTAACTGATATTTATAATTTGTATAAATTATTTTGTTTATATACCGCTATGTAGAAGAATGCATATGTGTGCAGGCGTGTAGTGTTTATTTACAAAGTAACATTGTACTGGCCTGGCATGCATTATTCATTGTTTTTAGTTGACTCAAATGACTAAAAACAATGTATTGTGCATATTAAAACTATAGTCATTTTTAGTCCATGTGAACGGGATCATTTTGACAAAGTTGTTGTCTGGACACAAATTTTTTCACAGAGGAAAAACGCTTTCGTTTTTAATACACTGTTGTTGTGTAAACATATACACAGGTAAACGAGAACTAAAACAAGACACAGGTGATGATAATCAGTAACTATGGAAACAAACTATGAAACATGAACTAAACAAGAACATACAAATGAAGAAATTATATACATAATATGCTGCTTACAGTAGATTTATTGTATTTAAAAGTGATAATAGCTGTTTGTTATTTGAGGTTTAATAAAGGTTAAAAAACGTATTGTACTGACAAGGAGAGGAGATGTGGATCTAAATTCAGTGTTTCTTTATTTAATTAAAATAACAAAGGCTAACATTAACAAGAACACAGTAGAAGGCAAACGCAACAGCTTTACTAACACAACGTAAAGACAATATTTTACCAAGAACCATAGAAACGGAGAGCCTATGGGGCCGTTTAAATGACACCGTTTTCAACTAAAAACTGAAAACATTTAATACGTTTTGAGTGTTCATTTACACGACAACGGCATTTTGAAGGCCTGAAAACGAAAAAAAAAAAAAAAAAAAAAAAAAAAAAAAAGTTTATTGTCTCTGTGACGCCATTTTATATCATGTTCAGTCTGTAGGCATGAACGAGTACTTGACACCTAGTCCACATTTTTCTGACATGTTGCCATTTTATAGTCCAGGGTCACTTGTAAAAAAAAAAAAAAAAAAATACTCATCGTCCGTCCAGACAAAATTGCTTGATGCTTTCACCATCTTAATTGTTTGCATTCACCGCTCTGTTGAAGAATGCGTATGTGCGCAGGCGCGTGGTGGCTCTTTACAAACTGACATCGCCAACTGGCCTGGCATGCATAATATAGTGTTTTAAGTCGTTTTTAGTACTTTTTAGTCATTGTGAACAGGGATCGTTTTGACAACCTTTCAAAAACGCAAAGGAAAAACGTTTCCGCTTTTAGTACTTGTTGTGTAAACTTACCCTACAATACACAGATAAATGAGGACTAAAACAAGACACAGGTGATGATAATCAGTAACTATGGAAGCAAACTGTAAAAGGGAACCAGGGGAACAGGAACTAAACAAGAAGGTAAAAATTAAGAGTAACTGGAATGTAAACCAAACAGAACGTGACACTTCGGTTTCGGTTAGGATGCTGGGTTTTGGAACAGAACTGTGCACTTTCAGCCAAGTTTTGAGATATTTTTCCATTGAGCAATGCATGTGCTAATGGAAAAATGTAATTTATTAATTAAACATTATGGCTGTACGTATTGGTTAATTTATTTACATCCTCAACTTGTCTTAAAGTTCAAACGCATTTCTGATTTTGTTTTTGGAACCAGCGCAAATCTAATTTTACATATTTCTTTGGAAAAACCTCAGATGTATTGATTGGTGATGGCAGTGGGCTGGAATTAATTATATCTAATGTCCCTTGACAGTTCTTTGAGCTGGAGTGCAGAGTCTGCACTGTGTCTACAGACTCCCAAACGTCTCGTGATTTAGCGGCTTTTTATGTTCTTTTTAATCCTTTCTGCCAAAGTTTAGACCTCTGAGAAATTCTTCTTTATGAAAAAAGGAGTGTTTTCCATGTCTCTGTGCATGCTTCATAAACACTTACTACCTGAACTTTGGGTTTTCTCGGTCCTGCTGGGAGAAAATCAAGACTCCCTCGGCTTATTAATGTTGATCGTATATTCTCAATTCACCCTGCGAGAGGACAGGTGCTCGGCTGAAATGGGGTGAAAGGAACATTTGGCAACTTAATTGTGAATTGCTCTGAATCACAGAACAGCCACATATCTCTAAGGTTTTTCTTTTTTTTAGAGCTCTTATCAGCTGTGGAGTGTGAAATCATATCATTGTGTGCAGGGTCTATGGCTTCCTGTTGTTGTGAAAGTTAGTTGTTTTTTGAGTAAACACTGTTTCTGTTTTATTTTCATAATAGATGTATTATTTTCCATGTGATTAACATGGATGGTTAATCACAGTTCTTTTTCTTTTTAAAATTTCTGTTGAAATCATGAATGTATAATATCGATATTATAATTTAAATTTTTCATATTTTCCGTTTTCATTTGAATTAAAATGTTAGTAATTTGTTGTGTTTTGTCATTTTTATTAGTATTTTCAATATATATATAATTTAGTAAATAAAAAAAATAAAAAGTTTTCATATCACAAAATATATTTATTTTACTTTTTTTTTGACAGAGTTCATGACATTCACCTTGATAGTATTTGATAATTGTCTGCAATACATGGTAAAAATGCATACTTATGTAATGTGATGCATTAGTAATGTTATGTAAACATCATTCAGTTACAACTACCACCAGCATTACTACCAACAGTACATCATTGGTTAATAAAGCATTGTGCATCAGACAAACATGCTTGAAAACTCTCTGACTCTCTCTTTGACCTCTGTAAATGATTTAAAATTCGATGTATTTTATTTCTTCCACAGATAAAGCAAACTACAGGTTATTTGCATGCAGAAGCGCATCTTCCTAAAGGTGATAAGATTGCTAATCTTTGCTATGTTGAGGTTCACCTCTCCTTAAGGCCTGTTGTTATTAGCGATGCACAGTTCCATCTCAGAAACAACCTTCAAAATGGAGCAATATCCTGTGCTGGCTGATTATCAAACTCCAGATCTTAATAGATCTTTTGTGAAAGTAAGAGCTAAATCAATCACAAATGTAGCCTGAGAGCATCCTTTTTAAGAGGACCAATTTGTCGACCATTTCACATCAATCGCTATCTCCCAGCCTCGTGTAAATTGAAAGCAGAGTGAGACGAGTGAGTGAGGATGGATCTGGCCGTTTCTAACGCCTGTCTTCCTCGCAAATATCACCCAGGGGTGAGAATGAATCAGGCTGAGGGCCCATTTTCCGAGTAGTGGTTTGCTATTGTCAGACTACACATAGAACTATGCTTTTATCCTTTCTGTCATCACATACATTTATCATTGGGTCTGTATTACCCAGAGTTGTGTGCTAATGCAGTTTTGTGAGGGGAGGGTCCTGCTCAAACAGAGGTGAATGAATGTATTTGAGATTTGCCTGGGCCCCAGATGCAGTCATTTTACACACACACACACACACACACACACTCACAAAAACAGACACATTTTTTCCCCCAGCAGATATTTTGAACAGATACTTACACTAATCTCCCCCTGAAGATGTGAACAATTGGTAATTTACTGGCAGAAGCAATGCTATTTAAGCCTGTATAGCTACCTCCCATATGTTTTGCTCTGATCCATTTATCATTTTGTCCTAAGGTGGTCTATAATACCTGGAGAAAGGAAGTGTTCTGAAGCATTTTTTATGGATTCTTTTATGAATGAAGCGTGTTATTTTATAACAATGTAAAATTATTTACTGTCAATTTTTTTGTCACTGTCACAATTTTTTATAAGGATTTAACAAATAAATAAATTAAAGATAGGGTAGTCAATTTCTAGCCTGGCTCCGCCCTCCTACGTACTTCTGCTCAATTTTCATTTTCCTTCAGTACTTCGTCTGGGTTTGAGGTATATTCTTGGGTTTTCTCCTGCCAAATTTTTACCGGTCCAGTCAGCGAACAGAGGGAGTGGCTGAGAACGATGACGTTGAGGTCGTGCGCTAGTTTGAATTGTAGGGTTACGCCATGACTAAACGTTAGCGATTGGTTATGGCAGATCCAGATTGGCTCTGGGCAGATCCTATAGTTTTAAACTTCAACAGAGTACCCCACCTTCAAGGAAGTTAACACTTGTCAATGGAGAGTGGCCAGACTCTCTGTACAAATGAAATGTACGAGAGTCTGGTAGGACTATGCTAGGCAATTTCAGAGAGGCTAGCAATAGCAAGCTAGCTTTGAAAGCATAGGATCCTTTCAGAGCATTCTCTAAAGCCACGCCTTCTCCAAAACACTTGACAGTGCACTGAAAATGCCTACCATACCTTTACCTGGTCAAGACGGCAGAACATAAAGTTTCACAAAGAAAGAATCATATAAAAGATCACCATAATCAATTATAGAAAGGTACTCTCTAATATTCTCTTTCTGGCCTAATAAGGGAGAAGGGAGGAGGAAGGAGGGGGGGAGGGGGGAGGGGGGGAACTTTATCCACAAAGTTTGTGGAAACTTTATCCACAAAGTTTCTACAAATATTTTAAGTTTTAAACATTGATAATAATAAGAAATGTTTCTTGAGCGCCAAATCAGCATATTGGAATAGCTTTCCCAGGTTTTTATGTTGTAATGAGGCTCTATACAAGTCATTATTTTTGGTTACAAACACAAGACGTGTTCCCCTATTTCCTGTAAACCACCGTAACTCAGTTTTGGCATATTTGAGCTCACCACCTCATTAAGGTACCAAAATCACTCCTTTAGGGAGAAGTGTCTCTTATGTCCCAGCTCACTCCTCTCCAACATTCTGCCTCCACGCTAAATCTTTTCCTCTATGCATTAGGAGTGATATAAAACACAAAGGCTGAGTACACGGATGACAGTCAGGTCAGTGCCTGAGAGGGGCTCGTATGTCAGTTTGCCGAGATTGGCTCCAGATGCCGTGAAATGTATTACAGACCAACAGTGGCTTTGTAATGTGAACGTGTGGGATGAGAGCTCTCTGTGAGAGCCACATGCTTCTCTTTTGATATGGGCGGCAGACGTATGCCTGGGCCTCATGGTAATTGCCTGCTCCATACGTGGTCTGAAGAACCTCTCAGAGCACAATAGGTAGGAGGACACGCTGTTGGCTGCTGGGTCTGTCCTAATAAACTGGTCTACTGCAGAAGATGGGAGATTTATGCTTCTCACATAGTCAGACTTTTCACTTGCAGCAATACCAGTCCTTATTCTGGTTTGTTTTGTTTTTACATTTCATTTAAAGACAGGGTTATCTGAAATACAGAAAGCTTATGAATATAATATCAACATGCCTGCTAAGCTGTAGGATGTGACAGTATTTGTCAGAAGTTTTGTTTCTATATATATAACACTTGATAAACCACGCACTGGTTTTTATTTTTTATATATTTTTGGTATTTCAAGTGGCGTAACTTCATCAACCCATCTCGTGATGAAATAGCGATGACATTGGAATATCATTCTCTGTTTATTATAAAACTTTTTGCCTCAAACATCTCCAAATTCATGTAACATTCAACTAATATTGTAACTCTGTGATTCTGTGAATATGTTGTTTTCTCATTTAAATGTACAAATTATGGAGTTGGAGTTTGGTCTGTTTACATTTTTATTGTAATTGTTTTTTTCATATATATTTGATGCTTTTTGGCCAATGTTTTTAATTATAATTTTATTTACTAAGGCAGATTTTTTTATGCTCACAAAGGCTGTTTATTTGATCAGAAATACAGTCAAAACAGTAATATTGTGAAATATTATTGCAATTTAAAATAGATTCTTGTGACGTCAAAGCTGAATTTTCAGCACCATTACTCCAGTCTTCAGTGTCACATGATCCTTCAGAAATCATTCTAATATGCTGATTTGGTGCTCAAGAAACATTTCTTATCAATATCAATGTTGAACAGTTGTGCTGCTTAATATTTCTGTGGAAACCACACTGTAAAAAAAAAGTTGCTGCCTTAAATGTTTAAGCACAATCAACTTGGATGTTTAAGTCATTTCAAATTACATTACATTATACTGACTTAAAACATGAGTTGAATCTTGTTTAACCAAAAAAAATTAAAATTGCTTAACTTATTTTGATGATTTAAAGCATATGTAAAAACATGTCATAACTTATCGATCATATTATTTTTTGCAGTGCATAATACTTTTTTTTCCAGGATTCTTTGATGAATAGCATGTGTTATTTTGTAACAATGTAAAATACTTTACTGCCACTTTTGCTCAGTGAAATGTATATTTTATTCAGGACAGTGATGCATCAATTAAATTAACTAGATTAATTAGAAATGCACTCATGTCAATCAATATGTGTGTGTGCGTGCTATAATGATATCAATGATATTCATGTAGACTCACCGTTTGGAAAACATCATTAGAATATTCTGTGTTGGATTCCAGGGTTAGGTGGAAAGTCAAGCTTGGTGGTTGGTAGATATGGCTCTTAATCAGTAAGTACAGTGAGGGCCTCCAGATCAGCCATAATGAACGGCACACTAATTGGACTCTGGAAACCTCTGTCCTCATCTGGCTGCCCTTTATTATGTATGGGTGGAACAGGCAGGAGCCAGGAAGCCCACCACTTCAGAGAACACCGCAACACAAATAAAACTGCACTGATGAGATTAAGCAATTCAAGATGTGTGCGTGTACTTTTTTAGGCAAACAGTGAGAGAGAGACTGTTTCTCTCTTCCGTTGTTGTTGCGTCCGGTTGTCGGGTCCTTGCGTGCACACCTCGCACAAAGCCACATGCATTATGTTCCATTCAGTAAACAGAGCTGTGTTGTTTTCATTATGCCTTTATGTGTCACTCAGTAAATAAACATTGTTTCCCATAACTATTATATGGGAAAGATAAATACACAAAGCTAATTAAAAAAAATGTAGCCTTGGGACACTGCTCAGATGATGCTCTGTGATTCATATTTTTGGGTGAATCTTAATGCTGGCTTTGAGAAGGAGTGGAAAATAAACATTTCAAAAATGTGACTAGGACAGACTGCTGACCAGATGAAACTTAATTAAATTTGAATTGTTAATTTTATGCACATGCACATTTCACTGAACCAAGCAAGCAGTGTATTTTGTATGAGTGTTTTTATAACATAACACAATGTTGCATTTTTGTTGCAGTTATGTGACATTTTGGCATTTTGGAATGCACACACACACACACACACACACACACACACACACACACACACACACACACACACACACACACACACACACACACACACACACACACACATATATATATATGCATAGATAGATATTTATTTATTTAAAAAAAAAACCCACATCATTAATATTAGTATTATTAGTATTATTATAACTTTAAAAAATGGTTTTATTTTATTTATTTATTTATTTTACAGCGTAGTTGTGCTAGCTGGGACTGGAGCCCAGAGTTCTGATGCCCAGGCCACCATGGCTTTATAAGTTGGCTCTTGTGATGTTGTCTGGGATTTTGTTTTGCTACTGCCTAAACTGTCTCATTAGAAGACAATTCCTGTGTTTATGTTTTATGGTTAGTGTGCATGTGCATTTATTTGTGAAAAAGGCTATCGTGTGGAGAAAGTTCAGTCCTGTCAGTGTTTTTTTTTTTTTTTACATTAGAACGCTTGTCTCATTTTTAAGCCTGTCTGTCAACAGTCTGCCGCATGCTGACAGCACACTAAATGCTGAAATAAGGTACAGCAAGATCCTAGAATGACCACTTACTGAAAAGACACATCCATTCAGCTTTTAAAGGCTTTGCAGGAATCTAAGATTTCTCTTAACTGTTTGATAAAGCGTGGCAGACAAGCTTGAGTATCATGAGGAGAATATCTCATCATTAATAAGTACACTACACTTCTAGTATATATGTTCAATTATTCATTCCATTACTTAAAGGTATAGCGGAGGATGTTTTACTTCCTGGTGGATAACCTATACTATTGGTCCTCCTAATTGTCAATCATTCTGGTGAATCAATCAAACTTTTCAAGAAGTGGAGAGGGCGGGTCTTATCTAAAATTTGGAAAGATCCTCCGCTATACCTTTAAGTTTCAAGACACATACAGACGAAGATGAAACAGAGGGGTATAAAAAGAAGCACCGAAAAGAGACACGTGTTTTATCATGTTTTTATCTTGCTTTTATCTCTTGTCCTTCACATGATTGGTTTTAATAAGTTAAAGGCCCGTACACACCGGGACGAATTTCGCGCGCGATATTCGCCGACGTTTAACGCCTCGTGACTAAACAAAGGGCGCAAATGTGAGTGTGCACACCGACGCGAAAAACGGCATGCGTAAAAGCGTAATTTTTTTTGAAACGCCTCGGGTTTGTTTTTTTGGTTTGACGCGCCGCGTCAAAAACTATCCGACCAATGAGATTGCCGCTTTTGCTCACGTGTCTGGAGCTTCTGAAGTTACAGTAAAACACAACTTGGGGGCGCTCAAACACAAAACGGTCTTGCTGAGCACACATACGTAACAGCGAAGAAGATATACGCCAAGTAGCGTCTACACTGCGCATAGACAGACACTGCCGGGAAGAAATGTTTCTGTTTCACATTAAGCGCCATCTAATGTCAGGGAATGAATTTGCATGTTCACTCGGCTCATCGTCAGCGAAAAACGCTTGGGTGTGAAACGCTGGCGAATAACGCGCGCCGATATTCGTCCCGGTGTGTACGGGCCTTAATTCTTTCTAATTTAAAGGCACACTAAATAACTTTGGCATCTCGCCATCTGTGGCTGAAACAGTTACTTCCGGAGCTGTTTTTTTTTAAACATAATTTCTGCATGGATAATAATTCTGATGGTTTGATGATTTCCTGCCAAATCTGACTCGATACTCAAAATATAACCCATTATTGATAGCTTAACGTAAGACAAGCACACATTTCTGAACACTGATATTTTATGTATATGTATTTTATGTACTCAGACTAATTTGTAGACCTTGAGGTTCAGTCATTATTTACTCATTTGACCCAATATTTATATGGACTTTGTATTTTTTATTTTACAATTGACTTATTAGCATATATTGTCATTATCTTAGCAACATGTTTAGCATTATTTATATACATTTTATAGTATTTATTCATATTTTAATTTAGCTTTTAATTTTCAGTTTTCAGTGACTATGTCATGATCAAATGTAAATGATCATGATTTTGGAATGTGCTTGATATTTTTTAATCTTTCTATTTAGCTTTCATTTATTTTTATTTCAGTTTTAGTTTTAATCATTTTACTTTTTAAACTTATTTTATTTCAGTTGGTTTCCAAAGGGAAACACATTTCTATCTATATTTATTTTATTTTATATCAGCTTTATTTTAATTGATAAAAAGGATTTGAATAGTTTTAGTTTTACTTAACAATTACCACATATTAAAGCCGCGTTTCCACCGCAGGAACTTTCCCCAGGAACTAGGAACTTTGGGGTGGTACTCAGTGTGTTTACACTGCAGGAACCATGGGTCTAAATTAAGTTCCGGGTAAATAATTCCCCTTCCGAAAGTCCCTGCTCACGAGGTAGTACTTTTTCAAAGTTCATGAACATTCAGGTGGGACTTGGGCGCTGAACATGCTGATTGGTTGAGTTCATGCTGCATTTTGATTGGTTGACTTCACGCAGCATTTTATTCAACCACCATCTGTTGCGGTGCGTGCAGTAACAGTCGTCTGCTGTTCGAATCAACAATGGAGTTTAAAAAATACGACAGATGGACCAATGATGAGGTTCAGGCTTTATTAAGCTTAAATTCAGAGGATGAAATCCAGTGGGAACTGTAAAGTCACGCACAGTCCTACGTCACCGGATTTGCCTAATCTTCACGGTACTTTAGACCGCGGTGGAAACGCGGCTAGCAACAGGTCTGGGGGAAAAAAAGTTCCTGGGACAAATTGTTCCGGGTAATTTCGGTGGAAACACGGCTTATGATTATATTAGAATCAATATGATTCAAGTATCCTAACATTCACTTCTTTTGCTATGGAATTTTGGATACACAAAACACTTTCAGTCTAAGGGTTTATTCATACATGTATACTGGTTCTCTTGGTTTCTTTGGTCTAGACCAAAAAAGAAAATCGTACATATTTAGTCCTGGTTCGCTTAGCGGTCACACTGTAATTTTTAACAGCATATGACATATGTTTATGACATATATTTTGCAACAGAACTTAACAGACATCCAAATCAATGTCGTGTGCTGGGCTAAATGCGCTTCACTGTAAAAAAAAATTACATCCCCATGTCAAAAATTTCAAGTGACCGATAACATCTAAATTTTTCAATTAGTCTGACGTATTATTTCTCATTGAGCCAATGTTAACAGACTATTGCAACAACAATTTCACTTGGGCCAATTGAAAAATTTAGATGTTATCGGTCACTTGAATTTTTTTATTTGGGAGGGTTTGAATTTTTTTACAGTGTTGAAAATGTGATGCAAACATATCTATACTGCAAGAACACAGTAGTTCCCACAACTGTACCAAAATATAAGGCAACATGGCTCCTATAAAAAGAAGAACTTAGTTTTGCTTGAGCAATCTGTCCTTTTTTGGGTTGCATCTTAACCTCAAGCAGTATGGGGGGAAGATCCATCATATCCTCTATGTTCATCTCCTGCTTCTCTCACACATCCTTACCGGTTGTAAGGTAAGCCTGTCTCAAGGGAGGTACACATGGAGACACAACCAAGTGTTAAAATGCTTGGCTGCAACGATTGAGACCAAAAGAGTAGCCACCAACGCCCTGCCCATTAGAACATCAAGTACAATCCAGGCAGTGCCGTTCATCCGGGAAGGGCAGAAGGTACAGGGAGGGAGCACAAGACAAGAAAAAATTTTTTGGCTGATGTGGGCAAACAAGCGGAGATGGCAGCGGATGCAAGAATGGGAAGCATTAGTCCATCCGGTAGAAATCGGTTGCAGGGGCTTTGTGGCAACAACAACCATCAGGTTGCTTAAAGTAAAACCATTTATTTATTCATTCATTTATTAGTGCTGAAAGTACTGGGATGTAGTTCGAAATATACACAAATGCATCAAGCAATGCAAGGTTGGTTTCATTTTGTTCTGAAATGTGTCATGAAGCAATTCATAACACAATGCAAGTACAGCCGCATTTCCACCGAAATTACCCAAAACAATTTGTCCCAGGAAGTTTTTTTCCCCATACCTGTTCTGCCCTACAAAGCAAAAAGGCAGTAACTACGCAGAGTGCAGAACTGAGAAAAATGACTTTAAAGTTATTCTGTCATCCAGCCTAAGTAGTTGTAGGTAGATTATTGGACATGTGGCTGTTTTGTTACTTTATATTAGCTTACTCTTTGTACACATCAATCCTCATATTTAATTTGATATTTTACCCCTATTTTGCAGTTACTGTATTCTTGCTTTGTAAATTTGCTTTGTATTACATACCAAAACCGTGGCACCATACCAAGGAAAAAGGCAGTAACTACAGATTCTCCAAAAACTATTACCATTTTTCTCCAAAACGACACACATTTGAGATAAGATGTTTTGTCACATAACAAAGGATGCCTTGAATGTCATGAAAATGATAATAACTCATTTTTGACCAAAAATGTAGTTACTGCCTTTTTGCTTTGTAGGGCAGTGTTGCTGTCTGCGTTTCCATCGCGGTCTAAAGTACTGTGAAGATTTGGCAAATTAGTCCGGAGATGTACGACTGCACACACCGCAACAGAAATTTTTTAAAAAAAGGAGGTTGAAATGAAATTCTGCGTGGAGTCAACCAATCAACATGCGGCATGAACTCAACCAATCAGCATGCGGCGTGAACTCAACCAATCAGCATGCGGCGTGAACTCAACCAATCAGCATGCGGCGTGAACTCAACCAATCAACATGCGGCGTGAACTCAACCAATCAGCATGCGGCGTGAGCTCAACCAATCAGCATGCGGCGTGAACTCAACCAATCAGCATGTTCAGCGCCCAAGTCCCACCTCCGAAAGTTCCTGAACTTTAAAAAAGTACTACCTCTCGAGCAGGGACTTTTTGAAGGGGCCATTTTTGAGTACCACCCCAAAGTCCCTAGTACCTGGGGGAAGTTCCTGTGGTGGAAACACGCTTGTGTGTCACATTCTCAGTGTTACCACAAGGGGTGCTATAGTGGGCATTAGTGGAAACCCTCATCTTCCACTGTCAGTTTTATCTTTCAGGATGTCACAAATTGGTAAGTAGTACCATGTTACCAAAAGGGATCAATACCATCAATTCAAATCAAGTTACATCTTTATACTCCCATGTTTTGTTAGCACTGGAAGCCAAGTTTTCTTCAATACTGACAGTGTATAATGTGAATCATAGATGAAAACAAGCTGCATCAAACAAACCCCATTGCCGTAAATACAAATTAATTAAATACTGCGTCCATGAAGAGCAAAAATTCAGAATTCAGAATTCAAATTTCAGTCTTTTGTAGCACACACAGACATCCAAATATTAGCCAACATAAACACATGGATCTCACTGACAGTCGTCTTCCGAAATGTTTAATCCACAGAAATAGGGACAGAAAATCTGAAAATTCTGGTCCTGGATTCTGATTGGTTGAGCTGGTTTCGAAGCCGTTGTAAATTATACTATAAACATACACCTGTGACTGCATTAACCAGGTATAACTATACTATTTTTAAAAGCAATGAGCCCTGTGAAGCCATGATTTACAGTGAATGTAGAACAGCCGAGTGGGTTTTAGGCGACTCCTCTCCACGGCTAACAATGCCCTTAAATTCACTGTAAACCACGGCTTCACAGGCCTTATGGCTTTAGTCTGGCTTTAAAGAGCTGGGAATCCACGGCCAAGCCCTGCACAAGTCCATCAAGGAGACAGCAACGACTGCAGAACGCTGCAGCCAGTGGCTTTGGATCAGACGTAAAGACCCCAGTTGGGCTCAAAGATGCATGGGGACACACACCCGGGCCTGATCAGGGTATATTATGTTTAAAAGGCTGAATGACGCGAGCGGGTACTGATAACCCCCAGCATCTAGTAGTGGTTGGCGCATTCCAGCATTAGTGCTGTGTAATACGCCCTTATAGGACTATGATTTAACAGGACATTAACCATCTTGTCCTATGTGTTCATCTGATATCACATCCTGTTTTTGGTTCATTAGTTTGAAAAGGTGGGTCTTGGGTCTCTTGTTTGGTGCACACCAGGGTTCGGATGGCATCGTTCACAACCTATTCAAATGAACCACACTAACAGAGCAATCCCACAAGAGTTCGCTTTTATCGAACCAAACCTGCCAAGGGTGAAGGCACCCTAACATTTACAGATACTACAGGAAAGTACTTACATACTTTTAGAAATAAAGTATCAGTACCCTTTATCTGCTAATGTCAAATAAAGGCTATACAAGTCAACACTTGTGGAACAACAATGAGGAATGTGTACTCTAATGTAATGTGTAATATGCATACTTAACTATGAGTTGAACACCATTAGAAGTTGTCATTAAGATTACTGGACAAACAAGTCACCTTGAGGATATTATGTATGGAAAACCAGTTGCAAAGAACTGTTCTTGGTGTAAATACATAGAGTAAAACCTTTATCTTCCTATTTTACAGGGTGTGAACTGTGGCCTGTGCTGACCTCTCAATGGAAAAACTATTTCCAGCTCGGTCACTGCTGTTTGCCCCTCTCACATACAGATAACCAATCATTTTCCATCCTGTTTTTCATTGCAAGCAGTTTATGTACGAGACAACGATAACATTTGACGGTTGGTGTGTTATGTTTGTAGGTTCAGGGTATCATGTTTGACAGTGTGATGGTCAGCTTTGTTTACACATGTGCAAGTATGGTTCCTTGGCTTTATTTTAGCGAGATTTGAAAATGGATTCTTATCAAAGGTGTGGTTAGAGCAGTGCAATATTTTTGTCTAAAGTAACCGGTGAAATGTAATTTGTGGGCAGTGTGCATATTTCGTGTGGCAACCCAAACACCAAGTAACCTAAAAGCATATTTCAGCGATGTTTACTGTATAGAATTCAAAGTGGTCTTTATGTTTTAGTCCAGCTGAGTGGAAACAGACATGGCTCTGGGTTATGGAAAAAGAGATTGTGTTTTGGATGACTGTCAAAATATTATCAATCAATATGACCAATCTAAATATTTTTCCCCCACATTGTACATCTGTCTCACTCTGTGTTATGCTGATATGCCTACTGTGCTGACCCGACGTCCAGATAAAAACCCACGACACACAAACAGATCACTTCCCAGACTCAATACTGAACCCACGGCTCAGAGAGGTTCTATAATCTCAGACAGCGCTGTAACCAGTGGGATGTAATTAAAGCACCTCAAGCGGTGCACGAAAGTAGCTCCTCTGGAGCTGAGGACATTGTCCATGTGGTGCCTAAGGTTTTATTTTTTGCATGCAGGGAAAATATGCAGGCCACAGTTGGACTCTTTCATGTTTCATGACTCAGATAAAAATGTCTGAACAAGGGGTTCAGTTTGTCATAATGTATTTCCAGCATTTTTTCCATTCAAATCTTTCCACATGCATTGACGTAGTATGTTAAAGGGTTAGTTCACCCAAAAATTCTGTCATTAATTACTCACACTCATGTCGTTCCAAATCTGTAAGACTTTCGTTCATCTTCCGAACACAAATTAAGATCTTTTTGATGAAATTTGAGCGATTCCTGTCCCTCTATAGACAGTCTACGCAACTACCACTTTAACGCTTCAAAAAGTTTGTAAAAGAGATCGTAAAACTAGTCCATATGAATCGAGCAGTTTAGTCCAAATTGTCTGAGGAGACACAATCACTTTATGATGAACAAACTTCATTTAGGCTTTTATTCACATATTAACATTCATCAACTCACTCATCAGTTGTGGTAAGCGGAAGCTCAAGCATGTTTGCTTGACGTGCCAAAACCAATGAGGTTAATTCTCGTGTTACGCAGCACGTTTGAGCTTCTGCAAGAACCAATGAGGTTCATACTCATGTTACGCAGCGTGTTTGAGCTTCCGCAAGAACCGATGAGGTTCATACTCATGTTACGCAGCGTGTTTGAGCTTCCGCAAGAACCGATGAGGTTCATACTCATGTTACGCAGCGTGTTTGAGCTTCCGCAAGAACCAATGAGGTTCATACTCATGTTACGCAGCGTGTTTGAGCTTCCGCAAGAACCGATGTGGTTCATTCTCGTGTGTTACGCAGCATATTTGAACTTCCGCAAGAACCAACGAGCTTCATTCAGTTTTGCAGCACGTTTGAGCTTCCGCAAGAGGTTTGTTCTCACACGCCAAGCAGGTTTGGTTGAGCTTCGGTTTTATGTTTGCTGATCAGTGTTTATATGTGAATAAAAGCCTAAATTTAATCTGCTCATCATATATAGTGATTGTGTCTCTTCCGAAAATGTGGACTAAACTGCTCAATTCATATGGATTAGTTTTACGATCTCTTTATGAACTTTTTGAAGCGTCATGTGGTAGTTGCATAGCTGTCTATGAAGGGACAGAAATTTCTCAGATTTGTGTTAACTCGGAGCTCAAGCCAAGCCTCGGGTTCGAGCCTCCTCCAAGAACAGCAAGCAATGCTAGTTTACTATTAACCTTTAAGGCTGAATGAGCAGGCGAACTGGTGAAATATATATAGCATATTCTTGTTTCCTTATTCTTATGTGTTTGCCCCTCCAAATTTTATGAGGCTCTGTATATTTTGCCATATGTGGAAGATGAAGATATGAATCACATAGTTAAATACTGGATTTGTTTGGACGGATAAACATAAATAAATCATCCCCAAATTATGTCAGGTGACCTGAACATAATTCGGTGCCCAAGGTTTGACATTTGGTGCTTTGCCCCTGGTCTCAAGTAACACAGTCCTCTCTGTATATGAAAATGTATATGGAGCATTTTACTATAGTGCAAATATGGCAATGGTTGTCATAGTAATGGTGCTTGGTGCGCAAGTTTCCAACTAAAGGAACACCAATTTAGGCTAACTGTGCTGAGCATGTCTGCAACTCTGTCTTACGAAAGGCATAATTATTTCTTGTACTATATTCAGCAAAGTTTAGCATGTTTGTTTTTTTTTTCTCACAATTGTTGTGTTGTAAAAAATTATAGTTAAAGCTTTTATATTTAAGACTGAGGGTGAAAAATAAAGAAAAAACAGCGGAGCAAAGACTGAAAAAGAGAGTAGGAGAAGGAGAGAGAGAGAGTATATTTTGTCCACACACTCAGTGGTAAATCAGCAGTCAGTAAACTGGGCCAGTTCTATTGTTGGTGCCTTGCAGCAGAAAACAGAGTCACTCCTCACATTAGTATTCAGGACTGGACTCATTACAATTCAGACAGTTTTCTTGCCTTCTATGTCTGCCTGTACACTAAACGAACTTTACAAAACCCAGTTATCACAGATCTAATGAATAAACTGCATGAGATAAATAGTATTCGTTGCAACTCAAAAATGTACTCTAAATAATCAGCCAAATACTACTAATTTTATCTCAATAGCCTCCCTTTTATCAGACACTTTTGGTACCAGAATAAATAAACCAATTGGGGTGACAAATATGCCTAATGATAATAGGTATAATTTTCACTCGGCCAACAAAGCATAAACAAAAAAAGTACTTAGTGCACCTTTAAATCATTAGTTAACCAATAGTCGAACTACAGATGTGCAGGTGTTTGGTTATTTTAAAGCTTGTAAATGACAATCTGAAAGTATTCGGAAAGAACAGGTTTTTATTTCCTATGTGGGAAAGGAAAGCTTTTAAAAGCTACATGCCTTTGGCAAACTATTCCTCATGTAATGCTTTTAATGTAATGGGTCTTAGGAGGGGAAGCTGTAAGTTACCAAAGGCAATTCTGCGAGGTGCTACAGTTGCAATCAAAATTATTCAACCCCCCGGAGACTGTAATAATTTACAAATGTAAGCTTTTCTAAAGATACAGAGTTTTTTTAATGCACCTTTAACAGTTTAGTGGCAAATTAAAAGTGATAGCAAAAAAAAAAAAAGAAGCAAATATGGCCAAGTCAAAAGAGCTCTCACAAAAGCTTTTGAGAACAAACTGTTTTATTACATAAGAAAGTCTATGGCTACAAGAAGATTTCCAAAACACTAAAAGTTCCTAGAGAGACAGGTCCCGCATGTGCACTGCAATATATTAGAAATATACTCACACATCGGTTTGTTGATGGACATACACTTGTTAATGCTGATTTACAGTTGCAATATCCCATAATGTACCTCAAAATGATTAGCTTATCACTGAGAAACGTCCTGCTCAAGTCGTCCTTGATGAAGGTTCAGGTTGAATAAGTTCTTCCAATGTTTCATCATCGGACTCGCGCTCGGATTTAAATGGTAAAATCAACGCCATTGTTACTGTCTTTACAGTGTGTACAATCGCTGAGGACTAAAGAAGCCTCCTGAGCTGAAGTTCAGTTATGATAATAAGCGTTAGCTTCTGACATTAGCTGTAAACGGTAGACCAATCACAACAGACTGGGCTGTCTGGCCAATCAGAGCAGTGTAAGCTCACGGAAAGGAGGGATTTAGAGAGACTGATAAATCTCACGAGTTGTTTGAGAATCATTTAACAATGTGGTGATGTGCAATGTACATTATGAGAAAATGAAAGTGTTTTTTGACCTTTGATTCATGTAAACCTGTTGTAGGAGACCTCCAAAGCAAAATTAGGAAACTTTAATATAGCATAGTAGGGGCACTGCCAAAGACTTGCAAAATGACCTGATGAAACACTGTTGCAGGAAGTGGAAATCTTGACTCTATGAAGGACATCATGAATTCCTTGAAATATCAAGCCATTTTGGCAAAGTGGTGATGCCTTCGGTGCAGAGACTGAAGCTAGATGATCAATGGACTTTCCTGCAGGACAGCCATCTCAAAGTGTACATCCAAATCTACTGAAGCTTGGTCCTCATTGAAATATTTGGTGGAATTTGAAGAAAGCAGTGGTGATGTGAAAACCAAAGATTATCAGTGATCTGGAAGCTTTTTCAAGCAAGGAAGGGGCCAAGATTGTAGTAGAGAGGTGACTTACAGGTGACTTATTGGAGGTTATAAAGAATAAAAGATTCTGCACAAAATGTGCAAATACAAAATGCTAAACTTTTGGGGGTTGAATAATTTTGTACATGAATGTTTAGAGCCAATTTGATATATATATATATATATATATATATATATATATATATAATTTATTTTTTTCATCATCAACTTTATGTTCTCAGAATCACTCAAATGTGTATTAATATGCTTTCTATAATAGTTTACTGATGAATTTGTTCATAAAATGTTGTTCTCAGCAGCAAAATGTCTTGCAGGTCAAGGGGGTTGAATCATTTTTGAAAAACTGAAAATGAAAAGCATTTCTCTGTGAAGAGCTGTCTTATATCTCAGGCATCAGAGTTGACAGCAAACAGAGCCTTAATGTGCAATAATGTGTTTTCTATATGCAGTTTTAGCCACCAGTCTCTTTTTCTTTCTTTTATACATACAGCAAGGTCAGCATGAGTTTACATTTATGTTCTTAGCAGATGCTTTCTGACCAGAGTGACTTAAAATAAAGTGCACAAATCATGTTAATGGCTATTTCCATGACAGATAATTGCCATTCATGTGATTTGTGCACTTCATTGTAAGTCACTGTAGCGTCACAGGCTGGTTAATCTCAGGTCTCGGCTCACAGTAACACACCATTACCTGCCAACACCTGCTGTCTCTCTCTTCCCGAACTCTATACCCCAAAGTTCAGTCCACACTCACCTTCATTCACTCTAATGCATAATGCATTATATTATTCCCCGTTAAAAAACTCCCAGAACACCTCTAAACTACTTTCACTATTTCACTTTCACAGCCAGATAACTGCGTCTTGCAGTTTATATCGATCTCTAGACATCAATGTAAAATGCATTGAATCTAATTTCTGTGATATCTGAAGAGCTTAAAGGGTTAGTTCACCCAAAAATGAAAATTCTGTCAGTAATTACTCACCCTCATGTTGTTCCAACCGCGTAAGACCTTCGTTCATCTTCGGAACACAAATTAAGATATTTTTGATGAAATCTGAGAGCTGATCACTTCTCCATAGGCTGCTAGGTGGCCCAAACTTGCTGGCCCAGAAAAGTTATTAAAGAGATCGTTAATATAGTCCAAGTGACTACAGTAGCTCAATCTTAAGTATATCAAGCGACGAGAATACTTTTTGTGCGCAAAAACAAACAAAAATAACGACTTTATTCCACTATTCATTTCCTTCTCTCTGGGCCTCGAGTTAGTTTACGTAGTGTTTTTGCGCAGCGCGTCTGTGTTACACGTCACCACGTAGGCTCACTATTGGCCGACGCTGATCATGTGTGTGATACGTGATGACGTATAACACAGACGCGCAGCGCAAAAACACTACGAGGCCCAGAGAGAAGGAAATGAATAGTGGAATAAAGTCATTATTTTTGTTTGTTTTTGCGCACAAAAAGTATTCTCGTCGCTTTAAGATTGAGCTACTGTAGTCACTTGGACTATATTAACGATCTCTTTAATAACTTTTCTGGGCCAGCAAGTTTGGGCCACCTAGCAGCCTATGGAGAAGTGATCAGCTCTCAGATTTCATCAAAAATATCTTAATTTGTGTTCCGAAGATGAACGAAGGTCTTACGCGGTTGGAACAACATGAGGGTGAGTAATTACTGACAGAATTTTCATTTTTGGGTGAACTAACCCTTTAATTCATTCTCTTTTTAAAGCTTTTTTGTTTGCCTTTGAAGTAGAGGTTATTGAACTTTTCCCTGTTGCCTGAATTAAAACTCTCTTGTATTTAAGCATTAATCATCAAATCTGAACGTTATTGCAATTTACCTGCAGTTTTATGCTTCAACCACAGATGGCGGTAGAGAGGCCAATTTTTTGTTCGTCACAGAACACAATGGCTGTGTCCGAAATCGCATACTCTGAGTAAATACTTTTTTTTGATTAAGTAATTACTTTGTGTCTACTAAAAGTACATTCTATATAGTATAAATCTGGACGAACTGCATTCACCATGGTCACTGTCATGTGACCTACCACTGTCAGTTGCGTCGCTTCACCTCCATTCACAAATCCTCTCCCATGGCCTCATGGGATAGTAAAGTAAAGTAGTTGGTCATTCAGGTTTTCTGTTTAATGAATACTGTTAATTCAGACATTCTATTTTCAAATACTTTTTCATCTACTATAAGTACGCAATTTTGGATACAGTATGGCTTGCAATACAGTGCAAGAGGCAAGTTGAATACATTTAGGTAACATTTATCATGTAGTGATGGGTCAATTTGGGTCGGTTCATGAACGATTTGAATCCCGTAGTCTTCGTTTCCCCGCCATAAATAAAATAAATCCCCTGACAGTGATTATATATGCATCTGAATTAATGCTATAAAACAAGCTACATACACAATTTTTTGCTGACTTGAGTTTTACAATTGTTTGACTCTATTTTTGGATCTCGTTCAGCAAAGTAAATCTTTATTTATGGTATTTAGTTCATTTGAGCTAAGTTACAATTTTTACAACAGCTGCATTCCCCTAACACACTCAAATATGCAATCTTTGATCATATTCCAAATTAGGAAATCATTATGCAGTTACAGATAAATTATGAAAACCATAAATGAGACTTTCATTAAGTTGTCACGTGACAGATGCGATGAAAAAAAATTTTCATGAATGACCCATCACTACCTTTTGGAGCATATTAGTGTGATTCATCTTCCATTTTGAATTGCATTGAAAAGCATAGCTCTTCTTCAAGTTATAGAAAAGCTATGTTTTTTTTGTTTTGTTTTTTTAAAGTGAATGCACATTTTTATAGTTATGCAGCTTAATATTCTTGTGTACAGTAAAACTTGCTAGTCAAAAAACTAAATCAGAAGCTAAAAGTTTAGGAATAATAACATAAATTCAAACGTCTGACAGAAGAAAGAAGATAATATGTGTTTAAAATGACATGAGAGTGAGTAAATGATGACATATTTTTATTTAATTAACATCATTTCAGACTTTTTTGTTTTCTGCCAGTCTTGATATCTTATCCTGTAAAGCACCCCCACAATATGCTCTTCTGTCAGGTGTGTCTGGACAAGTGTGTGTGTGTGTGTGTGTGTGTGTGTGTGTGTGTGTGTGTGTGTGTGTGTGTGTGTGTGTGTGTGTGTGTGTGTGTGTGTGTGTGTGTGTGTGTGTGTGTGTGTGTGTGTGTGTGTGTGTGTGTGTGTGTGTGTGTGTGTGTGTGTGTATCGTACAAAGAGCAGTAGTACGCCTGAATGCTCTGTCTGTGGTCTAGAGGATGATTCAGCTTTCCATGTGGATCCTCTGCCAGAAACATTAGCTTCAATCTGCTGGGAATCTCATCACATGTTTCTTGGCTTTATGATGGCATGCTGCTCATCAGAACCAGCAATGCTCTGGTTGTAAAAACCTTCATCAAAAGGGTTTGAGTCTAGAAACATCTCACATACCTCTGTAGACGCTCTGTTGAAGAGTCTGTCATGTTGTCAGTGACAGTTCAAAGGGTGCCAAAGCCTGGATATGCTGGAATGATTGATGGGAAGGTTTGATTGATCCTTGTTGCTGAGCGGTGTGTGCAGCAACCAAAGCTGTCAATCTCTTTTTTATATATATATAATCAAAAAGTTATTTGGCTATGAGAGAATTATGAAATGTTGATAGTTGTTCACACCCTTGAAATGATCCTGTCATCACCAATAAACAACTGTAAGTTAATGCAAATAAAGCTTTTTGCTTTGACATATAGAACATTTGCATAAAGGTTTATTGCTCTAATATCTAATTTAATGAGGCTCAGTTAAATGTTTGTCTATCACATTCAGCTAACAGGGAACATTCTCAGAAAGTTGGATAACGTTCTGGCAAGGCTCTCTCAACGTTATGAAATTTTTTTCCTCCAGTAATGTTAACAGAATGCTCTTTCAAAATTATCTGGTATTTGTTCTCAAAACATTAGCATAGAAAAAAAGAGAAAAAAAAACATTATTTATACATTGTTCATGGAATGTTTTTTTTCTTCTTCCTGAAACAATTTAGTTGGACGTTCATCTGTTTTTCTAATGTTTAAATGTTATACTTGTTACTTGGGTTACTTGTTACTTTGGTTATCTGAACACTCTGAAACATTCCCATAATGTTTGGGAAATGATAAAATGTAATGTTCCCTTAACATCATTAATATATATATATCAAATATATCAATTTTGTCAAATTTTGATGAATTGCTCACAATAAGATCTATAACATGCATTTAGATAAATTTTCATTTCATGCCGACCTTAAAGGGATGGTTCGGAGTAATTTCAACCTAGGGTCCTTTGCACCATGACCTCAAGCCAAACGGAAAGTTTGTAAGCCTGATGGCTTAAGCTACCACTAACCCGGACGTCGAGATCACTTCCATGATTTGGGAAAAGCCCGTAAAAGTCATTTGCAAAAGTGGAAAACTTTTCAGAAGGGTTGACAACTTAGTGTTAACTAATAATTGTTGCAAACTGGTACTACCAACAAAATATTAGTGCATTCCTGGAACTGGCCGTCGTTGCACTACCTTATGCATCGCTTTCTGCCAGGACTTTTACGGGCTTTTCCCAAATCACGGAAGTGACCTCGACGTCCGGGTTAGCGGTAGCATAAGCCATCAGGCAAGTGTTATTTAAATAAACTCCTGATGTACTTACAAACTTTCCAATGCCTCGTTTTATGAGTACAGAACCTATTTGTACTATTGTAGAAATTTGGTACTATTCCGGGCATTATTAGTGGGGTAATTTACGAGATACAACCTTGGATCAGTTAGCTAAAAAAAAGGCTCAAGGTCATGGTGCAAAGGACCCTAGGTTGATTGTCTCTGAACCATCCCTTTAAGGACCTCATGAAATGGTGTCAAAGGAAATTGGGCTTTGAAGGGCTTATCAAATTGCTTGTCTCATTTTTAAAATAGCCAGACGCATTTAGTCGAAAACATTAATTGCTAATATGCATATTTTGTTCCCGGAATATAAATTCTGTACATTTTAAATGCGTACATTTTCTCATTTTAGCAGTATAAAAGCATATTGACAGATAACCTAACAGATATTGACTGAGTATTCACTGCTGACAAGTTTTAATAAAACTTGGCTGTGTATGCAGTAGAAAGGGCGGGGGAAATCTGGTCCTATTTGACAAGAGAAAAAAAAAAAACTTCAGTTTTGCCAAAAACTTAAGACACCCATAATTCACTTTTCATTTTGGCACCACCCCTCTGTTGATCTGACTGTCCATGGGTGGAAATACAGTTCGATCTGTTGGTTTGACAAAAGCCCCGGAGCTGTCAAAATCCAGCAGGTGAGGTGACACAAAATTACACTTTTTGCATCATCTGGCAGACTTTTGCTAAAAAATAAACAGGCATATCTGGGTGTAGGCAACACAGAGATAGATTTCTCATTGTTAATTTACATATACATTGTGACAATACAAATCTAGTTGAAAATCTGTAAAAAGCTAATAGACTAAAAGCCACAAAACTCCCATTTCTATTTCATGGCTTCGTTTCTCTTATGATCTTTCCCAAAACCAACGACCTAGCAACCACGCTAGCCTATAAATAGAAATTTAGATAACTTAATTATTCCAAATGTCTTGCAGCGACCCTCTCTTGGTTTCAGACTTGAAGGTCAACACCAGTGAGTCTGCTGACCCACTTTTAGATACCAGAAGGAGCACCCGGCCAATGACTGAAAGGCATTCTGCAGCGCACCATCTGCGCACATGGATAGGTCAAATGTCAGCATGCCTTCTGAATCACACCTGGGGAAATTTCTAAAGTGTGATGGATTAGAGAGAACTGCTTAAAGCATACGTTAGGAGACCATCATGGTGCATGGACTGAAGATACTCTCATCAATGTTAAAAAACTAACAATTACCTCTTTACTTACATATACACATTCCTGGTTTTATTGTGCACAGTACATCACTGGACTTATAAAACACTTATAAAAACGAATAAAAACTGCAGTTTGTGAGGCTGAAAACATCTTTCCTTTGCAGCTGACATCACCAATCCCTCTTATTTTTCAATCAATGTATGTAACAACCACCTTTAAAGATCCATAATTTCCTGACAGATTAAATCAAGTCCCACCTTACTTTTCTCATTGAACATCTTGTTTCAGTCGGAAATGTGTCACATTATCAAGTAAAATGGGTTATGAATGCCAGTTGACTTTGAAAACGTGCTTTATTTGACTGATATGCGAGGAAAAATGTCTGAGGATATGGAAGAAAGGTTTATTTGAGCGATTCGAGTTTTTTGAGTGTGGAAAAACTGTGCAACTGGGTTATTTGATTATGTAAATCAGACGTGGGAAAGCCATTGGATGCGGAGAGAAACTATGGGCGGCTGGAACAGGCCGGTTTTGGGGAACAGGCCTCCATCCAAGCCTCTTAATGACAGTCATTGACCCCCTTCTGTCTAAGACTGTTTGAGAATAAAGCCACAAAAATGCATACATTCCTACATTCATACGGTATAAACAGATGGGAAATTGAAGATATTCTCTTGCAAAAGGTAGGATCGTTTACCTGATACCACGAGGAAGCAATCTTTTACACCCTGGAATTTCCTTACACATAAATTCATGTAGACATGAGCCTGGAGAAAGGTTATCTATAGCCTTCAGTTGTTATTACACTGATGTTCTGGGTTAGATTTTGTATTACGTTCTTCT
Organism: Leuciscus leuciscus; assembly: GCF_965113295.1. NCBI lineage: Eukaryota > Metazoa > Chordata > Actinopteri > Cypriniformes > Leuciscidae > Leuciscus > Leuciscus leuciscus. The sequence goes on from NC_138734.1 coordinate 30,892,694, forward strand.
GTTGCTTGTGCCGTTCATCCGTTCATTCTTTATCACACTTCTGTGAGTAATATGAGATTTCCATCTCTGCTGGAAATAACCTGAACTACTTCTGATGTGTTGTGAATGTGTGCAGGTGCAGGTACTCGAGCGTAAAATACTGATTCTTTGTGTTTTATGGGCATGAAACACTTTACGCCAACTCGTATAATATAGAGTGGATCTTTTCCAAATACAGAATTCATTCATACTTCACATCACACATGTCTTCGAGACCATAGTTGCTCAGTAGGGAACTTGCAAAACAACTTCTTTTTTTGCCCAGATAAGGTTACCAAAGTCAAAATCATGTGGACATGTGAGTGGAAATGTTTTTCATTTTCATTGACTCATTCAATGCAGATCTGTCAAAGTCAATCTAGAGTTTAATAATTGAAAGACATCCAAAACTTCCAAAACCTGTTGAAGGTCGCTAGGCAATTATTTACTTGAGTTTATTATTAGTGGGTACTGTAAAAAGTGATCAGTTAACTTAACTTAAAAAAGTGAGGAAACCCATTGCCTTAAAAAGATTAAGTAATAAACTTCATGAGTAATTGAAAAAAATTAAGTTATGTGAACTTGACAATTCCACATACCTTTTTTGTCAATTCCGCATGAAGTTTTTTAACTTAATAAATTTAAGGCAATGGGTTTCCTCACTTTTTTAAGTTAAGTCAAATGATAGAGGAAGGTTACAGTATATTTCCATTTTCCTGGTGTTGGCTGTTGATGGCCTGTTGACTTACAACCTGCTTGCTCATGAATGACTTTCACTTTCATATAAATGCCTCACTAATTACTTTTTTAACTATGCAGAAATAACCCTTCTCCAAAAGTGGTCTGTTATTGAAATGGCATTTTCAATGGCTACTCTATACTGAATTCAGCATTTTAAAAATTAATTTAAAAAAAATTTGGCCAGGGAAATCTCTATATCTCTTAACCCTGATGGGAAGTTGATAATAAAACAGGCATTATGAAATTTAGACAATTACATGCACTTACAGTCCTTGGTTCCAAGCTTACCAAGCCTGCAAACCATAAATGAGTAATGAAGGAGCAAATGGTATCAATCACAAATGTCACTCTTTCTAATCTCATGGTGACAAATACACCAGGTTCTCCCATCCATCACCGCATCCTATACATTAAATCATTCTGCCTTGAAATTAAATGGTAATATCACTTATGTGGCTAAAGGCCATGTAAAGAAACTGTTTTTAACTGTAGAAATGTGATCTTGTGGGCTGTAATCTATTAAAATATAACAGTTGCATAGGAACAGATGGACATAGAGGGGGTGAAGCTTTGAAAAGAGGAGGACATAAAGTACAAAGAAAGAACAAACTTAAAATGTTAAGTTTTAAAAACCATTAAATTACTTTATTTTTATTTTTTATTAAATAATAATATGTTGTAGCAGTTAATCCATACAACAGATAGTCCTTGGATTTGATCATATTTGTATCATTGAATTATTCACCCAACAGATTAATTCAGTCTTATTGGTGTGAATCATAGAATCATTCTGTCAAGCGAATCAATTTGTTCAAAAATGTTGATTCATTCAACAAAGCACTTCTATTGTGTTTCTTGGAGATTCACAATGATTTATTCTGCTGTCGGTATCACTAGCGGCGCCAGGATTTTGATTGTAGGTGGGCCTCCAGAAAACTGGATGGGCCAGTTAAAATAAGGCAAAAAAAATAAATAAAAAAATAAACGGGTTCCCCTTCATCTCCGTTTCAGCGCTTTTCTGGGCACTGAGGACAGCGACTCAGTAGCCTAACAGTTACCTGAATTTAATGCGTAATTAGCATAGGTAAAAAAAAGAAAAGAAAACTTAAACAGGAATTTTTTGTTGCTTTTTTAATACAATTACAATTTCATTTAATTTATTGTTTAGTAAAATTATAGGCCTATTATTTTTAGTTTATTAACAGCAACAACAGCTGTAAAGATGAAGTTGACGATCGCCATATCTCCGTAGTGAACGCGCCTATAGAGAGAAATGCACATCATGGATTACATCTCTGATTATGTAGCCTATTTCTTTTCGTTTTAAATTGTTAAAAAGACATTTCAAGCTTTCTTGAGATATATATCATGTCTGTGAGGCCTACGCTGAGTTTCGTTAAGTTAGGATGAGAATGAGATGCGCTCCAGTTCACAAGCGGACGCCTCCATGATTAGGCCTATATCGTCTGCTATATTTGCTTCTTGGTTCCAGGCAATTGGTTGATAATTTTTTTTAATTAAAATTAAGATATAATTTATACAAAACGAAATTCACTTTAAAAAAGTCTTTCTACAAAACAAAACTTAATTAAGTGGTCAAAATCATGTCTGACCCACGCCATGTCTCTCGATATATTGCGCATCCTATCTTACTCTGCGGTTCACTTTTCATAATCAACATAGATGAAAAAATAACATTATAATATTTTAACAAATATGAAACTAAATGAGCTTATTTAATGGCTACAACACGTAGGCTATAGTAGACCTACAGACTCTCTATTTGTACAAATTGCTGCACATTCATTTTATTCTGAATTTTGCACACATAAGTTGAAAGTCATTTGTTTGTGCATAGCAAAACATATCTGCAACATTTATCAAGTTCACTGATAATTATGCGTGCATTTATTAATTATTATCTTAATGAATAATGAAACAAGGACGAAGCATGTAAACTGCATTGTTTGTTTAGAATGGAATGGATCGCAAATAGATCCGAACGAAGAAACGTACAAAACCATAGTAGAAAATGGGTGGGCCCAGACCTAAAATGGGTGGGCCCAGGCCCACCCGGGCCCAATGGTAGCGCCGCGGCTGGTCGGTATTAACCGTTTCTTTCTTTTAATGTTCGTTTAAAGCAATATCAGGTAACACTTTATTTTACAGTGTCCTTGTTACATATGTTACATGTGTAATAAGAGTAAATTATGCATAATTACATGAAATTAACCCTAAACCAAATCCTACCCTAACCCTATAGTAAGTATATGTTGTTAATTATTATTACTCAGTACTTAAATATATAATTACACTGTAACAATGACACCTTAAAATAAAGTGTAACCCAATATCACACTGATATGTGATTTGTATCAGACCAACAGCACTCATGTCCATGTGATATTGCTTAAATAACTTCATGAACTAAAAATTTCTTCCAATACAAAAAGACATCTATTGAAACAACGGCTTTACAAAAGTTCTTTACAAATATTTGGTAAATAGACAACATATTTATGAAGTGCCAAAAAGCTAAAAAGTGCTAGTTGCAAATGTAAAAAACTAGGCAAATGAGTTTAAAGCCCATATGTAAATAGCAGGCTATGTTCACCTTAAAGTATGAGGTTTTTCCGCACACAGGAAACAGATTATTAGAAAATCATATGAATTTGACACTGAAAAATGACATGCACAAATATACATTTACAAGAGGGATTACACCTATTTCATATACAGGAATTTGATATTATACTTTAGTTAATGACATTTCAGCATGGTCTATAAGTCTTTCGTATAATCTTGAATTGTTATAAGCAAACAGATATGTACTTGTAGGCTTTTGAGCTCTTTATTGTGCACTCAATCCATTTATACCTTCAAATGTAAAGTATGCCATGTAATTTGCAGCTGGCACTGTGCTGCAAATGAATTTGAAGGGCCACATACTTCAAGCGTACTTACTCTGCTCTAAAAGAGATTGTGGGATTTGAGACTTTGCTAAGCTTAAATGTGTGGGCCTTAGTTTAACTACTTCTCGTACCTAGAATTATCACAGTGACAGGAATTTTGAGGTTTCCGTGTATATCCCTATTCTGTGAGCACAGAATTATCTCAAATTAAGCCATGTGGTCATGAGGAGTCAACTGAAAACAATAGTCTCAGAAAAAACAAATGGTTGTCTTGTGGCACACCCATTCCTATAAAACAATTTTTGTGAAAATCAACTAAGTGCATGAGTTACAAAGGGTCAATTCCTGTGATTCCATCAGTTCTGTAATAGATTACATCATAGTGTCCTGCTGTTCTGTGAATGGCCACATTGAAGCCTGTCTAAGTAGCCCGGGTCTCGCTATTGAACTAGAATTACATCAATATTCACTGGACCATAGAGCACTCTTTGTGTCCTTAGCAACTACAAGATTGATTCTTTCTCTCTTCCTCGGTTTCTTTTCTTCAATTTCTCAAGTCTTCAAAGGAATCCAAATACTCCCTGCTGTTTGAAGAAAGCAGTACATATTACACATAAAGCCTGCTTAAACTGTATGGCTGCTGCTAAATGAAAAATGTAGGTGGAAGACCTGATTATAGGAGTGATACATTTCGTGTTTCTCCACTTTTGCCAAAGACAATGGCATGTGCTCTGAATGTGGGCCCTCTACTGGATGTTTTAAAATCCACCTAATTTAGGATTGCATGTATACAGACTTGATAGACAAGTAGTACTAGTAGTTGTTATCATCATTATGGCGGTTTTTATAGGGCAGGATGGGGGAAGATGTCCCCTTTAAGAACAATGTGGATTTACTTTTAAATTGTAACATTTAGATATGTGCAGGATGATGATGCATCAGCCAATGCGTTATTATAGGAAATAAATAGAAATATTTGCTAGTTTAGCTGTTACAGCACAAAATGTCAAATATTAAAAGAGGGTTAAGCTGGGTGAATTGGCCCCCGTATCTCAACATAATGCAAATTCAACATATTACAATATTTTCCAGAGACACAAAATTGGATCAATTAACCTCAAAACTGTTTTGACAAACTAAATCTCACAAATTGATATTCAGATGAAATGACAAAAGTGCTGAGATGAGATTTTCTGCCATCTATGGTCAGGAAAAAAAATTAGGGTGGGGTTGGGGGGATCATCTTGCCCTGGGGGTTATCTTACCCCAATCTACCCTACTACTAATAACTGACCTGGTTTTGACAAAATCCGAGTGCTCAAACCGATCAACCGAAGAGCTGAGTGCTATAAACTCAAACTAATCATTATATGGTTGCAGATCTAAAATAATTGATTTCAGCACCAATTCTTTCAATTGGACACATTTGCTTCAAGTGTGACAATGTGTCAAAATTATCAATTGCATTTTGTGCCTTAATGATCTGCTGAATCTGCAGCTCTCACCAGATGAAACAATGATAACTGCATAATGACAAAATGACACCCTTTTGAATTTTCACGCACTTAGGATGCACTTTTAGCACATTTTAAATTTACACTGCTATATTTATCATTAGTTAACACCACAGCAAATTAAATCTGAGACACAAGTAATTGTTTAACATGCACTCTTATGTCATGAGACACATTTTAGGCTTCAGAAGAAAGCTCAGTCATGACAGAATAAACGTTTAGCATGGTAATGGTCATGATAAGTTAATTTATCTGTATGAAAAAATAATATGGTCCTACTCATGCATTAATTTTACTGAAAAAATCCTGTTAAATTTACAGAGCAAAAACGTCAGCTGTTGTTGACAGAAAATGACCAATTTTGGCAATTGGTAAACCATTACCCAAACAGTGCACAGTGTCATATACACAATGACAAACACCACCAGAACACACTACACCAGAATAATGCAATAAACGACATAAAATGTAACATAAACCCTCCTATTTTGAAAAGATATGAGCAAAAATAACAGATGGCAAAAGACGCATAGCTGTTAAAAAGTTCAAATTCATTAGAGAGCACAGATATTTGTCTTTATTTAAAAGGTCAGAAATGTCAGATTCATTTAAATTCTGGAACTGAAACATGATAGACTACTTAAAAAGGAACACACCCACATGTTCTTGCTCAAAAACGTTTTAGGTCACTAAACAGGTTCATTTTATGCAAGAAAAGTGAATCAAACATAGCGTAAACATTTTATAATGCGTGCAATAGAGGGTTAAGTCAGACCGTGTGCATGTGTATACATACCCAGGAGGAGGGGTTTTGCGCATGCGCACTGGAGCCACTAACCACACGCGGCTCAATCACGACATTTATTCGGCGTTCACTATGCATCACCTCAACACTCTCGGTGTAAGGACGCCCAAACACAGTAGACCGTACTGTAAATACTACACGTGCCCCATCCACTCTACCTTACAGGATTCTCTCCGCAAATAACATGGGTTAAGAGGAGGATGTGTGGATAATTCATTTCAACTCTTTGCAAGGATGGGGACTCGGATATTGTTTTCTGGCAGAGGCATTTTGACAAAGACGAAGAGAGAAATCAAAGAAGGGCTTTAATATCATCCTTCAACTCTTTCATTTCCTTTCCTCCTTTTCTTTTTTTGAGAGATGATCGCAGAGTTGGTGTGCAGCGCCGTGGCACTGCTCCTGTATGTCAACACACTGGACGCCGATTTCTGCTACGATGACAGGTATGCCAGTGAATGACTCTGATACATCATCAGCACGTTCTTCCTCATCTCAGTGAGTTCAGCGGTTTCGTAGCAACCGGAGAACGTTGAGCCGAATGTAGTAGCGGCGGCTTTTGTTCTTTTGATTCTGTTATACATGTTGCGACAGCGCAGGGAATGGCGGCGCGAGCATGACAACTGTCAGTAGATAAACAGAGCCAGCCGTGCAAGTTTCAAACCTCGAGTGTTGCGCGTGTTTTGCTGGTTTTGTTTTGCAATGCGCTCAAGGACGCGAATCACGTGCTATATCTGTTTGTGATTGAATGTAAAGTAAGTGAGGATGCCTAAGAATATCACAATCTGTCCGTTTATTTATTACAGGGGAATTGTGTCAGCCCGGGGGAACTGGCCGTGTTTGAGCTTGGTAATTTAGGATTAGTGTCAGATGGTGATATTTAGGAATGGGAATTAGGCTATGTTCCGATTGCATTATGATCATTTTAGTACTTTTGAGGAAGAAATACATTTGAATTAGTATTGCCCCCAGCAGTCTTCTGCCACAAATGAATAATAATAATAAAAAAAGAGAAATAAAAAGTGTTAACACAGATTTTTGGTGACTTTTAAATTACAAAAAAAAGAAAAAAAGAAAAGCGGGACAAGCGCGATCAAATTAGAACTGTAGCCTATAGCCTACATTAAATAATCTTACTAAAATATGTGGCAACATTTCGTTCATTCATAAAATATTATTGATTACACATTGTCATATCAAAAACCAATGATTGAAGTCTCACAAGCCATAAGTACAGATTTTGGTTCATTTTGCATCAGACATTACGAACGTAATTTGCGGTTCAGTGAGTGAGTCAGATTAATTCAGGAACCACAACAACTGATTAATACGTGTTTTTAAAAGGATAGTTCACTCAAAAATGAACATTTTGTCATTACTTACTCACCCTCAAGTTGTTCCAAACCTGTATGGGTTTCTTTCTCTCTGTGTTCTGTTGAACACACAAAAAAAAGATATTTTGCAGAATGTTGGTAACCAGACCTTTGACGACACCCATTGCTTTCCATAGAAGGGGGAAAAAATCCTATTGAAGTCAATAGATGCCGTCAACTGTCTGGTTACCAATATTCTTTAATATATATTTTGTGTTCAAAGTAAGAAACTCATACAGGTTTGGAACATCATGAGGATGAGTAAATTAAGAAAATTTTAAATTTTTGTGTGAACTATCACTTTAATTCCCTAAAAAGAGCCAACTTGTCATCTGTTGGGGAATCGGACTGCTCTGGTTGCTCTGTACGGTTTTGATTCAACCAAAGATAACCAGTTAATAGGACTAATTTGTTTGGGATTCGGACCGTACCGGTGTTGTGTCGAAGTCTGCTCCCCTTTGTTTCCTGTGGACTCTAAACCTAATCCTATTCCTAACCCTACCAGTAACCTATGGGGAATAGACTTAGAAGTAAAACCAGTCGCAATTCATATTTTTAATTCAATAAGAAGAACCCAGTTATTAACCAGAAAATATTTTAAATCTCTGACCCTAATCCCAAACCCTAGTAATATTAAATACTTAAAAAAAATAAAAATATCTCAACACTTGCTCCGGCCACTTGTTTTTAATGGATGGCAAAGCCAAATATCCATCAACTCTAACAGGGAGAACGGTAGCTCTTCATAAGCTATTCACCCTGCCACCCCATGGGGATGACAAATTTATTTTCCTAAGTAGCGTTAGGGCACTTTATAATAACATTAAAGAAACCTAGAGCTGCATGACAGTTCCGCACAGTTGAGAAGCAATAATCCAGAGAGCAATCAAGCGATGAACGCGTCAACTGTCGCCGATTGTGAAATGAATGTGTCTCCAGGGTTAGATTCCTAAATTTACTGTGACTAATTTATTTAATTAGACGCCTAACAACTTTCTTATGCTATAAGAAAGGCTAAACATGTTTTTCTTTCTTGGTGCACTTGACTATCTAAAAAATGTATGGAATCTTAAAAAAAATGGGCTCAGGGCGTCCTGACACGTGTTTCTCTTTCATTTTCCTCAGCTATTAGAGCAAGTACAGTCCTCTGGGCAATAATACCAAAGTACCCGTTACTACTCGTACATACAAATTGTGCACTGTATATTGGTATTTTTGTGTAAGTTGCAGTCTGAGTAGGCTTTTCAAGCAGTACCTTCTGTTTTTATGCCTCATTTTTGTAATTAGTAGCAGGCGTCATTTAAAAACTGAAATGACATTTTGTCTCACAGCGTTCCTTGAGGTGGAAAGAGCACAGAAACGAGTTTCAGGCCGGTCCTGGGCAGTGTTACACACCCTGTGCTAGTTATCGTTTAATTTGCGCTGAGAAAGAGCAGATGTGACGTGGTGAGGGACGAGAAGCCTTTTTTGAATCCTGATATCACATGTGTAAGCGAGAACCGTCTCCTAAATCACTGCACTGACCTCTGTTATTGAACCACAGGCTTGTGAGGACCAATGTTGGTAACATTTAAGAGAGCACTATCAGATATCCCTAGTCGTATAAGGGCTTTATTAAAAACGGGAGGTTGGCGTTTGATTTTTGGAGCATAATAAAAGCGTTGAGGAATGGGGGTTATGATTTTTAATGTGGGGACAGGAAACGGAGCACTTAGCAAAGTGGTTCTGCACATATATATTGCAACCAGCTTAATGCACAAAACATTCGCTTCAAAATGCTGGCTAAAAAGCTGAAAAATGTGAAATTTTGATGGCAAAGGCAGCATGAGTTATACGTCTAGTCACTTTTAAAGCATGACATGTAGTTTCATTTTCAGGCAACTCATGGCTGTTTCATGTTGGAAGAAGTTTATAACAGGAATTATTGTCTTAAGGATTATAACAGAATTCTAAGTGAAAAAACATTTCATTCCTGATTTAAATAAGTTGCCTTTTAAAAATGCATCTGCATCTCTTTGTCTTGTGGTTTTATGTATGATGCACTGTTAAATCCATTTATGAAGACAGTTGCTGTAAATCTAAAAGGAAATTGTCCATCTAATAGTATGAGAAATAACTATTACCGGTACTACATTTTCTATTGCTTCCTCATTAAAAACTTGAGCTGCTTTCTCTGCTGGTATCCGTGAACTGTTTACTCTGTTGTGACATACCATCACTCAGGTCTATTAGACGTTCAGTAAGCTTGACTTTAGTGCTGTGTGTCCCAGCGTTCCCCAGGGAGCTCTCCGTATCTGCTCTCTGTCTCCAAATCACACCCGACCCTGACACCTGCTCCGCTGAGTGGAGGCCATAACTCGTGGAGCTCATATCTGTGATGCCATAATCCTCACACCCAAAGCAGAGATGGAGAAAAGAGTGGAGAGATGCCAGGGCTGAGTTATGGCCTCATCTCCGTGGCCTGCTGTGAACCTGTCCAGAAGCCTGATAGATGAAGTCGCATGAGGAATCGCCGTCATTCACCTGAAATTGAGGGCAAACCCATTGCCGTTTCAAGTTCTTGCAGGCTGTATTTATTTAGGGTTTGTGGTTTTGGAAAGAAGGCAGCTTTGGATGAATTGGAGTTCCTTAAATGGCAAATTTTTCTTTTTTCCTTTCTCATGTCAAATAGCATCAGATAAGTTTTGACTACTTCCTCCACAAGTACTTATGAAGACAGCACGAAATGGCATTTGCAATGTATTTATCTTCCATAATGTGACCTTTTTCCGAATGTAAAAGAATTTGGAGCTGAAAATAATGTAGAATGGGATTTGTGTGTACAGTGAAGTGAACCATTGTAGACTATAATATTAGTTGTAAATAAAAAACAAAATTCTCTTTCTGTGCAACCTTGGCTGTGTAAGCAGAAATAATTATTAAAATTTTGTAGAAATGGAAACAAAGAGAGAGAGTGTGTGTGTGTGTGTGTGTGTGTTTTTATGTGTGTATAAATACTTGCGATTCTGACCTTGTATCGAGAGGTTCTAAAATATTGATAGCAAATGTTTAAACTTGTAATTTACTTTGCGAAAAATTAAATGGCAGGTTTCGTTCAGACCGAGATTTAATATTGACAGAAACAGCATCATATTACTACAATATTTTCAACGCTATAAAGGCATAGCTATGTGACATTTATTATAATAGGTTTATGTAAATATTGTTTCAAGTTCACTTAAATTCAATGTTGTTCCTTGTAAAAGCCCAATAAATGTTAAAAACGATGGCTTGTAATTATACTGTATTGTTAAATGATTAATTTCATCCCCAGAATTTGAGAAAAGATCCATTAAATAGAGACATCAGTAGCTATTGGTATCAGTGATACTTGCCTTCATTCATAGTACTTAGATGAAGTAAATAAACAAATACGCAAAACATACTGTCTTTGTTTTGTTTTTTTCTACGTTATTTAGGATATTCAATGTGAAAATATGTATTATAGTAGAAAAATATATTACAAATTGTATTGTTAGGTGGGATTAATTCCAGAAAAATGTTAGTGCGATGAATTAAATGTTTTTTTTTTAATTAACAATCCAAAGTTTGTTATTAAATGTGTGCTTCAAAAAAAGCACTTATTAAGAACTGAATGTCATATTAAACCTTTCCACTGACTCCTCTCCATTAAGCAATTTTCCGAGTGCTTCTATTGGTAGTTTAGTTACCAAGCCTGTTTAGCTGAGGCTGCAGGGATGAGCTGGTGTGCGCTTTAAATAGTCTGTGCTGTTGGTTTGGGTTTTGTGGTGCTGTCTGGCTCTGTTATCCTCATGCACTGCTGGAGTGTCCACCCTGTGGATCCGACCGCACACTTTGGCTCTGTGGTGATGTCGAGATCCAAGGGCGGCAACCCAGACTCGGAGCATCTCTCTCCTCAATCCGTCCATCCCAGTGGTACCCTGTAATTATATCTGAGAGAGAAAAATTAGAGCGGGAGAGCTCACAGCACCCTTACATGGCCCCCTTTTAATCCTCCAACAGCTCAGTCCAGATGGTCATGTTTGCAAAGCATTGTGGGTGTTTCTCTTTTTTTAATATTTTTGTTACTCCTCTTCTGTACTTTTGTTTGAGGATTCATGGGGAGTTTGATGTAGACATCAGCATTCCAGATGACTACGATTATGCCATTGACTCAAAGAGTCCCTTGCGAGAAGGCGCCCGGATCATTGGCACATTGTGGTCAAGTGCAATGTGTCTGTTCGTACTTCAGTCAGACACTGTAGAGACTCTTTGTTTGTTAGTCTGTTGTGTTTTCTGCATTGCTCTTTATTAATTAGTGCAATGTGTTTCCTTGTGAGACTTGTAAATGGTTGACTTATATGATTAGATCTTTTGGGATAAGATTAAAACCGAGGCTCATCAATTTTTATGCACAGACAGTGCAAAACTACACCAAGTGCGTGCCAGTGACTTGCAGGTTTAAGAGACTTCAAACTGTGGGTTAAGTCATATAACTTCAGGGAGTATTTTGGCACATCCAGAATGAGGGAAACGTATTGCCTCATCTTTTGGTTTGAGTAGAGATGTCATAAAATAAAACACCAGATTGAACAGCCACCTGTGCCATTTCACTGTGAAACAGCTGCATTCGCTTTCACGGCATTATAAATATTTTTGCTTTAAGTTCATTATGGCGTGACTGTAGTCTGCCATTGCATGAGTGTATAGATGGAATCAGAGCCCAAAGTTAACACTGTCATAGTGACAAATGCTGGTTAAATTGGCTTTGGTCAGCAACCTGTAACCAGTTGGCTTGTAACTTTATTAGGAACCGCAACATAAGTGGTGTAAGTCTTGACATGCGTGAATCGACTCTGGCATACAAACTGTCTACTAAAGAAAAGATCTGTGACGTGTGTGTTTTATGACAATCTCAGGGGAATTAATTTAGCATGTTTTTATATGGATTTAAAAAAAGTTGTATAGTATTAGCGTTTTTTCTCTGTAACATATATTTCGACTGTCGCAAATATGTTAAGGAAAAAAACTGTAATATTGTATTATATTTCACTCCTCTTTATTGGTATTGATGGTTCCATGAAGAACCTTTAACATTCATAACTTTCCATTGCACAAAAGGTTTCCAAAGCATTGACGGTACGCATTTTATTAGTATATTGATAGTGTTAATTAGTGTATTGCTAGACTGGAAAACATTGTTGTCTTTGCCCTCTGAAACGCCAGGATTGTGGACCGTTAACAGTTGTGGATTGTAGACATTTTTGTTCTCTGAGGATCCTCTTGGACCATTCTCTCTGTGACGTATTCTAACCTCTGAGTTTTGGGTCAGCGGGCCTTCTGACAAACCACAAACACTATTAAACACAACCCGCCCTACTGTAGTTGGTGTTTGTGTGGGGTTTTGGTGTCTCCCACTGAGTAATCTGACTAACAATTACTATGGCCATGACCTCGTAAGGTCAACTTTCAGGGCTGGAAACTCGGACCAGCTATTTCTCCAATTTACTGCGGTTCTTCTGTGTCTGGGGTTTAAACTGACTGAAAAACACCATTCTCTATGTCTCGGGTAGAAATACCAGTGCAGAGGTGTATTCTAAAATGTTCTGTAAAGGTATGTAGCCTAAAAATTACAATTGTTATATCCAGCTGCCTCACACTATCATAATCAGAGTGAATTTGAGGAATATCTTTCAATCTCTCAAGCTTTTGTGCATAGAAACAACTTTGAAAAACCTTTTTAAAGAGTCTACACTTGTGTAGATGACCTGCCACTTGATCATTATATTTAACAAAATATAAAAAACAGGGATCCAAAGTATCCAAAGTTTTGTGATGCATTGATATATTCACTCTTTGTAAAAAAATATATTAAATTAAATTGGGATTATAGGGATTGGAACAAAAGAAGTTTCCAGCATTTTTACACACTGGGAAAAAAATGGTGTACTAGAATTTGAATACCACAGAAACTGCTTGTAAATTTCACAAATAATTACAAAGAAACGACATTAATGAATTAAACATGAACTGTACAAATGCCTGTTATACAAAAATTCCTCTGATCATCACCATCAAGTTGTTCCAAACCTGTATGAATTTTTTTCTTCTGCTGAACACAAAGGAATATATTTTAAGAATATAACCAAACAGTGGATTCACCCCATTGACTTCTATAATATGGAAAAAATACTATATAAGTCATTGGGGTCCATCAACTGTTTGGTTACTGACATTCTTCAAAATATCTTCTTTGTGTTTAGAAGAAAGAAATTCATACAGGTTTGGAACAACTTGAGTGAGTAAATGATGACAGAATTTTAATTTTTGGGTGAACTCTCCCTTCAAGTTTTACAGTGCATCGCTATTAAGCATCAGATCAAAGCTCTGTATTCCTTTTTGAACTCAAAATTATGCTTTACTATGATTAATCATTTCCAAATTACTTCTTTATAGACATCAAACATTGGAACAAACTATTATCTTGTGCTTTTATTTAAAAAAGCAACAGCTAAAATACTTAAATCATGCAGGTGCCTCTTGATAACCATGTCCATTGTCCAGATGGCGTCTAGACTGAAATGTCGGGATTGGGAGCGAGCCGAGGTTTTTCCCCTCTCTCCTCAATCGTCTTGGTAAGCAGCAGAGGGGGGCTCTCCCTCCAGCTTGATTACTGAAGTGAAGCTTTGTCAGAACAGACTGAGATTGGATGGCCGTCATCCCACTCCATTGGCCCTCTGAGGGAGCAGCTTCTCTCTGTGATTGCCAGGGCAGATGATTGTCATTTGTGATGTGTGAGCCGAAATAAACTGCAGGCCAGTGCGGCCTGACCCATCGCTGCCCATAGGGGCTCTAAAATGGGCTGTTGGTCACAGCTGATGGCCTTTCAGGCCTTCTAAATCAGACAGGCCGTAATCAGGGCTGGAAGAGGAAGGCCATATGTACGGCAGGTTTACTGCACAGTAGAAGACAGCAGTGCAGATTAACTTTATTGGACATGCTGTAGGATCGCATGGCTACCTCCGCAATCGTGCTGCGTCTTTGCGGCTGTCATTTTAATTTAAACCTAACAGATTATCTGTCTAGATTCATTAGTTTGGCCGCCTTCTTTCTGCCCCCTTCAATTGTTGAACTAATCACATTAGCCACTAATTAAGGTAGAATTAAGCCTATGCTTAAACTGTAAACTGTATACAAATTAAGGTAAATCATGTTTTTCCCTTTGTCCTATAAACTAGGGTTACACAAATCAAATGAAAAAAAGTTAAATGCATAATGAATAATATTCAAATAATAACAAAGAATACTAAGAATACATTATTATTATTTTGAATGGTAGAATTGTATTCTAATATTGTAATAAGTTGTGGTCAATTTCTTCACCTTCACTTAGCTTTGCTAGAGTTTTATTAAAGCAAAGTTGACAGCTAAATAATATAAATGAATTCAATTCAACAAAACTTCACTTTCAACAAAGTTCATATACAATGTAAATCCAAAGACACTCGAGTTCTGTTTCACTCTTGCATAGTTTTTGTGCATCAAGCTGCTGTTTCAGTGGGATTTTTTTTTTTTTTTTTTTTTTTTTTTTTGGCTGTATCTGAGCAGCAGAAATATTACACTTACGTTTCATATCACAGTTAAAGTCGAAGTCACAATATTTGTCAAAATAACATAACCACTACAACCACTCTCAGAAATTACATTATAGACAAGAATGAACTTGCAAAAGAATAAACAACAAAACTTGGCTGTACTGACAGAAAGATGGATTTTATCTGTCAATTAGTGTGCTGATGCTTCAGGGGATATTTAGATGGAAGCCATTTCACAAAATGTTGATGTGATGTCACGGCCTGGTCATTACACACGGGTCTCAAATCATTTTCATTCATTTCACTAGTTGGGTAAAGGCCAGAGACAAGAGCTTTGATTTCCATCTAATATTCTTGATGGATCTATTGCCATGTTCCGGTCCTGTGCCGGCCTGCCTTCATTTTAATAGGATTAGCAGTGCCCTGTGGATTGTGGGGGGTGCTGTGTCAGGAAAGCGTCTGATCCATTTGAAGCACAAAACCCCCCTGTTGCTAGCGTCTGAGGAGGATGCTATAGTGCACTTAAAAAAAATAAAGCAAGCCTCTCTTTTCTTTGGTCTACCTTCTAGTGTCTCCTATGCAGCTTCTATGCCTGCAGAGGAAGCTGCGACATGACCTGGCCAAGAAACTTTTGTGCTTTGTGGAGAGCTGTGTGGTCTCTATTCACCCTTCCGCCTGTGCACACCATTAGCGTCGCCGCTCACTGATGAGAAATAAGCCTCAGTTGTGTTGCCTGTTGGCTCAAATGAACAATGAAGTGCTTTTTTTTCTTCTTCCTTGGAGCAGGGAATAGATGCATTGCCTTTGTGTATCTATCAACCTGTCAGAAACTATCTGATCAGCCCTGCAAACATGTTCGTGCCAGGACAGACATCTTCCGCTGAAGACCAGAGCATTATTTAGGTGTTTTTAGGTGCGTTGTTTTTACCTTAATAGGGTATAGTCAGTTTTTTGTACTGGTTGCTTATTGGATTCATTAGAATTAGAAATAAATATATGAAATCTGAATATAAGTTATAAGCCTGAAAGTATAGTTATAAATCCAAATTATATATATATATATATATAGAGAGAGAGAGAGAGAGAGAGAGAGAGACAACATAAACATCTATTTATTTAAAATGCATTGATTTGTTTAAGATCATATCAGTATTAGATCTTAACACCAGATTTTTTTTTAACTGTTGCATTTACTTCTTTCTCTAAGTATCAGTAAAAATGGAAATCATTTTACTGAGACTTTCAGTAATCCAAAAAGTATTCCCTCTTTCTTTCTTTTTAAAGATCTTTAAATATTTGCACAAATCTTTTAATGCATTTATGCAAAGTCAACAAATGATGTTGTTTTTGGCTCAGGCTCGGTAAAGCTTTCATTTCTCTAAAGGTTTTTTTTCCACAGTCCTTTTTCTACACTGATCTTATCATTGAGATTACCTTTGATTCAGCAATCCTGTGGCCGGATTTGCAAGCCAGAGATGACTTTGCCAACCTCATGTAAGCAAACTAGGGCATGTGAGCCGGCGTCTGCTTTCCATATCTGACATCATGCCAGATGGGCAGTGCCCGTTTGGTTTCTTACAGAGATCAGGGGGATAGGAGGATTAGATTCTGGTATTTTATTAATAAAGGCTTTAGAATATGATGTAAAGGCCAAATGGTATGATTAGCACAGGGCGTCCTTGTTTACCGGCAGTCTGGTTTCCTGTATCTCTAGTAGACCGGTGTTTTATTTAAAAATAACATCTTAAGTTATTTGACTGCTTTAAAGGGACAGTTTACTTAATTAAGGGTCCGTTTACGCGAGAGTTTTCAATTAAAAACTTTTTGGCCGTTCATTTACACAACAACAGCGTTTTGGGGGCCTGAAAAGAAACGGAAAACGATACCGTCAACATCTCCATGTAAACTACAAAAACGAAAATTTTAAATTTGTGAAATCGGTAATAAAGAAAGAAAAAAATTGTCACAAATGTGTAGCTGCTCTTTTGAAAGCCAGTGGTTACTGATGGACAATAAAAGCATGATGAAAGTGTCATAAAATAAGTGCACTTGTCCTTGATTTCATATGATAGCTCTGCATGAAGAGAAGACCAAAATGTTAGTTATTTTTCCATTTGCCGCAGTTGTCAGCTTGCATTTTATTCATATTTGTCAAATTTCAAAAGTGGAAAAATTTGACGGTCATGAAACATGCAAGAACCTGTGAAATTTGACTCGTCACTGAATTGGATTTGAGAACTTATGGTAGAGGGAAAGATTTGGTGAGTGAATGATGATAAATTTGACATTTTATTGGTGAATAATTCATTTAAATAAATTTGCGTTTGTATTTCGAATTGAAACCTAATTTTAAAATGTACCATGTCTGTAATATTTTCTTTATAAAGTCAATATATATATATATATATATATATAATATATATTATTAATATAGAAACCGATTTAGAGCTTGTTATATAGAAATGATTTTGTGGGCCTTCACATTGCTTTTGTTAATTGGCCCCATGGAGGACACTTCTGAATGTCTAAAACAACACTTGCTGTTTGTCACCAGTTTTCAGTCTTTCAACATTCAACAGACATCAAACTTCTTTTTTTCAGTCTGTGATCTGTGATACCAATGTCAGTCTCTGAGGAGACCAAGACAGCCTGCACTGAGATGTCTGTTCTTTTTTAATTTTGATACATTTTCAGTGGAAATGAGCGAAGGAGGGAGCAAATCAAACCCAGCAGCAGTCACCGAGGCTTCCTCTGGCTGTGAGTGATCGCATAGAACATCTTGGAGGTTGAGTCATTGCTTTTGGAACAGCGTTCATGTTGTCCTACTTCCAAGTTATCTCTTCTGTCATCACTGTAATGCATACAAACATCTCTAGCTCTGACATCAGCAGCAATATGTAGAGTAGTTTATGGGACAGACTAGATTAGGGTTGTCAGAACACTGTAATTTTTGTAGTCGACAGCAATACAAGTAGCCTGGGAAAACCCAGACTACTTCCGGCGAATTTTAATTCTCTCTCCAGGATAGTCTGGAGAAGATCCCATTCAAACTCATTTCTGTGCCGCCGAAATCGCGGCACCAATCAGAAACGTTTGGGGAGGGATTTACATGATGACGACAGCGCAGCGACGCTGAAGGAGATTTCATTACAAAGATGGATGCCGCCGTGGAACATCACTCGTTCGAATCATAGACAGTATATAAACGAATCAGTTATCGCGTCTGTTTTGAGCGATTTAAACTTACCGTTTTCGTTAAAACCGGAGCAAAGAACAACACTCGAAGCATACGTCATCTCCTTCATCGATCTGATTGGTTTTTTGACTATCCAATTCGGCACAGAGGAATTTGAGCTACGTCGGTTGGTGACGCCCCTTTGGAAATGATTTGTCTACATAGCTTCGCCAGACCCTACACTCAGTTTCAACTGAGAAGGGTCTGGTTTTAACCAGGCTACAATACAAGTGAAATTGCACAAATCTCAACACCAATTTAGAAAAAAAACTAATGCTAAATTAATAAATAATAAAACCCTCTCCTGTATGTAAGAAGAGTTCAGTAGGATTTTCACATTCTTTTGCTCACCAATGCTGCATTTATTTAATTAAAATTACAGTAAAACAGTCAAATTAAACAGTAAAATCTTAAAATGCATTTTGTTTTTTGTGAATCTGAATTTTCGGCAACCATTACTCCAGTCTTCGTTGTCAAGCGATCCTTTAGAAATCATTCTAATTTTCCAAATTGGTGCCCAAGAAATATTTATATTCTCAGTGTTGAAAACAATTGTGCTGCCAGTAATACAATAAAGATCAGAGAAACAAATTTCAATCAATATAACAATGTAAAACAATGGAACATATATTTAAAATGAAGTAAACCGTGATTGAAGTGATTTTTCAGGAAGTGGTGTCTTTGTGCTCTTTCTGGAGATTATTGTAGTAAAATATTGTGCAATATTTTTGCAATATAATAGACACACTATTATTTGCATTGCGCTTAGCTTGACCTTGCTTATTCAATCCATTCAGACTTGCGTTTTTATTATTAACCAACTTTTGACATTCCTACACCGGATACTATTCCAACATCCACTGTTTACTCTAAAAGGTCTATATCAAGTTTAGGCTGCAAATTTTTACACTTCTCACACTGAAAATAATAGTATTATTAATAGTAATACCAGTCATAAAAGCAAATGGAAAGTTTTCATCCTATGCTTTACTGTGAAAAGATGTCCAGTCAGGCATTCCTCCAGATAAAGAAATGCTTTTGTGTATTGTGTGTGTTGCAGAGCATTGATCTTGAGAAAGCGGAACTACAGGAAGTTTTCCCTTGCTCTTGAACTCACGCACTGTTTAGTTTGCCCAGTGGGACATCAGGCAGAGTGGGGTCTTCCTTTCCTTGATGGGGGAGTTAGTGGAGGTTTATTTTTGGGTCTCAAAGGAAATTTAGCTTTTGAGAGAGTACATGTGTCTTTTTGACAGGTTGGCCACTGAATAAAATTAAGTGTAACGTTCTTGCTTCTTCTGAATATCCCAGATTGAAGAAAAAAAAAAGCCTTTTTTATTCTGCAGAAAAGACTCTAAGCATGATTAGCGAAAGACTCTAGCTCAGTCTAAAAGTATGATTAGGTTTAAGTGTTCAAAGAACAACAAACTAAGAACTGAAGAAACGCCCTTGATGACTTGGTGGGGATCTTTAAATAATCAATAAGTAGATGTAGTCCACCAGATGTAGCCCACCAGCTTCACTGCCAACATGTTGAAAATGTCAACATGTCTCATTAAAACCATTTTAAATGATGTGGACCCTCTTCAGCTTATCGAAGATGTTTGCTTTTGCGTGATTGACTGCTATAAAAGTTTGAGGCCCATGTCAATGGTTCTCATCAGAGAGACAAACACAATATCTTCAAAGTTTCCATCTTCTCATCAAGGACTTAAATAAAGGAACTGTTTGGGAACTCTCAATTGTGCTGCCCTGTCACTGTCTGTGATTGATTTTTGTTGAACCTTGTGGTAAGGTTATTTT
The DNA here is from genome assembly GCF_965113295.1 of Leuciscus leuciscus. Classification (NCBI taxonomy): domain Eukaryota; kingdom Metazoa; phylum Chordata; class Actinopteri; order Cypriniformes; family Leuciscidae; genus Leuciscus; species Leuciscus leuciscus. The sequence continues at coordinate 30,912,684 of NC_138734.1, forward strand.
TTATGAATGAATGAATGAACGTCTGCACACCACTAGGCTGCGGCTCTGGCTCTTTCAAAGGTCAGAAATCCAAACATCTAATGCAGTAATGGAAGTCACTCTGTCAAGATGAGATGTTGCTTCCTGGTAATGCAGTTTGTCTATGATGGACAGAAGTGGATTTATTGTCTCACATCTTAAAGCGTTTTGTGTCATATTACAGCATTACCAGTTCATAGCAAACCCATGCATGGACTTCAAAAGCACTTTTCACATTTATTACAAGAAACATTGATGAAAAGCTCAGCAGATGTATGCATTGTTTGCAGATTGCCATAAAATGACATCATCTGTTGGTTGTAGCATCTACTTTCCAGCCCTAAATGACACATAAACGTAATGTGTCTGGGAAAGGCATCTTTCCTGCACACTGTGTCTGGGGACTGGTTTGTGTTTGTCTATGCATGTGGGTGTGTTAATTGTTTCTGTGATTAATAATGGTTGTCTGTAGTAAGATGAATTGGCAGACTCCTGTCTTCAAATGTTTGTTGGCAAAATCTAGCTTTAATTGCACAGTAATGGCCTGACATGAAAAAAAAAAAAAAAGAGAGAGAGAGCGAGAGACAGCGATCTCTGGTAATCATGAACTTAGATTGAAATGTAATCACATCTTGCTCCTAGCTTTAGAAGGCAATTAGCCAAAAAACAGGTTTTGTTAAGAAACAAAAGACCAATTTCGTCTCGCAAGCCTAAGGCCCCGTCCACACTACTGCGTTTTCGTTTAAAAACGGAGACCTTTTGCTACGTTTGCACCTCCCGTCCACACTAAAACGGCAAAAACGGAGACCCAAAACGGAGAAGTTTAGAAACGCTGCAGACCCGTTTTTCGTTTTGAATCTCCGGAGGGCGTTTTAGTGTGGACGGGTCAAAACGGAGGACTTTAGAAACGATGACGTAGTAGAGGCTCACGCTCGGCTCTATGATTGGGTGTCATCAGTCATGGCGTATATCTTTGCTAGCCGCTGTTGTGCAAGTAAATTCTGCATTTTACAATGCTATAACTGCCTACATGCGCCGGAGGCAAGCTATTATTCGAGCGATCCGTGACAATTCCCGTGTGCAGCGGCGGTACCGACCGTACATGGAGCGTCGGGGTCTCAACCAGCGCATGGTGGGATAATTTTTATCAATGAAGTTGTGTTTACACCGGCACGCGCATGCCCAGTGTTGGTGAATGGTCACGTGATCCGCGTTTTCAGTCGTTTTAATGTGGACGGAGATCAGTTCTAATACGCAGCTAAAACGCTGGTGTGGACGGAGATCGTATTCGTTTTAATTATCCGTTTCTAAACTAAAACGCAGTAGTGTGGACGGGGCCTAAGAGGACAATGTTTCCATTGGGCATTGCTTAGTGATGCCCATGCTCAAATGGAGCTTAAGAACTGGGAGGTTTCTTTCCAACCACATTTTACACTGACCTTGAATTCATCGGTTTATCCAAGTTGCATCCTCTGTATCTTCTGCTAATGTTATCAAGAGGCAATAAAGTGGTGTTTGCAGAGTGTTTTGGGAGGACTCGAAGTCGATCCCCCCCAATAAATGTATTTCATTCTGAAGTGTTGTTGACTCCAATGAAGGGCCTAGAGTCTATTACTTTTTTTGTTTTACTATTTAATTTTTTCAACCTACTATGAGTTCTAAAAGAGCAATACATACTTGATTTTTAATCATTGCATTGATTTATTGATTTTTTTTTGTGGTCAATTCACCAAAAAGAATTGTTCACTTTGTTTGCTAATTAATTCTGTGAATCTTTCTGTAGGTCACATTATTACATTAGTAGGTGATGATGAGTTTAGTATCTTTTTGAGTATTATGAGTGAGTGATTGATTCACTCACTCACTCAACCACTCACCCCGATTCATTCAAAAACAACGGTTTAAACCCTAAATGTATTCAGCTAGAAAAGGTGTTGATTTTATACATTTAAAATTGATTGGATTGTGAAAGCTAGTGGTCCAGTAACAGAATGGTGCCATATGGTTTGTGACGTCGACAAAATAGAAAATGGTTTTATTTTTTGTTAGAATAACATGGCCTGTTAAATCAAATGTATTAAGACCAGAATCATTTATAAAGAAAGTAAATGGGGTCGATTGACTTGAGCTTTGAGCACTGAATATGGATTTAGGATGTGGTCAGAGTTTAAAAAAGCTAATATGTTGTCTTAATCCTAAAATTATATTACACTACACATATTTTGACATCTTTCAGACTTCTTATATTTGTTATTTTAAGCCACCCTATTTCAAGTCTTGTCATTCAATGTATTTAACTATACATTTTACATAATATTGCCGTCTTGGGTTAAATGTTCATTTCACAGCCAATGTTAAAATTAATCATCCAGAGCTGCTGCTGCACAGTGTCTAAGAGCATGTAATCAGCTCCATTATAAATTAATTCTAGTAATTATCTCTCAGTCCTGTATTAGACATCCGTTGCATTTGTCTGGTTAAACATGATCTAATCTGGAAGGCAGCCATTAAACAAAGATCATCTTGCTTTGTATGAATAGGATATTTACATTTGAGTGAACAATACAGACCCTGCATTTCTTACTGCTGGAGTCACGCTGATGGCTTGACCGGCACTGTGGCTGGCTGCAGATCTTTCCTTTATTTCCTTCACCCAAGTGGGCACGTTCAAGTCGACGTTCCAGTGACTTTGAAGTTTCTCAAGTTAAATTGGATATTGTCTGTGCAGCATGAAGAGCATTCAAGAGTTATTTGTCTTACTTAGACCATATCTGATTTATAGTGGAAAGATCCATTTGAAATGGCAGTTCCCTCTGAAATCTATATACTCGGAACCCGCGGAGGCACTTGGCTTTTCACAGGGTTTGGTTTCAGCTCGTGTAATGGTTGTCGTTGGTTAATATCACAATTTAAGCTCTGTTTAAATGCTTTAATCATCCATTGGCCAGGATTGTCTTTCTTTTGGGTCTGGTCTTGACAGGACTACTTGGCATCTACTCTGGTTGACTTGGCTTAAGTAATACTGTACTTTCAAATTATGCTTTTTCAACCCTATTTAACCAAAGGGATTCATCCTTTACATATTTGAAAACATGTTATACCTGCATGCCAATCTATGGAGCCCCTAAAGGGACATTTGAAAGCCTGTATATTTTTATTTTTACAAAGGCCCCATTAGGGGCTCCATACCAATCAATGTAAGTGAGAAAAAAATATTTTTAGAACAAATTTACCAATATACTGTATACATGGTGAAAACAGTTCGGTTCCCAAATTGTTCCTTTAAGTTGCAAGTAAATGAAGGCAACAACATCTAAATTAAATTTGAACTCTTTTTGGGGGGTGTTTAATAATCAGTGGTGCCGATTGAATGAACGGCAGCTGTTACGGGCTCAGGCTTTCCCGATAAACCAGATGAAAGGTTAAATCCTCAGTGGCACCTTGTCTGGGACTGAGAAAACCCTCATTCTCTCCTATGAATTTTACATTCGCACACCGTGGAGGGCTTACGTTTCATAATTGTGTTTATAAAGAAAGAAAAACAACACGTGAAACATCTTGATTATTTTTGCCACAGGGTTCTGTCTGTTGGAACAGGCTGAACTACAGTATAACTGAAACATCTTGTGTAAATCCTGTTACATTCACAGGAGAGTGTTACTTGGAAACATATTTGTTGAAAGTAAAACTTATTGAGCTTGAAAGTCTACAGATGCTGACTTGAGATTGGGAGTGTCTCATACACGTATAGTGTGGAACTTTGTCAAGCTTAAAGTTAAATGTAAATGTAATTGGGGTCGTCACAATACTGAAATGTCACTAGTTTTTATACCTGAAATTGGCCTTGAAATTGAATTTCTTTTGCTCGTTCTTTCACTTTTCTTTCTTTCTTTATTCCACTTTCTTTTTGACACCCATGGTATTGGTCAGTTAGCGGTATGTGATTTTATGCAAAGGCTAATACTGTCTTTCTCCAGGGGTATGTTGAGAAGAGCTATTGAATTTATTACGACTGGGACAAGCATTTCCAGCTGTTAGAAATGAATGTGAACTTGACAAGCCCCTTCCATGAAAATTCTACATCTTGCCATGAAATTCCCTAGTCACTATTTGAGTTCTTCACTCACAATCCTACATTTTCTTTTGTTTCTGTTTCCTTCCCATTGTTTGAAGTCATTTAGTGTTTATCTACAGAGAGCATCAGGGATAATTCTGACAAACTCAAAGTTATCTTGAAGCAGTTTAATAAGCTCAGATCTTTAGCGCAATCACTGACAGACACATTGCAATATTTTGTTTTTCTGCTATACATATTGCGATATTAAAACAATTTCACCAGATGACTTGAAGAATCATTCTAGAATGATTGGGGTGAATTTGTAGGGGAGTGAATCTGCATGAAATAATAAACAAATTACAAGCATAGGTAAATACAATAGAACAAAAATACAAATTAAATAAACAGTGCTTTATATATTATTATATGTTCTTTGTAGAAATTTTGGAATTAGTTTGGTCTGTGAGCAGTATAATGCATTGAGATTGCATAAAGGCATTTAGAAGAGAAAAATAAGTAACATAAAATAACACAAGCTGATCATCATGACTACAGTAGCATTTCAAGCCCTAAACAGCCGCAAGGGTGCAGCTGAAGTGACATTGGAAAAACATGAAAATCCTTTTGATTCCTTTTATTTGTGACTTAACTTTTCTTTTTTCTTCTTTTTTTTTACCTCTGTCATCCGACCATTAGGAAGTTGCTTTAACTGCCAAACAATGTCTGTGTCCAGATGTATTTGATGATAACTCTTTCATATAGCGGCACGTTTGAGGTAGTTTTGTGGTTTGTCACTATTGTGTGAAGATAGTATTTTGTTTGGGGAATTACTGGGTTTGGCAATCCTTTCATGTCGATAATAGGTAGTTGTGGGGAAAATATATATTTTCGACACCATCTTTCAGTTCTCCTTTGCTATTACGCCTTCAACTCTGAGCGGATTTATGAGTATTCACAGTCAGTGGTTCCAAAAGTGTAATATAAGCCAGTTATTGTCATTTCAAAAGAGCACTAATAAATGCTTTGAGCATCTGACAAAGAATCGTGCCAAGTCTTGATTCTGCATGATTATTTACGGTTTGCAGATATTTTCAATGCCACAATTTAATGTTCATACTTTCTAAATAAGCACTCGACCAACCAATAAAACCAAAGCCGCTTTCGTGTCAAACAGCTATTTGCCTCAATATTGATTCCCAACTTGTAGCTAGCTATAAACCGCGAAATGTCCTGATTTCTAAAGTCCCTAGATTGTGCTTTTTTGGGGATGGGGATTATTTTGACTCAAGTCGGTATGTTGAGACAAACCGCAAGTGTCCATCCGGTGCGTTCACATCTGCTGCGAGAATTCGAAAGACTGTTTATTTTGGTTGATTCAAAGCTGTTTAGATTCTTTGTGCCATTTTATTGGATCAGTGGTAAAAATGTCTATTGTTTCTTCTAAGTATGTGCCTTTTCTAGGGATGATTCATGTGGCTGAATGGTGCGTTTTGGCCGCTGCTACTAGGTTATTGCTGAGAAAGTACATCCATTAGTTTCTGACTTGGACAGTGGCCAGCGGTGAGCGGTCCTTTAGGCCTTTGCACTCTATATTGATCAAAGGAGGTCATCGCCATCACTGTTCCCAATAAATGCTTGGACTCGGGCTTTCTATCCATTGTCCTCCATTACCTAATTGGAAAGGATGAATCAATGGCAGTGGAGCTGAAATCGGCCAGATTAGTTCATGTCCGTTGTGCCGCTATTGGCTCTGATTGTGCGTGAAGTGACGGATGCGGAGGCCATCAATGCAGCAGAATAATTAAGGCGCTGTCTGTGTTCTAACCCATTTTAACTGTGATTGGCCTGCCTGGGGCAAACCATCTCCTGGCTGGCCTTCAGAGAGAGTGCTCCTCAAAGACAAAAAAACACTCTCAAATGAATGTTGAAGGACAACAGCCCTGTTTGTCCAACAGGCCGACAGCAATGCTGAGGACAGGGCCGGTAATTAGGAAGGATCGCTGTAGTGGATCCAACTGAGCTTTTAATGGCAGCTAAATGCCACATAGGTTGTTTTTTTTAGTTTTTTTTTTATGTTCAGTGTAGAAGTGTACAAGGGCAGCACTATGTAGCAGTGTCTCCTCACAACAAGAAGGTCCACGGTTCGAGCCCCCGCTGAGCCAGGAGTCCTTTCTGTGAGGAGTTTGGATGTTCTCCCTGTGTCAGCATGGGACATATGTAGGTCGTTTCAGGTTTGCAATTTCACAATTAATGAGAAGTCATTTCAGGGCAAAAAATAGGGAAAGAGTCACTTTGTATTTCTCTATTCAGCACAGATGCAAACTTAACTGAATGTAATTCATCCTTTTGTTCCTTTTTGCAAAGACTGCCTATGCTGTTTGCTGCTTTAATGAAGTGTATGGGCCACGGCAAACAGTGGTAGTCTGATGGACGATTTGATGGCTGTGTTTCATAAGTGATATGATAGTTTCTGAACCTGACAGTATTGAAAATGATCTGAAGCTGGTGCTTTCACACAGTGGCTAGTGTTATAACTGGAGAGTCCATATACAGTATCTGCACAGCCAATTTGCTTGCTTGTAACCATGCGCTAGACCAAGTGCAGTGCACTTGTTAACTGTTTGCAGTCTTGACCAAATTTGTACATAGTCTTAGCCTGACGTTGTCATACTCAAATTCTAGTCAGAATATGAGTCTGATACTGCTCCATTGGGCTGTGATTAAGGGGCGTGTTTCAACCGAACCAGGAAAAAAAATGCTTCTGCACTCAATTGGCTAGACCTACAACCAATCAGAGCAACGGAGTAAGTTACGAATGTTCTTCATTCATCTTTCCGATCGACAAATGCCTTGATTGCGGTTCTCTGTTTCTCTTTTAAAATTAATGCGCTGTCGATATCTTGTATAACAGACGCGATGGCGGAATCTACACATCTCAATTCTCCAGCGCAGTCATCTTTGTTGTAAACGAATTCAACCCAAATGCTCTTTGGTGACGTGGATGATTACGTTACTGTGGATCATCTGTCCATCATCGTGTAAAGCCCGCCCTGACAATTTGATTTAGTCCGAACAGCTCTGGTTCGAGCATAGTTGCTCCACAACGGATCAAGTCCAGACCGAACTTCCCGACCTCAAATGTTGTGGGCGGGGCTAAGTTCGGCTGGCATCCAGGCTAACATAGTCTTGGTAGTTGTTTGAGAGTTGCTAGGTGGTTTCTCAGGTGTTCTGGGTGGAGAAATGTGTTTGTCATAAAGATGCATTGAGCAGCATGCCATTGTAAATTTTCCTCAAAGCTAATGTTGTAAATAACTGATTTTCCAGGAGAAGAGTCTATAACAGTCAAGATAGTTGTCAAGTGTGAGGTATTTCTGAGTGTTTAAGGGTTTTATTCCTCTGTAGACTGAAATAAGGAACTGTTAAAGCAGCTGCTTTCTTGGATCAAAACACATCCAAATCCTGTGTTTTCATGCGCTGAGCCTTACCATACCTGGCAACGTCGCCTTCCAGCAATAACACTCACAGCCAAAACAGGGTTTGGTCAATTACACCTACACTTTTCAAATCATAAAATCTCTATATGTGTATTATTCTTTGGGTTTAAGAAGTCCTGAGCCAGGGAAAGGGAGGAGAGGAGATGAGAGGGGATGAGGAAGTAGAAATAATACTCTGCTTTGCACCTCATAAAGAATGGAGCTTGCATGTGAAGTAGGGTTATCCACAATCCTAGATCACTCATCTGCTCTGAGTGTTGTTTGAAGTGATAAAGACTTGTTAGAGGAGCACAAATCTTCCACACTCTCGCAGCTCTTCACCACCTTGTGTATTAAAATAGAAACACCTGTTTGTTGGTCAGGATGTTGGTCAGGATTCCATGAACGAAACTTTCATGGAAAACATTAGAAAGAGTTTAATTGACTGTGGACATGCTCTCTGAACTACCGTTTTCAGTTTAAGTTAAATACGATTGGATAAAAAGACAAAAAAGTGTTGTCTGGGCAGCTGTATGCATGTAGAAGCAAACCTACTGTTTAACATGTGACTTGCTCAAAATCTTGATATTTATATTGTGGCAGATTGTGGGTCCATGATAATGCGATGTCAGCTTTTGAACAGACAGAACTTTTTTTTTTGTTCAGTTAAACACATGTACATCACATTTGCGTAATAAATGGAACAACCCGTAATAGCAATAAAAACAGGGATTTAATCAATAAGCAATTAAAAAGTCAAATAACAAGAACATTAATTGAAATTTATGACAGAAACATCTGCAAAACAGCTATTATAAACCGATATTAATAACAAGAATTAAAAATGCACTAAGAGAGCAGTACAGAATGGGGAAGTGGCTATCACAGCTGATGCCACCATATGAAAATGTACAAGAGTTTGTAAATGGTATTAAACATTAAAATGTTACAAATAAATATTATATTGTTTAGTAGTAGTATTTTTTTAGGGCTGTACAATCTATTAATCACATCTAAGTGTGTGTGTGTGTGTGTGTGTGTGTGTGTGTGTGTGTGTGTGTGTGTGTGTGTGTGTGTGTGTGTGTGTGTGTGTGTGTGTGATATAAATTTCTGTGTGTGCGCGTGTCTACAATACAATATATACTGATTGTATATACAATATTGTGTATATATATGTAATATATACAATTGTATATACAATATATATCAATATACAAGATACTGTGTGTGTATATACATATATTTTACAGCCCTACTTTTTTAATTTATTTAGTACTTTACTTTTTTTAGTGTTGGTATTTTTAATGATGATGTTTTATTAGTGTGCTGAACGTTTTCAGTTTTCTTGGTAAAACTAAAAAATCTTTATAGCATCACCTCATGTAAACACTAAAAACTCATCCAAATTGGAAACTCATCTCATTTTTCAGGGCTTCCAGATAAAATCAATTAATCAACTAGTCATTCAGGTAACCCACTTGATTTTGAATATGTAGTTTGCACGTGCACCTTTAAGTTTGTAGACTATTTATAGGCATGAATTATGTTAGCAACACCATTTCAGCTTGACTTTATCAATCTGATTTTGACTTAAGCACCATCTTTTAGCAGTTCTTGTACTGTGGTAGAGTGAAAACAGAGAGTTTTGGGTATGTTTTACCTCTTCTGTTTCCATAGCCCAGACTTTGGCAGGAACAGAGCGATGCAGGGCATTATGTGCTGAGATTAGCTGCATTCGGCCACAAATCCCAAATGCTTGTGTCCGCTGAGCAGAGCTGAATGTGCGTACTGTGTGAGGTTTTAACCCACTTTGCGTGACTTGAATATTTAATAAGAGTTAAGCTCTAGGAATGCGCACACTCGATCGGACTCCCCTGGTCTCTCTTCTGTTTTCTCTTTCTCTTTCCCCTCATTTATTTAATCATTCTGCAGAAGCTTGGGTGAAACACCCCCATATGCTGAAGTGCTGATTTAATTCATTCAGCACATTAATGGAATAGAATACATGGGCGGCAACAGATGTCATGCTTCTAAGAGAGAGTATCTGTGCTATACGTGTCTTAATCTGAACTTGTTTATTTTTGCAGTACGGGTGGAGTGTGGTTGGACCATTGCAGCTGTTCTCTCAACGTGGCTGATTGAAAAAACAAAGAATATTTATCTTATTTAATTGTGTATATAATCTTATTTAGTGCATGGTAAGGCTCTTTGCTGCTTTTCAATAAAATCGCCCTGCATCATATTTGCTGAATGAAATCCAATACTTCTTTCTTCTTTCGTACTTGATGGAAAGATATTTTTTTAAGTCAGTATCATCAAATTGGGGAATATTAGAATTAGAATTTGAAAGATGCAGGGCTGTGTGTGTAATTCATGTAATTCTAAATGTTTTTTCGACCACTATCGTCATAATTTCCCTCAGCTGTATCTGTGATCATTCTTGAACACAAGATTGGTATGGGATTATCCCGATTAACCTGACAGAGCGCCGTGGAAAGCGTTGAAGTGCCTCCACACATCCTGCTGAGAGAGGCTTAACCTCTGTACGTAGAGAAAGTCACATTTGGTGATCTGCATCAAGACTTTTTGTTAAGCTGTGTGATGCAACACAGTGAAAAGACATTTGACACTGCATCGGGAAATGTCTTAGCCTGACTCTCAGACCTAATGTCATTTGTGTGCCAGTTGTCACCGGTCTGTGTTCCTTTTTTCTTAAATTTTTTTTTTTTTTAGGCAAGGTTTTGGTGCAGAGTCTGTTTGACGTCAGAGTTTGCTTCATAAAGCTCAGGTTTGGACCTCCCAGCTCAGTCTGTTTTGCTCATTTGATTTTAAGTTGACCTTCAAACTTCCCATTTGAATTATCTAAAAATGCAAAAGTAATCAGAAATATTGGGTTCATGTCCTGGGTTGAGTTTGGTAATTTCCTTCTTGTTTTTCCTCGCAAATGTTATTTTGCTTTTACTTGAGAACATCTGTATTGTCTATAGACATTTTACATTAAGTAGGTGAATTTCTTTCCTTTTCCCCAGACCTTTGACATAGTTGTCATCTGTGATCTCCGTTTTATCCATATCGGTGCCTTTACATACTTGGTTAAGCCGTCATTCTTTCCATTTATTGTCTAATTAACCTTGATAAGTCTGGTTGAGAGGGTTTTCTTTGACCTGAGCTTAAGCACGCAAATCAGATCACACTGAGCAATAATAAACACTGATCCAGTCACATATTGACCTCATTGGACTGATTGACACACAAAATTATGCTTGACATGCTCTGATTTGCACTGCAAACATCTGAATGTCACAATCTTCCAAACATCTCCTTGAGATGTTAGTCCTTCGGATGTCTATTTCTTACAATGTATATATTTAATTCCGTCCCTTCAATTAAGTGTTGGCATGCTATTGCATATGTATTTGTTTATGTTACTCGAAAGAAATGTCAAGGTTTCTTGGGAAGATTTGTATCGGTATGATCAGGCTGGGATTTTTTTTTTTTTTTTAAATTTTTTTTGCACACATTTTTGGGTGAAAACTTTACTTGACCGGTGTTCCAATCCAAAAGTCTTCACATTTTTTACATGACTTTTGCAGGCATAGATTTTGTATCGGCCTTGGATATAAGTACATGCTGGAAAAGCTGAGCTCACACAGTGAATTATTAGGAAGAAAAATCTTCAACATTAGGCCATCTTAATATTTAATAATGTTTTGTCTGCCTCTGGGCTGAACATACAGCAGTGTTCTTTTTGACAGGAGGAAATACACTGGAGCAAGTTTGCTACAGTTCTGAAAAAAAATATATTAGAAATATTTTACTTATAGAAATCAGGGTCACACTTTAGATTAGGGTCAAATTCTCTAGGGTCAAAGCTTTAGCCTCAACGAACTCCTAATTACTGCGTAGTAATAGTAATAAGGTAGTTGTTAAGGGATTTAGAATATGGTTATGCAGAGTAAGGCATTAATATTTGCTTTATAAGTACTAATAAACAGCCAATATCCTAGTAATATGCATGCTGATAAGCAACTAGTTAATTGGCCCCCAAACTAAAGTTTTACCGAAATAAGTTCCTTATTAAGAATATAAACAGACTAGGGATGCACAATATTGGTCTATATTTTAAGGTTTTATGATCAGAATTTTTGAATTTACTGGTATCAGTAGATATTAGATATTTAATTTAGTTTCGAAGAGATGTCACTGCAAGTGGTAGGGGAAGTTATTTTGATTAAAGATTGAGGACACATGAGTTAAAAAAAGATAATGATGTGATTAAATAATTTATACAAAATACTGCAATATTCCATTGAAAATAATTATTGTCAAATTTGAATAAATAAATAATATGTAAAATTAATTTTTAAAACACCAATAATTTAATAATACTGTTAACAAATCTCAAAATGAATATTTTCGTGCTGTATATGTTTTGTTATTCACTTGTAGCATTTAACTGATTTGAGTATTTTATTTATTTATTTTAGACAAAAACATGTATAGTTTTAATAAGGCCATTTATTATGGGACATAAGAGTTTATTTCAGAATTGTAATACCAGTGCATTCCTAACACAGGCACATTAAATGTGATGCAAGCGCAGTAGCGTGGTGTTAAATGCAAGACTAAGAGTCTTATCATCTGTCCTTAATGAGAGGAAGTTGTGTGTAATTATCATCGGCACTGACGGAAATGTCCAGAGGATCTCCAGAAAGGCTTTGATGCGGCAACATGCAGAAGATTACTCGCAGCCGGTATCTGTTTCCCAGACTCACAAACAACGTGTGCCTATAAAACAGAGCTGTGCAATGTTATTTGCTTATAAAAAGAGCTCGACCTAAACCCAAACTAGACACAGAGCACATGACGTGTTTTATTCATTTGTTCGTGGTGATGAGAAAGTGCCTTTGTGGTGACATGACGATTAGGTCTGCGCTGAAGGCAAGCAATGTATGCACAAACAAACAAAAACACATCTTGAATTCAAGTTGTGTTTTTTTTCATGTTTTTTTTTTACTTTTTTCAAGTTGAACGTATCAGTGACACTTGGAAGTCTTTTTTCTGGGAGGTTTATTTTCTTTTTTTTCTGCATTTGGGAAGCCACCCCGCCGTGTAGTTTATGTCCTTACTTTATGAGCTTGCATCTGTAATGTCCCGGAGAGAATTTACTGCGACAGATTCCTACAGGGTGAGCAGGCCCGCTTCCCCAGCCCTCGTCCCAGACCTCCCAGTCCCTGTTTAACAGGGGAGCTTCATACAGGTGGTCTGGAAGTCACAAACTGTATTGTTTAAAACACATTTATTTGATCTGACCTTTGTGTAAAATTCTTCCTCTACTATTGCTTTAAGACTTCAGCACCCCGACCGAGATTCGAATGCATCAGAAGTGCTTCGGGTTATACGATCATAATACCGCGTGCTTCAGTAGATGCAAGGTGTTTTAAATCACGTGCTTTGTTTTTACACAAGACTCTCATCTACGTTACAGCTAGAAGACGGACATCCATAAAAACGCTTTTAATTGCAACCAGTAGTTGGCTGTCCAGCTTTCCCGGGCTCAGCGTACATCCTTCATGCCATAATGCCGTGAAATAACGTCTGGTACGAGAAGGTGTAGCATTTTGTTTCTTGTTCTCTGGGTTATTATATGAGCTTTTGAAAAAGTGAGAGAGAAAATGACCAAATCCACCAAATTCATAACTATAACATTTGAGAAGCACTTCGTATACCTTCATATAGTGGTTTCCACTGGTATGTTGAGTATCAAATCCTTATCAGTTGGTTATTGGAAAAAAGTAAAAAAAACTATACCAAGCTATATTTTGAGTGTGAGCAAAGTGAATTTTGAGGAAATGACTGGCACATTTCCATCAGAAAAGGAGTCTGGTGTACGTTTGTGCCTTGATGTGGTTCCAGCACTTCAGCAGCATGAAATTCTTGTGCTCTTTGCTCTTTAAACTTGGCCCCTCATGTCGTTTTGATTTAAAATGTGGTAAACGTATCCACATGAAAGCACCGCTGGGTTGCAGTTAGTTGTCAGTGCACTGTTAGAAACTTTGCGATAAGTCACTCTTTCAAACTGGCAGTCGACTCAATGCCTGTTATTTTGGAAAAGCTGCTTTTCGCAGTGATGTGCTTTTAATATGCAGTGCCAATTGATGCCCATTACGCTTTATTTTCAGGAATGGTTCACATGGCGTTTCCAAACCTAATGTGGTTGCTAGGGTGGTTGGGGTGGTTGCTAGGGGGTTGCTTTTTGAAAATCCTTTAGCCCTACTTTAAGTATGAGCAATAGTAAAAGTGAAGCTTACCTTTTTCTAAAGGGGGCGCTTTCATGACACCGTTTTTAACTAAAACCAGAAACCTTTTTATGCTTTTTGCCCATTCATTTACACGACAACAACGGTTTAGGGACCTGAAAACGCAAGCTTTTGAAAATGATACTGTTATCGTCTCCATGTAAACCAAAAAAATGTGTATTTGTGAAAACGGTGACATCATGCGCATACGTGGTCAGTCTATAGGTGTAGTGGTTTTTTTTTTTGGTTTTTTTTTGTTTTTTTACAAAGAGACATTGGCAACTACTGGCCTGGCATGAATAATACAGCGTTTTTAGTCGTTTTGATGGATCCGTGTGAATGGGGATCGTTTTGACAACGTTGTCGTCTGTATTGTGAAAAAACGAAAAGGGAAAAACTTTTCCGGTTTTAGTACATCGTTGTCATGTAAACATATCCTAAAAATCCTTTCACGCTATGCTTTTTATTTATTTAATTTTTTTTTGGAGAATGGGTTAGTTTAATTCATTTAACGAGAAATTTTACTAGCTTGCTTCTTTGTCTTCCTCTCCTCCTCATAAAAGAATCATGAGCGTATGATCACTTCACCGATGTAGTGCTTCTTTAAAAGGCTTGTGCATGTGGCACCCTGGAAAGCCTTTTACCACTGAGAGCCTTTGAATCGGTTCTGGTGGTGCTTTCTAGGTCACTATCATTTGTTGTTCTTGCACTCCTGTGTTTATAAAAAAAGGAGGGTTAACCTAGAGGGGGGATGGGCAAAAAAAGTACCAATAGGGTTTTTTTCTTTTGCCAAGCCCACTCAACCCCCCAAAAACAGGCATCAATCTCAGCAGCTTGACCCAGAAACACACCTCTTTCTCGGTTGCTAAGCAATTAGAATCCACAATGAACAATTAGCCTGAATTAAAGATAATTTAGGAACATTTTGTATACTACTGGCATTGGTATGCACTTGGGTAGGGCGACACAGCCTTTTTAGTAATACGTTCATAGACGTGTACAGTATATGCCTACTTTCAACTGTTATAAATGTATATTTATATTTAATTTTTCAGTTAATAAAAGAGATATTTCATATATTGCCCAGCTCTTGTAAGGGCTAATTCATGATCTTCCTGATTGCAGAGCTTTAGCTTCTCCGCATCATCTGTTGTTTTTCATGAACCGCTTGATTTATTTTCATCCCAGTTATTTTTATTAACTAGAGATTATACCTTTTGAATAACATGACCTTTTCTCCCATGATGTCTCAGTACATAAATATACTATCTTACATTTTTACTTGGCTTGTATGAATGCATTTATCAACCTATAGGCTACAGATAACTTTTCACAGACCATGTTATGGAATGATGTTCCCACAATCGCAGTCTTCCCTGTACCAAGATGTTCATGAATTCCCGGTCAGAGCATTTCTTCTGCAGGTTATCTGCATTCTTTTTTAAACCCAATTCCTGCTGAAGTTATAAAGTGCGGGGAAGATTAAATGAGCCTTTCTTATCCAAGCGCTTTAAGCTCTCTAATAAGAAAAGGTAATGTTTCACGATGTTTCGCTGTAGCTTGGCTCAGCTCAAACGTTTCTTTGCCTGAGCTCTCAGATAAGATAATCTAATGTTTAGACAGCTTAAGCAATAGATTGTGCAGTGGTTAGGTGGGGCTGTCAACACTAATTGTCTTCGTGCTGAACATTTGTATCCCTGGAGTGATAAATCTGGTTAAGTTCAGAATGTATACACTGTAAAAAATTTCTAACCCTCCCAAATCAAAAATTTCAAGTGACCGATAACATCTAAATTTTTCAATTGGCCCAAGTGAAATTCTTGTTGCAATAGTCTGTTAACATTGGCTCAATGAGAAATAATACGTCAGACTAATTGAAAAATTTAGATGTTATCGGTCACTTGAAATTTTTGACTTGGGGATGTAATTTTTTTTTACAGTGTATGTATATTTATATACATGTATGTTATATATATTTATACATGTTTGAGCATGCTCACTGAGTTTCTTGTATTATCTGGGCAGATATATATATCAGACACCTTCAACATTTCTCACATTATCACAGTTTATTCGTTATAGTTTAGAAAATGGTAATAAAATATGACAAGAACTCAGAGTTATCAAATCAATTGATATTTCACTGGTTTTGGCCATCCTTCTGTTAGACTGTCTCGCTAATGAATTGGGTTGAATAGCTGTCAGTTGTCAGCTGTTAAATTTAAGTACACAATTAGATAATACCAATTTAGGTCAACAAATTACCAAGCAATGCTTCATTTTATTCAGTCTGTGGTGCAAAGAGGTCGCATTAGCAATTAAAGAAAAACCCCTTAAGCAAAACACGGTCAGGTCAAAGTGTCTGAATTATATTTGGTCCCAATTGTATACATTTTACTGGTAGTCCACTGTATGAATTTTTTGGGGGGGGGGGTATAATATGTCACAGTTTACTTTATTTTGCTATCCTCACTTATAGAAATGAACTATAGTGTCCTGCACCCACTAGTAAAAATAAAATAAAAATGATATCTGGTGTCTGATTAATTTTTGGTTTGACTGTGTGTGTGTGTGTGTGTATATACATGTATGTATGTATGTATGCATGCATGCATGCATACATACAATACAGTACATACAGTACATACATGCATACATACAGTATTAAGTGAATAATATTTAATCTGTTGACAAATAAACACTACTGCTTCCATATTTTCATCACCATTTAATTGCAGAATAAGCTGCTTGTATTTCTCACACCAAAGCAAATGCCCTCAAGATAGTCTCCATGCTTGTAAACACCCCAGACACATGGTCTTCTGTCAGCGGTGGTAACAGGCTGATGACATCTGTGTGTGTCTGTTTATGTTCTCAGTATTGCCTGTTGCACATATAGCAAACTGTGAACATCGTTCAGGAGGAAGTGCAAGGCTGTTATCTCAGAGCTAGTTTAGCCACCATCCTTCACACCTTCCTTCCTGCATGACACTTCATCCTCCGCCGCTGACATGTACACGCACTTGTACACGCACTGACACTTTGACCCTAATTCTTTAAGAGGAGTTTTCCTGGGTTGTGCCTTGTGACCTTGTTCTGCGCATGGCCAGGATGGGAAAAGCAGCGACAGACTGACGTACACAGATTCAGATTTTAAGAACGGGTTTGTAGATATTTGGTCTGAGACGAGTTAGACTCCGACTCTATTTTATTTAGCTTGCTTTGACTTTAAGAAAGACATTGCACTTAAACAAAAAGTCAGGTGCATTAATCAGTATCTCACTCAAATGAGAACTGACTTCAGTTTGCACCTTTTGAACCTCTTCAAGCCCAAAATAATATAATTGAATGCAATAAGTTTTGGCAGAAGCAGCCACTGAGCAGCCAAAAAGTCAGAGACCTCAAACATTGTAATTTTAGAAGTTTAACGTGTTTGAGCAGTGCTTTCCGACAGGCATTTCTTAATTTAGATGGTTTTGATTTCTCTTACATAAAAAGAAAACATTATATTTGCCATTTACTTCTATCAGAAAGGACCACATTTCAGATTTTCAGTTCTTTAACTGGTTATCCAAATGGATTTACATAGTTGCACTTCTATATGGTGTCCTGGTGTATTTGGATGTCTTTTGTTTTGTATGGTAACCTGTGATGGTTTGAGTTTTTTGTTTGGAGGGTTCACCAGGGTTGTTCAAAATTCATAATTGAACAATTGGCTCCTATTTAATTCATGAGTGAGAATTTGAATTGAATTAGCCACGCATCAAAGAAAATTTTATTGGAATCTGAAAACACTGAATAACCGTTCAAACAAATTCAACACAGGTAATGCATTTTTGGGAAATGTTATCAGTCTCTACTTTCTTACTATCTTTCTTCACTTAAAGACTTGATATGTAAAAAATACGTATATATTTTTTTCCATTTAAAATGAGTTTTAACTCTGCTTGTATTAAGGATGACAAATTACAATTCAAATGTTTACTACCTCAATTAGAAATTAGGATTGCACCGATGTGAACATTTTGGTCGATACCGATAACCAATAATTATTTATATTTGAAAGCCGGTAAGCGATATATTGGCTGATAAATCTAAATCCAAATTTTTACATAATTTTTGAGAGCCTGATTACAAAAACAAAAGTCTCACCATTAAAGCCATGTCCCAAACGCACAATTATAATGATGTTCTCATTAGAATTTTATGTAGACTATATGACAGACTTGCGCTGCACATGTTGCATAGAAGTATTTTCCTTTTTGAAGTGATTCCAATCATATTTTTAAGCAATTCAAAACCATCATGGCGAACAGTGCGCATCTGAAGTGTCTCAGCTGAAGGAAATAAAAAAATATTTATTGGCTGTAATATATCGACCAAATTTTCTTATCGGGGCGATAACGATAACATTAAAAATGATCATATAACGTCCGATACCCATATGGTGGCTGATATATCTTGCATCCCTATTAGAAATTGAAAGAATAGATAGAAATAAGGAAATTAACTGGAATCTACCAGGCATTCGCAATTCAGTTTTGAAAGACGCACAACCCTGGTATTAATGTGTCATTTGCAGAAGGTAAACACTGACTTGCTTATTAGTTTTCTGGAGAACTCTAGTCAACTAGTAAAAATGAGTAGTTTTGCAAGCCCTATGATAGTCATTGCACTATTCCTGTTTTCTCTCACCATTCTCCATGTTGCCACCTGGAACAGTTTTTCTCTCCCCGAGGTATTTTGAAGTGCCTGCATATTGCGACGCATTCAATAGCCAACTCAGCGACGATGAATGGGCTTAACTATTTCTCAGGGCTTTTCTTAGTTATCAGGCCTATTTACCCACCGAGGGAGCTTCCGCTGTCTCGTAGGCATGGGCAATAGTCAAGCTGTTACTGGTTGAGTAATGGACCACACATGATCGAAGCTCACACTGTTCCTCTATTGCCGTGCCCTCAAGTGTGGGCAGAGGAGCACCTCTCCTTCTCCGCCTCTCCCTCGTTCTCACTCTCGGCCGGCAGTTGAGAGCCTCAGTTGTTTCTTTGTGTCATCCATTCATAGGGTTGGTGTATTGGGCAGAGCTGAGCCTGGTTCTTTGTCCTTAACGTTGGGAGTACCCTCCCTCAACCCCCTCCCCTAATCTTTCTGCTCTCCATCTACAATCCAACAATAGACCACTAGCAAGCATCTCAGACATGCTATGAATGTTAGTTCCCTTTTGTTGGTTTTCGTTTGCCCTGATAGAGCAGTGAAAAGCAGGCATTTCAATTTTAGACATTGACACTCAAGGTTTTGTCTCATATCCTAGAGTTGTCTGCCGTCTGAAATGAGTATTTTATCTTCCTCTTTGTAAAGCCTAGACGCGTAGATGCTTCAAAAGATTTTACTTGCGTAGTCTTGATAAAACTATTCTTGGCATTCTTATATATTTAGTTCAGCCACATTTTTAGACTATGTCAGACTATGCTGGTTGTCTCATATGTTTGCTTTTGCTTTTAGAGGACAACCCCATAGAATCACGCTTCTTGGCATTATTTTGTGTTATAGGGAGAACATTTTCTCAATTCCCAATGGCAGTTGATAAGTGCATAATGATGCATCTAGTGCAGGTCAGACCCGGAGCTTTATTTTCAGTGCTATATGGAATGAAAGGAGCCCGACCTTCTTCAGATGGTTGCCATAATCACATCTGCTGTTCTGCAACATAATATACACCACTTAGTTCCATATTTTTCCATGACTTGTCTTTCAATCATAATTCCTCATACATGTGAAGGTCATTTTCTGGTTAAAACAAAGAACCGTTTGATGTGTTGGCAAATTCCTTCTCTTGTATTGCGTCGTTGGGGTCTCGTCTTAAACGACTCTGGACGTAGTTGCTTTTTCTCCATCTGTAATATTCACCCAAGGTGTTATTTTATAAATATCGTGCAAACTTAACAACTGATGTGAATTAATGCATTGTCTAGTAAACATGCATTTTTTATTAGTGCAAAAGTTTTATTACTTGTTCTCTGGCCTGTATCGACGGAAATATTAACGGATGTATTGAACGTTTTCTGGAATTATGAAAGTAATCCATTTGTAGGTTGATTTCCCTCAAAAGTATAAACAGATGGCTGTGATGATTTCCAAAACTTTTCTTTGGTTCAGAATCCCTTCCAGCGCAACATTGACATCAATAGCTTGAATTTGGGGGCGTGACTAACTGTTTGCGTGAAAAATTGCTGACGGACGTAAACGTTTTATGTTTTTGCGATTCCTGTGCCGCAATTTGCACAGATTTGACACTGACTCTTAAATTCGGATTGACAAAAATCTGTGCGTGTAAACAGTCACTGATTAGGATGTTTATGAAAGACCTCTTTTATGAACTTTATCAAAATAATCTCAAGCATAAGCAACACAGAAAGCCTCTTTTTCTCATGCACAAGGCTGTTGCTAATCAGGAAATACATTTTGTTTGAAGACTTCAAAGACGCACACTTGACAATGGGAAATGGCCTTTTCCTGACGAATGTTTGTGCTTCTTTCCAGAGGAAATGAAAACACCTCTGTAGCGCACTTTCAGCTTTAGGTTCATGCTCGTACGTCCTGTCTTCTGGAGGAATGTAGTAAGCGATTTGTCAAGAAGGCCTCATCTGAAGTGCTGACTTCCCCAATACCTCAGTTTTTATTTTAAACAAATGGTTTCTGTCATCATAATTTTTGCAAAGTCAATCATGCACATTTTAGCTATAACTGTGGGATGTATTTTAGCTCCTTGTGAGTCAGTAATGTATTGTGTATTAGGTCTTTTTCCACATTAACGACAGGATAATGCAATTATAATGACGAGTGCGTGGTGTGCCACTGGCCTCTTTCAAAGTGAGGTATTTGCTATGGCCTGTCTGTTTGGATTCGATTCCAGAAGACGGTGGAGATTTGGCTCAGAATGGTATTGATTGATGGATTGTACTCCGAGTATTCCTCTGTTTCTCCATCTCAGGCAGTGAGGAGGAGGGCAGGGTGCATGAAATTTTAGCTTTTATTCTGATGGGTTTCCCCCTCGGCGTGGTCAGCTGCAGTCGTGCACTGAAGATCTCTAGGGTTCTGATTCATTGAAACCATATGATGAACCAAATTTCCCAAGCAGCGTAATCTGTTTGCTATTTTTTAAATGATTTAGAATTAATCAGTCTTGGGTGGTAATTGGTAACTCAAGCTTGAATTTTAGTGATGCTTGGACTTGTTGGAGAACCGATGTCTTTCGTTTGTGGTCCCAACATGATTGAAAAGTCGATTGCGAAATCAAAAGGCTGTAAAACCGAATTGCTTACCAGGATGGTGGTGTGGTTTCTGTGATTTTTGTGACTATAAAGTCTAAAATGCGTAAATGAGCTCCTTTACAAAAATGCAAATTGACACCATGTGGAAGACAAAGCATTTAAAAACAGTTAAGTGGCTGGTTGGGTTCCTTTTAAGAATGTTTACGGGATTACCAGACGCTTTCGTCTCACGCAATAGCACCGCTAAGTATATTTTGGTAACACTTGAATTAATGTCACTCCTTAAGGGGAAAGATTTAGTTGTATTTCATTTTATTGCAAACTTTTCCACCCCTCATTTTCCTTCCAGCCACTAATTTAAGAAGTTTGTTTGTTTAAAAAGTCAAAGGCCAGTCTGCACTGAATGAAGCGATTTGGATTGTTTTCCGGAAGCTTCATCAGGGCTTCTTGTTTTTCACTCTTGTGAGGAAAAATGATTTAACGATGGTAACTTTTTGAATATTTCCAACTTCTAAAATATATAACATATAATAATAATAATAATAATAATATTATTATTATTATTATTATTATTATTACTGAAACGCATTATTATAATATATAGGAGAAAGAAGAAAGAAATCACCGGTGCAGCACAGATGTCGTCTTATTAATTTATTTATTTAAGGTGCATAACAATGACTAACGTTTCGATGTTAAGTTACATCTTCATCAGAGTCCTTATTATAGGCATTATTATAATATATAATAAAAGTGGGAAATATTTTAATATATTTTAAAGTTAATTCATCATTAAATCAACATCATTAACATCATTCAATTATATTTCAGCACAAGAGCCTTTGTGATAAATTCTTTAAATGATAAATCACCTTTAAATGATAAATTCTATTAAATATGTAAAATGTTTATATCTATTTTTTGGGATATTTATCAATTAAAGTGGATACATTTTCAAAAGCATAAATATCATATATATGTTATTATAATATATCAACTGCAACTGATGCACTGGGATGAGCTCAGTGAGCTATATAATGAAATTAATTTCTATAACGAAAATTATTGGTAAAAAATTGCTCTGAGGAATTCAAATTGGATTAAATTACCCAATATTTGTGAGCTATGCTTATTAAAGTATCACTGTTAGCTCAGCAGCATGCTATCATAAAATTCTATTGAATTTGTCGAGCCTATTTTTGCTGCCTATTTTTTCTGTGACTGTTAAAATGCCTATGTAGGCAGCAAGGCAGCTCACCAAGTTTTGGAACACAGCTGTTGTGTCTTATGTTTTGCACAGAATTCATTATTGGACATGCTGAAAGGATGATGCGTTTCGTGGCAGGAAGGGGGTGGGGTCAGAGTCAAGGTCTCATGTATGTTCTGTTGGGGGTCATCTGTGATTTCACTCACAGGACACTCACACGGGACAGTCAACATATGCACCTTCAATTATGAGCAAGCCCCCTAATGTTCAACTAATAACTTGTGCGCCTGAACAAGAGGCATCTGTGATAACAGTGTGATTGCTTCTAATGAGATCACACTGTGC
This sequence comes from Leuciscus leuciscus, assembly GCF_965113295.1. Lineage (NCBI taxonomy): Eukaryota > Metazoa > Chordata > Actinopteri > Cypriniformes > Leuciscidae > Leuciscus > Leuciscus leuciscus. Next base: position 30,935,354 of record NC_138734.1, read on the forward strand.
ACCACCATGAACAATCCTCTATGATTGTCTATAATTAACATGGAACATGTGGAATCACGAATGGAAGTGTGCTTTGTGCTCAGGCGAGCTCATTAACGAAGGGAATTGTTGTGTGGTTGCATGACAGTGGGATAGAGACACTGATCTATATAGAGATCATTATACAGATCAGTGAATAGAGAGAGTTGTTCGGATTTTTAATTGTAAGGAAGAAGATAATTCATGACTTTGGTCAAAAAAAATTGACAAATTTTGCTGTCGCAAACGAGATAAATAAATAAATAAATAAACAGTTTTTGATGAGAAACTAAAATGAAAATCAATTGACCTTTTCGTCAATGAACAGAACGAAACGGGATTCAATCACAATAAATCTCTTGAGTGGTAGGGAGGTTAGAGGCACGCATTTGAATGGTAATGTACTGATCTACCCAGCGGTAGATCAAAAAGTAGGGTAGGCAACAAAAAGTGTTTCTAAAAAAAACGTTCCCTTACAAATGCTGCATGTCTTATTAAACGTTTAGAAATGTCAACATCTGTGAGAAAGAGAAAAACAAACATATAGATATATTTTCACATTTGATGTAATGGAAAACAATTTTGTAAACCATGTGGAAATGCAAACTCCATAAAACACAAAGAAATTAACAGTACAATTGAAGGGCTCGACAGCAAGGACTGCACAATGGCCTAGGAAAAGTTTATCATGCTTTTGCAGGTGTTTGGCTAATTTGAAACTATTCAAGTACAAGACGACGCAAAAGAGAACTCCATACGGGACGGTCTTCTGCGCACATAGAAAGCCACCTCTCTAAATTAGCTTCTTTTCACACTTGGAAGGACAAATACACTAATAAACAAGCGGTTATGTCTTAAGTGAAACTAAACAGTTGGGAGAAAATCAGATGTGTATCATTGGATCTGGGCATTAGTTCTTAAAGTGACAGCAGCCTAAATCTTCCTCTGTGCGAGTACTTAATGTTTATTCAAAGAACAAGAGAAAAAAGAGAAAATCTCTCACTGCTCTTGAATGAGTAACTTTAGTAGCTTTAACAGGGATTTTTGCAGGGAAGACTATGCACTTTTATTTTAGATTTAATGACTTTATTTAATTTCTGTATGTATGTAGGCTACTATTTCTTACCTGAATACTATTGTTAGACCTACATGACAAACTTAAAGCACTATTTATTTCATTTGTATGTTGTGTTTAGGCTATTTGTTCTTATTTTTGTTTCTTATTTACTGACTGTTCGAGTTTAGTCGTATTTAGTCGGCTAAAAATATAAATTCAAATAACTATAATATGACTAAAACTATGGAATTTTAGTCAAAAGACTGACTAAAACTAACTCTAAATTTGCAGTCAAAATGAACACTGGATTTTGGAAGTACACGAAAAAAAAAACTTAAAGGACCAATAAACATATTTAGTCTCTTTCTGAGCTATTGCTGTTGTTTTATTTGAAATTATTTGACAAGCATTGTCAGGAACTGTTGCACCAAATTGAACATGCAGCAAGTGTATTTTTATTTATTTATTTTATACATGGACTACCGATTTTCCACGAAATGCCATGCATTCTTGAGGAATTTTTTTAAAGTATAAATCATGGACATCACAGATCACCCTAGAGGTCTTTGAGCTGTAGTCAGCCTCCTCTAGATTGATTTGCGTTCATGGATATCTATCTAGTTGATAGATTACCTGGTGTCCTCCAAAAAGCTGAGGTAATCAGTATCCCTCCTAGCAGATCAGACTTATGATGAACAAAGGTTTTTGGGGTCACGATGGAGGAGAAGATCTGGAATAGCCATATGCAGCAGGAAGAAAAAAAAGTATTATGGTCTGAAGGCATTGGGAGCTGCGTGTGGGTGGCAAAGTGGTTTTGGCTGCCAAAATTTTACTGAAGATGCTCAGATTTGGTCGGTTGAGTTGCTGGCATTCACGGTCGTTGTGCTGTGCTCTTAACTGTAGTGAGTCTTGGCTAACCAATAGCATGCCAAGGCCTGGCGCGGCCCGTTTGCTGGTATGCCTCATAAAAAACGGACTGCATCGCATGCAAGCAGTCACTCCAACCCACAACTGCAGAACATCCGCCACGTGTCCGTAGACCAGAAGTCTGTACACTCCAGTGGAGGAAGCAAAGCCAAGTAAAGATGCAAATGACACTCCGATGAATTCATTTCATTTCATTCCTCTCTCAAAGTATTTCTGATGATTTTTGTCTACAATGCAGATGTGCTTTTTGAAAATTTCAGACATTTGCCAGACTATTGCACATAACTGGCTGGAAAGCCAAGACACCCCGCTGACAAGGCAACAGCAGAGAATGTTGCTGGCACACCAGTCCAGAAAGGAAGGGAAAAAAAGAAAATTCATAAAAAAAATAAAATAAAAAAAAGCCTGCTCAGTGGTCGCAATATATTCGCTCCCATCTGAAGAGTTTTGTGTGTGTGTGTGTGTGTGTGTGTGTGTGTATATCTCCTCGGCATTCATTCCCATCCCTGTACCACATGTTCCTCTCTGCATTCTTTCAGCTGGTTCTCATCCATCCAATGTCATTCTCCTCATTTTCCTTCCCACGTGCTCCTGTGGGTCAACAAGAGCCGCACGAATGATAAACCATCCCATCGGTGGTCAGGATGGGCCTCGCACTCAAACACAGCGAGCAGGCCGCCCACTCTCTCGCTCCATGGGAAGACAAAGAAGCTCCACAAACATGCAGGAACAAAGTCCAGCTAATTTATTGCACTCCGGCCAGAGGGACTCGAGCCGTAACAAACAGCCTCCTGTTGAGAGGCCTGTGTACTGTGGCCAGAGAGTGGGCTGAGCATTCAGACCTGGGTCAAACTCTGGATAAAACAAAGGCACTTTCATTTACCAGAGGATTCACAGAGCATGACACGTTTGGCAGATTAGGCTAATTGAGATTGAATGGATGATATTTTGTATCCATTGTTGCAGCTAAGTAGCATTTGACAAAGCTTATCCTGAAGAATTTGAAGAACTGTTTGTTATCATTGTTGGGGAGTAACTAAAATATGTAGCAGCAGTGAACAGTAGCTCATCTGTTTTCCAAAACTGTATAGTATTCTATTGCTGTTACACACATTTTTTTAACCTAATAATTGCATACATTTTATTTAGTGTTCTTTAAACTGAATGTTAGCTGTGACAAAGTTATAGTTACAATCTCATTTAAGCTAGGTTAAATGATTGATAGGCCTATTGTTTTTTGTTTTGTTTTTTTTACCTATTTAGTGTATTTTATCTGTGGTTTTGTTAGTTACTAGCTACCTACATTTTCAAAGGAATGGCTTGACTGGGGTTTAGCTGGAATGATGAGTAGCTTTGGCGAATTAGGCATACGTTTTAAAAGAAGCTTTGATAACACTGGTTGTGGGTGATCGATCCAATATTAAAGTGCGGAGTGGGAGTTTTTGTTTGTATTTTCTATGGTTTAAGGACAGGTGCCGTTTGCAACAAACCCAGAAGTTAAGAGATTTTAACTGCAGGTCGGCAGCATGTGTGCGAGTCTCATGTAGTTCAACAGTACATTTGTTTTAACAATCTATTTGATGACTATTCAGAAAATCTCTGTTCAGCACATTTGTAACCTTTATGCAAGATGTATCTTGTGTCAACACTGATGCCAAACAGGTGGCTTAGTTCGCAGTCTGAAGTGCTGACCGGGAGGGCGCACATGCCACTTTATGATCCCCAGGAAATGAACTAAGCTCCAAAGATTTTACCTGATACAGTACAAAGCTCGCACATCTCTGTGAACAATGGTTTGTGCAAGATCTTGCATGATATTGCTTAAACTCTGGCAGAAATTCAGCTTTTTTGTCTCTTTTGATTCTTGTTAATACTAGTGCAAACCATAAGAATCCATTTAGTGGTTTTCCATGTTGGGCACGAGTCACAATTTGAACAGTAGAGCTTTTTCCTATTTCCTTAAAAGGTACAGTTCACACTGCGAGCCTTAGTGCTCAATTCCGATTTATTGATCCGTTTTAAATGTGGCCAATATCAGATTCCAGTGTGAACCGATCATGGTCCTGAACTGACCTGCATGTGCAAAAGAACGATAAAAAGACGTCACACAGCATGCAGTCATATGGAAGTAAACACAGAGGACAAATAAAGTAAGTGATAATGCATTTATTTATAGTGTGATCTGCCACGGAAGCCAGCAAATGTATGTGCAGGCAATATAAAAAAACAAAAAACAAAGACAAGACAAGGATGCGAAAAATATAGCTGAGTTTTTCAACCTTTATGGTTACTAGAACCATATGGTTAAAAACAATAGACACTGTTCTTCCTTGAAAATAAATTCCAGCACAGGGCTACAACAACCATAATGAAATGACCCTTCACAATAAATAATGCTTTACAATGGTCTCTGTTAGAAAGCTACATATGGCAATTTATCTGTTCAATAACTAACTCATCCGTTGAGTCATAAAAACGCAATCTCTGTGTTGCTTTTACAACATTTTAAATACCTCAGTTCTTGCCATCTCTGAAAAGCCAAGACAATGTTGATTCTCGTTTTATTACGAGCTCTGTCACGTTCTCTTTTCTCAAGCAGATGCTCCTTTGTTCTGCCTTTAAAAAAAATATATTTTTTTTTAAAGTGGTTCCCCCAGAGGTTCGAGATGTCCTGTATGCCTCGTTTCCACCGAGCAGGACAGGACAGTACATTACAATTCGGGACGGTAAACTCTGATCCGGCTTGCGTTTCCACTGCCAATAGTACCCTTACTTGATAGGCGTGGTGTATGCCGGCAAGTAGCGATCATTCTTTCGTGAAGAAGAAAGTGACACAGTAAACAACAATGGAGGAAATACAACAGATCTTGTTCTTGCTTCTCGACATGTGGTTGTTTGTCACAAGAAGAAACGGTATTGTGTTTCAACATTATTAAAAAAAATTACTCCTCTTGTGTTGTTCCCCTTGTTGTTCCCCATTCCCCTTGTAGCACGTACACTAGTAATGTAGTGACGATTCTCTGTCAACCAATCAAAGTTCTACAGTGAGTCTAGCTCCACCCTTTAGTACCGAACTATTGTGCTAGGTACCCCAATAGAAGGGTCCCAAAAAAGTGGTACGGTTCGGAATTAGGGTACCATTCATAACTTCTGACAATGGAAATTGTGTACCGCACCGCTCGGTGGAAACAGGGCATTATGGCCTGCCTATACTGGTAGCTATACTGAGCTGCCTATCTTGGCCAGAACACTCCCGTAAAAGAGATTTTAATCTCAGTGAGTTTTCTTTCCTGGTTAAATAAAGGTTTATATTAGTGTGCTCCATGTCAACCTTTCTCGCTCAAGGTGACAACTAACCTATGCCACTCCCACATGCGTCAAAGTAAGCGGGAGCAACTTCTCTCTATTTACAGATATGACGAGACACTCACAGACAAGTGACACAAGCACACAATTTCAAGAGAATAGCATCCAGCTCGGTCTAAAATATAAACACTTATAACATGCTTACCATAGTCAATCAGGGAAAGATAAAGACAACGTTTTGGGAGAAGTATTGGTGTATTTACTTGTGTACATTTTGTTAAATGTGAACAAAAAAAGTTATATAAGAATATTTTCAGATACCTGTCATTTTGTACATTATGTTTAAGACAGTGAGGGAAGGCAAGACAGTAACAAGGTATGCTGGTATATTTTTGCTGTGAGGAAGCAGTTTGTCTTGTCGTATGCCCACAGGTTTAAGATACTCTAAAATACAGGCCTGTTCTTTATTTGGCTTTCATGCCGCCTCGTGATAATCGCTAACCTCTAAAATACCCCTATGTTTCCTAGAGGCCAGACATTTATTTTGGGTTTAAAAGAGCATCTTCCTACAGATGTTCCACTGAAAGTCCTTCTGGAAAGTCTGTTACCATCCATGAAAGTGTTACAGAGCAAATATGTAGGGTGTAACTTATTTTGTCTGATCGCTTTTGGCCAAAGCTGCTCATGCTTTGTATATAGTTGTCTGCTATTTACAGCAGATATTCTGCACACAGGAAGTGGATGAAGGAGGGACTAGTTTCTCTTCTCCTTCTCCTCTTATTTTTTTCTCCTCTGTTTTCTGTAATTAATTAAAGTTTTTTTTGTGTGGCTATTTTACAATTACACATTTGTTTTTCAACTAAAGCATACGTTTAATTTTGTTTTGCATGCACTGATACAGTATTTTTCTTTTAGGAAATGCATATCTTATTAGTTGTTGTTGTGTTATCTAATTAGTAAGATTCAATTGCAGCATAATATTCTCCTCATGATACAACTATTGTAAATAGTGAGTCCTGCCAAAGCTGCTTTTCCCAAGAGGGGTGGCATGATATAATGAAATGTGGTGGTCGCTTTTTCACTATGCTAATTTAGTGGAAGTTCACAGAACCATGTGCTGAGTGTGCGTTTTTTTCCCTTCTTTTTGGTCAATAAAGCCTAAATGGAAATGGCGCTTTCATTGATTTGCCATTAGTGGACAATTGATTCATTCATGCCCATGAAAAAGTTATGGCTGCTGATATGTGCATATTATTTTGTGAAAATGGTTCAAGGATGAGAGTTTGTGGAAGGTAGAAAGTGTCATAAATTTAATCATGCCTGAATGTATAATATATATATACTATTTTTTTTAAACAAAAACAAGGGGGAAAAAAACTAATTCTCTTTTTACTTTGACATGGTTGTAATCTAGATAATGTGGCTATTGTGGCATTTAGATCAACAATGTCCAGCCATGACCATGTTGATTTCATGGTGACCCGAGATGGTTTGTTCCGACTGCAGAGCCCCCGACCCTTTCAGTGTGTGTCTGCTTCACTATTTGTTGAATCCCACCAAATGAAAGCCTTTAGTCCTACTCTGTCTGACCTTAATTCAATAATACACCAGCTGACATTTTGACTAACTTGCCAGACTGACATATTGAAATACATTGAGTTTACCGTGGTATCGATTTTGTGTTGTTTAACAACGAACAGTTCAAAGTGTCAATTCTATTAGTTAATATCTCAAGAGAGCTCTTTGTACCTCACTCATTCCTTGACATTTTTTTGT